>NC_079165.1:95425079-95781830 GCF_947568905.1 Ostrea edulis | reverse complement strand
AATACATTGTTCGAAACTATATTTGTTTTGAACCTATTGAAATATTTATAATTTTGATGATCATGGAACACAAATTGAGTTAATCAAAACAAATTAAAATTTCAATCTTTTTAAATATACTTGTATATATTATACATGGCTTTGGACAACACGTCTAGCTCTACAAGTCGTCTTCCTTCAAACCACGGGTTAGATCTAGTTAACGTCAATATAAGCTACTACTTCGTTTACAAGATCAACATTACGTCCGCAGTCAGGAGAACTAGTGTCGCATAACTCGATCGTCTCCATCCTATTTTTCAAGAAATTTATGTGTCGCACACGTTGTGACTTTGCACTTTTTTTTCTTTTTCACACGTCTGCTTCTCGCATACTTTTCGATCTGTATCATATTTATTACATTAGTAACCATTTTCGCAGCAGTGTTTTGTAAAGTTAGTAAAAATAATTTGTAATATAAAATAGTTTGAGAGATAAAGCGTACTTAGATTTACATGAAATGCTTTGGGAAAATTAAACATTCCTAGCATGGACGTTAATATTTAACCAAAAGTATCGATCTTCGGCATATGGGGTGGGGATGGGGTATTTTTCGCAAACAATGATCGATTATAAAAGCACCTGAAAAGTTCGTACGTTCCCCAAGCAAGATTCGGAGAAATGTGTGTCCAGTTCTAGTTTCACACTACTATAGTAAATATCAACAAATGATCATCATCTTACACTTGTACCGAGTCATTGTTTACGTACGATTGACTTTCCTTTTGTAAATGTCTAGATTCGAATTGCATGTACATGTAGGAGCGATTTCGGTTACTTATAGGCTATACTATCAAAATTACTGTGGCGCATACTATATATATACTATACACAATATATATGAGACTTGTAATCAATATGAAATAGAAATAAAAATTATCATTTAACAAGAATTCAATCAACAGATTTACGGTAGCAAATACGCAAGATCGTAAATACCGAGTTTGCGAAACTCTCTTGTAAAGAAGTCCGGAAAAGCGGGTCGATCTTGGGCATTTTTTGTTTATTCAAAACATGGCATCGGAAGACGATTTAACCTCCATAGTACACCATTGTTAAAATCGGGTGAATCGATCACAACAAAAGTTGCAGAACTGGTATTATTTACCAACATGCCCAAATTCTCGCATACTCTGGGTCTCGCGAGACTTTGAAAGGGGAAAGTAAAATTTAAAACCGAGACGGCAAACTCCCCGTCGAGGCCTCATTACGTCACCTACGAACTCTGGCTGAAGTTTGCCGAGACGGAAAAAGTAGTCGCGATCTTGCGTATTACGACAAAATATGATGACATTTTCCCCGCGGTACAACGTCGTGACGTACTTTTTTATTGTGACGTCATATAGTGTGTCGGTAGTGCACAAACTTCCGACTGAGTTCGTTTGCTTACAAACCAAACTCTTCCATTTAGGCATTATGGGATAGCGATTTCTTGGGCCGCGTATACTGTGTGACGTCACTGTAGAAAGACGGAAAAACATAACGTCAAACGTAAACAACATTCAAAACAAGAACGTAAACATTAAGTTTATTAATTTACACAATAATTTGAACAGAGTCTCCCTACTTTTTAATGATCTTTTGATCATTTTATGTTTAAAATAAAATCCATACTTTTATATTAATGCTCTTAATGTCAATATCTTCAAACTTTTAACTACGAACTACTTCATTAGTGTTATTTGCCTGCGTGATCTGTATATTGTACTGCGTCACATAGGAGAGGTCTATTCGTTGGTGACGATATGAGGCCTCGACGGGGAGTTTGGGTAGTGCATTGTGATTTTTCTCGAGAAGCTTTAACTACGCTGCGTCCGGTTCTAAATTTATAATAAATTCGCAATCATCACGTGATCATCGTCCCGCATATCCAATCGTAACTACTCGGCTATTTCCGGTTACGGAAAAAGACGAGCGCGTGATCCGATTGCCGCATATCCTTAAAGCACGCGACTGAGAGAGCGTAATGAATTGAAAAAAAAAAAAATAGAACAACTGTTACAAAAATCTCGCAAGTCACACCTTTGGATTAAGATTGTAAACTTACGTGGATTACCATCCTAATCTTGCAGTCTCCTACCCCCAAAATACAGTGCACCTTGCAATATTGATAAAATGCAAGGTGAGACGAAATGTGACGTCAGGTCTATGTGTTGACATACGTTACAATAACAACTGTGACAGAGGCTAGGAGTTCGTAGGTATGCAACAAAATAGAAGCAATGTAAACAAAGGGTGATAATTTATAGTGAATGAATATAAATATAAGAAATGTACATCACTTTTCAGCTGTTCATGGTCAATATGAACGGATTTGGATTTGAGGCAAATTCTCTGTGAATCGCTAGCGCGATTCACAGAATTTGCCCCAAATCCAAATCCGTTCACACTGACCATGAACAGCTCAAAAGTTATGTTCATTTCTTAAATGAATACCTGTAAGATTATATATATATATATATATATATATATATATATACTGTGTTTATATATAACTTAAATTTATGCAATGACATTAAGTGTATAATGTTATGTAAGTTTATGCACTCTCTATATACTGTTCCTGTGTGTATTATATCTTTATATCGACTGTACTGCCTGTGTATATATATGTGTATGTGAATCTAATGAGCCATATGGCTCACGGAAATAAAGAAATTGAAACAGTTTCTTTTTCTAGAGCCATGTGGCTATTGTGCGGACTCTGCAGATTGACGAAACATTAAGTACTGAACTGCACTACCAAATTTGAATAAATTCCTACACGTTAGTATCAGCAATTTATAACATTGATCTCTTTTAATAGTAAAGTAACAAAAGAATTTGAAATTTTGATTATAAAGAGAGAAAATCAGATTAACTTTAAAATTATCTACATATAAATGAATCGCCAATATTTTGGTATCATGAACTTATAGTTTGTTAATATTCCAGTTTCTTTTTCGTCAGAGCAGGATACTAAAATCACAATCAAACATGCAGTATTTCATAATACCTACATTACATTAAGATTTTGCTATGAAAACAAGTCTAACATTTCTTAGTTGCCATTCGTTGACTGACTAGCGTCAAGTGTCCTACGAAATGAAATATTACAATGGAATTTTCACAAAAGCACATCTAAATTTAGATATAAGCATCATATGTTCCTTTTTTTCACAATATTGTGCTCATAACTCTCAACGATGTGCAGACAAATTTTCATAGAAAGAATGTAAGCGTTTTTAATGCAATGCCGGTGTAGAGGCAAATTTATGGGAGTCAAAATTTGCCTCTACACCGGCATATTAATCTCAGCGAGATTCGTCGAGGCTGGACATTTATTTAAAGAGGCGTCAGTCCAAATATCCAGTCTCGACGAATCTCGCTGAGATTACCTGCATATCAGTTAGTCATTGACTTTACATTTTATCATATCAGTAAGAATACTTCTGAAATTACGACTCATGGAGATATACACAAAGAAATTAGCGGTGCTGTTGATCAACGTACACAGATCAAGCAAGTCTCCAACGCCTGAAAATAACAGAAAGTAAAAAAGATGTCCGTCATCTCCATGGAGACCTGAAATGAAGGTCATGACACCAATGGGCAATTCAGTGAGAACATAAATAAAAGCAACTACTGAGAGCATCAGTGTCGTTTGATTGTATTGTTCAGTTGAAGCGTGATTTTGAGTAATGTCATGGATACGTCTTTTCGCCTTTTGAATGTGACAAATGATTAAAGTGCATAAAATCAGAATTGTCACGATGGGAATTATTTTGACGACCACGCCGTAAATCCACAGCAGCAAAGTGGGATATCCAGGATTAGATTTCGTAAATGATGTAGGCTCAAGAAAATAACTGGACGTATTTGTTGAGTTACTTCTAATTTTCTCAACTTTGTAGAAAGGATAGTTCGCTGATGACGCCGCCAGCACTACGACGGTGACAACTGTTACCGATATCTTCGCGCGCCTCAGTGTACAAACTTTTGACGCCAACGCGGGTTTCACAATTTTTAGGAATCTGAAAATCATCATATTAATCGTTAGCCACGTGGAAAGCATGTGAAATGCAATGAACAAGTGGAAACTTATCATCACAACATACATTCCCGCTTCGGTATACGTGTCTTCCTTATTTGGCGACATCACCATGAAGAAGGAGACTATGTATATTTGGAACATTAGCAGGCACAGCGCATCAACAATGGCTAGAAAGGATAATATGAAGTACGTGGATTTCTGAGACTTTTTGAAGCTCCATGCGATGAAACTTACAACATTTCCCACAATTCCAGTCAAACAAATGGCGGTGCTGACGTAGCCATGGTAGCGCCTGTATACGAGTGTTGGATCAGTCATTCTTGAACAAAAAAGAAATATTTTAGAAGTATTTTCTGCGACAACAAGAATGGAATGTTTTGTGTTAAATTTTATGACTATCTAATTATAGATTTAAGATCTAATTCACCACAACTCTCAAATTTACGGTTTATAAACAACAAATGCTAATAAACAGATATGATGGAAGAATCGGTCCGTTAGTTTGTCTCCAATGTTAGCACAACTCTTTCAATATGGATGAACAATTCATAGAAATGCACACATGTACATGAGATCTTACCCGCATGGTGTTTTTTTTTATTACGATAAAATACAGACTACAAGTCGTACCCATGGCCACTTGGCATACGTCTTAAATTTTGCAATCGGTGACCAAGCTTACTAGATACAATGTTCTATCGTTACAGTAATAATGTCCTACGGACCCGGTGTTGAGGGTCCGTCCCGAGACAGATCATTCTAACTAATGCTTACCAGCTCACGACACGTGACCATTTTTCAAACTGTTTCCAGTACCACTTCCGGTATATAGTAAATCCATTAAAATATAATTTCCTTTTTAAGTTTACACACACACACACACACACACACACACACACACACACAGAGAGAGAGAGAGAGAGAGAGAGAGAGAGAGAGAGAGATTGAAATTAATGGGTAATAGCGGAAGAAGAAATTCGAGTCGGAGCAGAGAAAATATGTAGGTAGTTTTCAGTATGCTCCGTATCGACATATCCACACTATCTTTTGGAAATCTGACGCCGAAAAAAAGAGAATGAATTTTATAAATAACAATCGCGCGTGATGCGAAAGCTAAGATTTGAATTAGGTTTTGGAACCCATTCATTGTCAATTATTAATGGTTTTATATCATGTTTGTTCTGGCTGACAAATACACAAATCATCAACATATACTCTTTTATCAATTTATTGAAACCTTTGATTTGGAAATATCTGTAGACGTTGATTATCGTTTTCGTTCTAGGGAAAATGAGGTAGGGCCTTCAGAAACAAGACTGGATTTCTCGATTAAGCCTGAGATTTTACGTACATGTGCAAGTTGTGACAGCTTAAATAAAGAAAACCTCAAACTTAAGATTGAGATTTTTTTCGAGAAATCCAAGCCAAGGTGCTCGAAATCGCTAAGCATCTTGAATTTCCCCCCATGCAAAGCATATGATGCGAAATATCTGTCGACACATCGTTCGGGAAAATCCCTGATTATTGACGCACGAGGTGTTGACATGTCTGTTACATCATCAATCAGTTTGCAATAAGAAAATTAACACCCAAGCACCGAAAGCATCCGTAACTGTAAATAACATGAAAAAAAAAGTAATTGTAAAATCTCGATTGAGATCGTTAACTTCGTTTGAACTGTTGAATTACAAACATCATTATATCACTGTTCAAAGGTATATCCTACGACTTGCATGTTCGATCATTTGTCTTTTCTCTTTTCATCTCTCTTCTGTATGGAAACAGGGGTAGGGAAACAATATCCATTCAGTTGGGTACCGCCATTTTATGTGGCGACAGCTACTTAATTTACGTGGCGGCCGCCACTTGATTTAACTTGCGGCTGCCATTTTGCCGCATTGAACAGCATTTTTTCTATGTTGGTAGACCAATATTTTGTCAGTATGACAAAATATGAAATGGTAATTTTTGCCATACAAGTTGAAATAATATCTGACAATTCTGGTCTATTCAAAACAAGGTTTCATGAAGGATTGGTGGCACAGGAAAGGAATTATTAGCAACATCTGTACGTTGGAAGATTGATCGATTGATAGTACATGTACGGTGTATATTGTTTTAGGTCCCTCTCGAGAATATTTCACTCATATAGAGACGTCACCATTGCCAGCGAAGGGCTGCAAAATTTAAGACTATGCTCGGCGCTTACGGCCTTTGACAAGGGAGGGATCTTTATCGTGCCACACTTGCTGTGACACGGAACCTCGGTTTGTGTGGTCTCATCCGAAGTACTGCCCCTTTTAGTTGCCTCTTACGACAAGCAAGGGATACTGAGGACCTATTCTAACCCGGATTCCCACGTGGACTCGTAGGATTAGGATTTCGTTTACCATATTTATAGATGTAATTGTATTAAAAGTGAATTTTTAATTCCCATTCACACTTCCATTGCTCGAAGTGGTTCTCCCCACCCCATTCATTTATTGCTAAATGTGTTAAACCAACAGGCAGCATACCATCCACACTGGCAGTGGTTCTACCCACCCCATTCATTTATTGCTAAATGTGTTACACCAACAGGCAGCAGACCATCCACACTTTCATGTCCAAAGTGTAAAACTTATATTCCTTTGAAAATATTCCACTAATACTGTACGTATAGTCGTATACCTGGCGGCCGCCTCTTAATGCAACGGATACGAACTGCGTATACTGTATAACGATGGTGATAACATTTTTCTCTGAAGAAAACACCATTCACTGGAACTAGTGAACTCAAATTCCGGACTCCACGGGTTCAGGTATTGACCACGGATTTCGGAGTCCACGGGTTCCAGTATTGACCACGGATTCCGGAGTCCACGGGTTCCAGTATTGACCACGGATTCCGGGGTCACGGACTCGGACAGTCTAGAGTACTCGTTATCCTCCATTTCCCTCCCCATTTTGACGTTTGAATACTACACGTATACACTCAGTCGTTTTCCCCATTTCTGTCTCATTCATTCGCGATAGCAGGGTACTTTAATTTTCTCCCTTTGCAATATTTTGTAAATATTTCTTCACTACATGTATTGTATAATGTATATTTGTACATACTCTGACCTTATTATTACTTAAATGTATGTTTATCTAATGTAGTACCAATCCATGTATAATGTGGTTTGAGCGAATAAATGAACTTGAACTTGAGCTCTCCACAATTCTTTGGCATAATGGGGTAACATTAGCATAATTTTTGCATTAAAAGTAGATATCTGTCTTTAATCTCCATACTTCATTTGCATAATGAGCTGCCATTAGCATAATCTTCCCATATAAGTAGGGAAAGCGGGATGCTATATTACTCTTATGTACATCGGTACAAATCATGGATAAAAATGTACTAAGATCCTCGGAAGTCTCCTATTTCACTCCGCCAAAGACATTGGGACCGTGTTTGTAATCTACATGTGCCCTCTGTTTAACTCGTCTTTTTGTACTTTATCTAACACTTCCGGGGCTAGGGTATTTGATAACTTAAATTTACAAATTATTGATAATTTGTGATCATAAATTAATAAAAAAGAAACTGGTGCTTAATATTTCCGTATGTAAGACTCGCAAGTTATTCCAACCACTACCTTGTAATTAATGAAACGGGAATTTTTTTATTATGATCAACGGTGTATAACTGCCTTTGTTGTGTTTCATTATTAAATTATATTTACATTATCAAAAAACAAACAAACAAAAAACACACACACACAAAAAATGTACATACTCATGCAGCCTTACTATTGTGCAAAGTGTCATAACAAACATGTCTGTCACATTATATCGACTACATACTTGTACTTTTCTATGATTAATTGATTATTTTTAACCTTGTAAAACAAAATATTAGTTAAATTTAACCAAAATCTCTCTAGGGCTAATACAGGGATTTTGCAATGTAATTACTATGATAGCATTAATCAATGACATCGAGATATCTCCGATTGTTGTTGCCGGAAATTGCAAATTAACTTCCATGACTTGGGTTTTTTTTTGCACCGTTGTCATTATGCCTTATAAATACCGATTTAATATAGAGAGAGAAGGGTGTCATTTAAAAAAAAAAAAAAAAACTCGCACACATTACCTACAGAAGGACGGGATGCTGTGAACAAATAAAACAATTCTTGCACGACAGTGAACTTGTTCATTGTTGTGAACGGGTCCCGTAAAATGAGGGGATCAAACGTTTGGGTAAATGAGCAGTGGAGAGAAAACGACGTACGCTGTATCCCATGATGCGGACAGCGTGGAGCTCGTTGTGAACAAACTGTATATTGATGGTGAGCTCTGTGAACTTATCGACGTGTACACACTGAGCACGTCGGTAAAACCACAGGTGCTTGTGGACAGGACTTCCGGTACCCCCCTTCTTTTATTTTTAAATGTTCAATTCCTTGGGTATTTCGGACATATTTCGGATAAAATATGTAACTTCAGAGTTTATCTATTTCAATGGAATACACAAATCTCGCATAGAAACCGTTTTTAAAAAATATGACATTTTTAAAAACGGTTTCTATGCGAGATTTGTGTATTCCATTGAAATAGATAAACTCTGAAGTTACATATTTTATCCAAAATACGTCCGAAATACCCAAGGAATTGAACATTTAAAAATAAAAGAAGGGGGGTACCGGAAGTCCTGTCCACAAGCACCTGTGTGAACAAGGTGTGCAACTCAGCCAGCGACATGTTGAAAAAATCTACACCTCGCTGAGAAATCCTATCGAAAAAACACCAATAATGCATATACCAACTAAAAAGAACGGTCATTCTAAATCTACTGATGATTCGTGGATTAAATGCATCGCTATTTGGTGCGCAATAACTACTTCACACCGCTCAATTTCATCGTTTTAACCTCGCCACTTCTCATTTCTGACTATAACGAACGGAAGTTGTAATGCTGGAATATTTCTGTCGCAGCCAACTATTTTTAGAACGAGAAAACCCGAGACGAGGTCTTCCGAATACCATTAGCTACAGGAAAAGGAAAGAGAATACCGATCAAAATGTTAAACACATTATTGGAACCATACCACTTTTAATATATCCAAATATACTATCATTGTAAACTCTTAACCCTATACGATATGATTTGGATCATAATGGTGTTGACACAATGCCCCCCCCCACCCCCCACCCCCGAATAACCTACATGAGTTGACTTTATTGTGTTTGCAAGACATTGCTGATAAGCAGTAGAGAGTTTCAACCAAAAAGTCGAATCATGTATGTTCTTCGGAGAAGGGTGGGGGCCGGAACCCCTGTGATTAGGTCATACTGAACAGATCGATGTTTGATTATAATTATCTAAAATGATATTGGGAGTGGGGTAGGGGTAGAAGCGGGTAGTTTTTTTTTTTTTATCATGATGTGAACTATACACAAAATATGTGTGCGATGCATGCACAAGTGCTGGTTGTTGATATTTGTTTAATCTTATATTTAAGTTATAACATAAAGTTCTGACATCCCTTTATCAATTAATTTGTTACCCCCCCCCTACTTTTTATATTTTTAATCGAATTTGGATCTGATCATATGTAAGGGGCTTGATAAACTATTTTGTTTCTTTTTTAAAAAAAAACGAATGTTAGCCAATGTTATATAGTTGGCCTTATAACTGAAATGTGGAACATTGTCAATATATTGTGCTTTCATGGTTCTTTCTCATTTCCATGATAAATTACCTACCCAACACTATGAGGTTTTTAATTATATTCGTGGATGTGCTAGTCTTTCCACAACCGACTTGACCAGTTAAATGAAATTACATGTATGACCCTCTTTGGCTAGACTTGATTACTATGATCGGTATTCTCTTCCCTTTTCGTGTAGCTAATGGTATTCGGAAGACCTCGTCTCGGGTTTTCTCGTTCTAAAAATAGTTGGCTGCGACAGAAATATTCCAACATCACAACTTCCGTTCGTTATAGTCAGAAATGAGAAGTAGCGAGGTTAAAACGATGAAATTGAGCGATATGAAGTAATTATTGCGCACCAAATAGCGATGCATTTAATCCACGAATCATCAGTAGATTTAGAATGACCGTTCTTTTCAGTTGGTATATGCATTATTGGTGTTTTTTCGATAGGATTTCTCAGCGAGGTGTAGATTTTTTCAACATGTCGCTGGCTGAGTTGCACACCTTGTTCACACAGGTGCTTGTGGACAGGACTTCCGGTACCCCCCATCGGTGATATGACATTTTTAAAAACGGTTTCTATGCGAGATTTGTGTATTCCATTGAAATAGATAAACTCTGAAGTTACATATTTTATCCAAAATACGTCCGAAATACCCAAGGAATTGAACATTTAAAAATAAAAGAAGGGGGGGGGGGTACCGGAAGTCCTGTCCACAAGCACCTGTGGGTAAAACCAGGAAACAGGCGACCTGTAATCAACCACCACAGACGTCTAGAGAGCGCTACAGATCCGCCTATGAAAGTGAACCACACTGCCGCCTCGCGCAAGGAAATCGTTTACATCCAACAAAGGATACCTATTTTAGTCTTCTTTTTGGCATGTCAAACGTTGCAATATTTGATCTTTTCCATTTATATTGCATACTTTTTCATTTGTATTGTATCTATTCCATTTGTATTGTATATTTTCCATCTGTATATATACATTTGTACATGTATTGAATAATTTTTCATTTTTTCCCCATAAATTTTCCCTTCATTTGTATCGTACATTTTTTCATTTGTATTATAAATCATTTCGTTTGTAATTTGTATTGTATAATTTTTCACTTGCATTATATATATATATATATATATATATGTATATATATATATATATATATATATATATATATATATATATATATTAAAAATGTATTGTAAATTTTTCATTTGCATTGTATAATTTTTCATTTATATTGTATTCGAGGGATTGTTTATTTTCATTTGTTACAAAGGATTTCATTGGTATAAACCATATTTCGATTATCAATCCCTATGCTATATCTTTTTCATAACCACTGTTTGCCTATATGTAGACTCTACTGAACTTTCCCTCGCTTATCAATCTCGTGTTGAACTACAATCCTACACAGAAATTGGAGACCAATTTATCTTGTGGTTGAGCATCCGGAACATCTTGCTCGTTTTCAACATGATACAGGCTAGAACTTGACCAATAGAATCCTTCATAACAAATCAAAATTAACAATCCTTCGGATACAATACAAATGAATTTTTTTTTCAATATAAATGGATAATATACAAATGAAAAATTATACAGCACAAATGGAAAATATAGAATGCAAATAGAAAATTATATAGAATAACTGAAAAATATACAATTCAAATGAAAATTTATACAATACAAATGGAAAAAATTAAATATAGCGCCATACTTCTAGTCATGTTTTAGTATATATTTATATCATGTATCAAAGCACAGAGAAATTTAGACCCGTAAAATATCTCATTTGCAAACAGAACATCTTTTTGTTATGCCGGAAAAATCCACACATAAACGTTATGCAAAATAATTGAGAGTTTGTATAACTCTTTCGATGGTGAAATCATACTTCTAATGAAATACTTTAACGAGCCATTAAAGGGACTGATTCACGATTTCCTTTAAAATTTTGTTTTTCACTTTTATTGATCAGAATCTACTGTCTAATGTGTTTAAAAGATTTCACATAAAAATTAATGGTTATACATTATCAAAGAAGCTCATTTTAGAGAGTTCATTTATTTGTTTTGTAAACAAAGATTGCGGTATGTTATTGTTAACGAAATTTTCAAAATAAAAGGATATTGATCTAAGTTTATTATAAGTTTCACATTTCAAGCATTCTTCGAGTAAAATATATCATCTAAAAGTTACAATTTGTGACTGTGCAAAATGAAGATGCTTTTATATTACAAAATTAACATTTCATTAGTTTGTTTGTATACATGAAAAGACTCGAATCTTTGTTTACATTGCTCAGATTTAAGGCTAAAACTTTGCTTTTATTCTTGCGTTCTGAAGGTCAAAAGTTTGGCTGTCAACATTAATTCAGTTATATTTTTAATGTTTAAAATCAAAAATGAAAAATATTTTTTTTTAAAATCGTGAACCAGTCCCTTTAAATAAAATGTTGGTGGAATGAGCCACCTTAATCACCTCGAAAATTAGAGAACGCAAAATGATTTTCATAATTCCATAGACTGTATGCTTTAAAAATGAGAAAACAGATATTCTTTGTATTTAACTTTCCGAACATCTCAATTTAATAAAATATTTGTGCAGCATATCAAATTATTAGTTCATTAATTTACACAATGAAGTGGAATAAACCTACCTGCGAGAAAATTGTCCAGTAAATATATCTATACACTTCTGAGTAAAACCCAGAGTATTGTGTGACGTTGTGGGTACTCTGTTTTTCTCCTTTATATAGAAATCAATAATTTAATAAACAGTTTGCGACGAGACTGGATGCGCTGTGATTTGATGCGTTATCATCATTAAAGAATGTATTTTGTATGTGTGCTAAATTTTTTGTTAAAACATACAACACTTTATGTAGAAATTTACACAACATAAAGCATTATTTAATGAATAATGATGATAAGTAAATATTTTTTTTATATAGCAGAGCTCATTTGCAAGAAGAACAGTCAATGAACTACAGTATCCATGTATATTGATAAGGGTTATATATGCCAACAAATATTGACAGCCGTGCTTTTGTTTTGAAATTAAATGTTTTATGCAAAAATCCCAAATGCAACTGCATAAGTCTTAATCTCAATCTGATCAAAATGAAATGGATTCTGAATCATAACATCATACAGTTGAGATTTTCCCGCCCTTTTCTGTCAGAAAATTTAAACACAGGGTTTGTCAAACTTAGATATATCTTTCTAGATCTAGTACATCTAAACGGCATTTACTGTAAATACGAGGGATATGTAACGTAAAAGCACTATTGGCCGAACAATTACAAATGATATGTATGACTGTTATGAAATAGAATAGGATTTAGTCTTTCTTTGAAGGTTTAATTTTTTGGATTTTACAGCTGGATAATCCTAGACTGGCAAGAGAATTTGGTGAGCCACCAATGGTGTCCTTCAGACGACCCAGAAATATCAAGGATTTGGTGGTAAGGGCCAAATTAGACAACCCCCTACCCAATGGAGGCTTTTCAACTTGCTCTGACAAGCGCTGTTTGCTTTGCAAATTTAGCCATAACTCAGAAACGTTCCAAAGCTTCACTACAGGCAAAACGTATAAAATATTGGGTCAACTCTCCTGTAAAACCAACAACTGCATATACCTCATCAATTGTAAACAATGTGGACAACAATATGTTGGGGAAACTACAAACATCAGACTTAAGACCAACAACCACCGATCAACCATCAAAACCAAACGCGTGACCAAATCCGTAAGGGAACACTTCAATAAAGAAGGTCATATTTGGCAAGACATGCAAGTGGTTGTTATTGATCATAACCCAATATGGACTGATGCAAGAGAAAAAAATCCTGGATGCATCGTTTGAAATCATTCCGTCCAGGTGGAATGAATATGAATGATTTCACGCGCATGGATTCAGGATAAATCCTTAGTTAAAATCAGTTTCCACAGCCTAATTGCCAAAATTCACCCGATAAGATATCTTATTTTGTATGATTAATATAAATACAATTCGTTTCCCTCGTTTCAAGGCTCTGACCTTGAGTTCCTTAATTTAGCCTTAACGAGGATTCCCAAAATTGCGATTATTGTTTGACCTTCAATACTTCCTGGTTGTGTTAGAACATCATGGGAAATCATTACAATTATGAATTTATGTGGCTCTCTCTCTCTCTCTCTTTCATATTCTGGTCTCGACATTGTCTCTTTTAAAAAAAAAAAGGGGGGGGGGTGAAAAAATAAAAAATGTTTTGACCTTGAAGACTAGTGTATCATTAATATATCATCTTGGGACCTCTGGGCTATTTTAAAACATTGTTCTAAATTAACATAAGTTCGGATTCGCATAGCTCTTTATGATGAGATATCAGAATTTCTAGAATGTGGCTTTAAGGATGTATGCTACACCAGAGAAAATTGATGTAGATGAAAAGTGGAGGATATGTACAACAATATGTACCACAATATTTTGAAGTTAAAATTTTTCAAATTTACTTTATTTTGTCAAAAAATACAGTTTTAGTAGAAGGTAATCTGAAATTTTTTAAAAACCCCTGCTGTACTCGAACCTGCGACCTACAGTTCCGCAGTCGGTGTTCTTTTTTCTCTCTTTTAGTCGCAGTCGGTATTCTAACCTACTGAGCTAGGTATTTAAATGGAAAAGGAAAAGTCAAATATTGCTGATATCGATTTTTTCATCCATGTTTTTTAAGGAAGTCAGCCATTATGACAATGTAGTGTACTACCTTAATTTGTCTGACATAACTTCTAAATGGTAAATATTAGAGCTTTCGTATTGTACATGAGCATTTCTTGTGACAAGATCTTTCTACTGGTACCAAGATATTTGTCCTTTTGACCTTGGCCATCTTCGGAAATGGCCATTATCGGGGACAATTGTGTTTCACAAACACATCTTGTTTATTATTTCTTGAATCAGACACACCGAATGATACATGATTACTTATGAATGTATAAATGCAATCAACTAGACAAATAATGAAATTGACCAGCCCACCTCGAACCTCAAGTCTGAAGGTGCAGTTACATCGGAATATAGAAAACGATATGTATGTGTTTGTTTTCAACCAATTGGTTCCTTAAACAGAGCCTCGGGTGCATTTCTTTCACTGGCCTGAAGAAGTGATTCGAATAGTAAGGCGCCTGTCTATTTTGGTGAAACTTTCAAAGTATATCCATCATATTTGGTTGAACTCAAATTAATTGGCAATCAATTTGAATCAAACCAACCTCAAGTTTACCTTTACATCAACCTAATCCGGGTTAGAATAGATCCTCAGTGTCCCTGTCGAAAGAGGCAACGAAATGGGGGGCGGTCCTTCGGATGAGATCGCAAAAACCGAGGCCCCGTGTCATAGCAGGTGTGGAACGTTGAAACCCCTCCCTGCTCTAAGGCCGTAAGCGCCGAGCATACTAGGTACGGTATATGACTTGAATGGCCCATGCAATCTTCAAATTGGACAATATTGTACCCAAATATAGATATCAGTATAGTACGTCATAGGATACAAAGTTTTTGAGGATATCTTCATTATTTCCATTTGTGCAGCTGCTCAAATATTGAGTCTTTTAAAATAACGTTTTAAATGATGTCGTTTGTAGTACTGTAACGTCATTGCAGGTGTGACACGTTAAAGCACACTCACTGCTCAATGGCAGTAAGCGCCGAGTATAGACCTTAATTTTGCAGTCCTTCATCGGCAATGGTGACGTCTCCATAAAAGTGAAAAATTCTCGAGCGGGACGTTAAACAACATACAACCACTCAACTACATGCTCCTCCCCTGTACTTGGAGAGTGGTCTAGTGTTTTTAGGATTTCGACCCCGATTAAAATTAGACACGAAACGCAATTAAATAGCATTTTAATATACGTGGTTTTTCTGGTCAATGTTTTTTTTTATATACCTTAAAACCAATCTGTCTGCGGAAGCTAAACATAGAGTAAACTTGGGATGGCCTTATTCGTAACATTAATTCGATAGAATGATAGTATTTAATGACGGTGGCAACCTTTGAATTATTCGTTCATTTGCTTTGATGGAAGTGGAGCATTCCATACTAAAGGTACAGTTCTATAGTTATTGCACAAGTTATTTGACTAATTATACGTAGACCTTCTATCAAGGCTTCTAAAATTAACTAGAACATTATTATCTCTTGCCTTCTTTTGTGCTGTGTTATCTACATTGTATGTTGTCAGACTATGATGAGGTATTCTCTCTGCTTTCATGATTATAAGTACTAGTATTTACGAGGTAAATGGAATGAACAAGAACACGGTGATGTAGAAACTCTTGTACAGTACAGTCTACTCTACTTGTATTAGCTGTTATAGTGAAGTAAAATAAATCTCCATAACATTATTGATATAGTTCAACATTTGTTTTATAATGAACAATTCAGGTCGGTCCCCTAGATTTCAGTATATCGGGAGTAGACTGCACTGTGCAGTTATCTGACACATGTCCTATGGTAACTTTGTTACATGTTGATTTTTGAAAGTGAGTTTCTCTCCGTTAGTTTAATTTTGATGTTATAGGGTCTGTAAGTCTCGTCATGTGATTGCCGAGATTTAGCGAGATTATTAACTTCCGGGTACATCAACATCTCAGATTGCACTATGTAGAGAGTGGTATACATAGATATAGCGTTATCAATCGATTATGTGGAGGTTTTAACGAGATAAACATGGGAATTGAAGCATTAGTGGAGTGGTCGAGGATTCTTCGCTTCGTGTTTGACGAATTACGTGTAATAACCGCCAGTGTACAAGCATCGACGAGGGTACGTCTTCCAGATAAAGAGCAGGTTGGTAAAAGCATAATCTATGAACTAGAGAGATGTACGATACGTTTTTATATCTCAAATCATTCCAATTGAAAGTATATTAATACTTGAAAATAAAAACGGATTATGCATAAAACTTGCTTTGTATTTATACGAACGTACTGGGGAGATCGGAAGGGGGTGGGTGGGTGGGTGAACAACGATACTACATTTACGCACCTGCAGTGTACAGTTGTTTATTCAATAAACAAAGCGCATTAAATATGCCTATCTATATCAGTTACATCACAGATGGGTTAAGATTGTTTAATATTTTATAGATATGCCTTGAATCTGAGGATAAAGGTGTTGTGCATTGTGCAGTCATCATTAATGTGGATGTCTGATGCCAGTATGCCCATAATGGGGCAGTATAAGTGTCGATCTTCATATGACAGCAAATTTTCAAAGGCAGGTACACAATCTAAAGATAAAATAATGTCAATACATGTTTGGATCTATATCGTATGATTATAATAATTATAAGTTTATATGTTGTAAACTTTCTTTCTTTTTAGAAATTTCTTTCTTTATAAACTGTCTTGCTGTTATGCCCTCTGGGCCCAAAATTGGAATAAACTTATCTTATCTATACCCAAAGTAGGTAATAAATGGGTTCGAACTGTGAAGATAAAATTTTTACATGTAGATATATTGGAATTTTTCAGATATAAGAAGGCAAATAAAACTGTTCAATGTAAAGTACGTCAGTAGTTGGATAAAACATCCAAAGTCGGCACAGTCAAAGTGGAGGAATTAACTGCATCCTCATTCCGCAGGGCAACAGGCCATTTTCAGCAACCCCTGAAATTCTTAATTGAGGCTAAGTGCCCATTTTCAGCTCGAACAATGACAATTAAAGAGGCCTGTGCAAATGTTGGGATTTCCCTCTTGGTAAGTCAGCTTTATAGATTGAACAATTATGTGTATGTGTACCTAATACATGTACATTAGCTGTACATATATGTATTCATATATATCATTATGGATGTATCCAAGTTTATTATAACTTTAAAGTAACATTTTATGAATGAAATACATATACTACTTAGGCTTCATTGTGATATTGAACTGCTAATGTTCTTTATAAACTTTACTTGCATCAAGTTTTGAATACTGCAGTACATCTATGTCAAAATAAGTATGCATATTGCAGTATAATACTTTCACCACTAATCAGAGCACTTGTAAATCATGTATATTTTATCAATACATGTAATGACATTTGCCATTTTAGAATGTGATGCAAGGGATGATTCGCTGCACCTCAAAACAAAATCTGAATATTGGCATCAGATTCAAGGACAACACCACCTGAAAGACACCCAATGCTGTGATTTGCTAGTGTGGATTCCTAGTGACACTCAAATAATTCACATTGACAAAGATGTATTATGTCAACCTTTTAAGCGTGATAGAGTTTAATTATAATAATGAAGTATTTTTGCAGTCTAAAACACACACACATAACCACATGTACATATACTTTATTATGATATCAGTGGTGCATCTATCAAAGTTATGTAATTACATGTATATTTATTGAATAAACATTATAGACAAGCGTTTTTCTTATTTTAGATGAACCAAAATACATGTATGTATAGACACAGTGTCCAGCTTTACAAAAATCATCCAATTACATGCATTTACTCAAACAATGGATTTTACTTCTTTTTTAATAATGCAGATTTGAAAACCTTCAGAATGAGAACAAAAGGCTTTATGTTTGATTGTATATTGTTTAACATTCCTCTCGAGAATATTTCATTCTGATGGAGACGTTCCAAAGGGCTTTATATTCATATGAATATAAAAGGCTTTATATTTAAATAAATATGTAGTAAAGTTATATTGCATATATGGTATTCATTACTTTTAACTTTAAAAATTCAATGTGGCAGGTATGTGCAGATTTAAGGTATATATATATACATGCAATTAATCTAATAAGTTTGTAGGATTTATCTGCAATCTCCTTCAAAAGGGGAACCTGCAAATTCACATGATCCACACAAATCTGAAATATTTTGTCAGATCAATATCTATAATGGCTAAGGAATTTAAAAAAAAAAAGATCTCTCATTTTCCCATCCAACATGGATTCTGCATCTGGAAATTTTATAGCAAAGTTGTGCATCCTCTTTTGAGAAGTGGGATTTATTTGTAAGAAAGAATGGGATATTAAGTGTCATGTCATTTGGAAGTTTGTCAAAAAAACAAAATCCTTTGTCCGCCAGGAATATATCACCAACTTGCAACTTCTCTAAAATGTCACAATGGTTCACAATTGCCAAATTAGATTTGTATCCAGCATACAGATTGGAAATAAGCTGCATTAGGTGTAATACACATTAAGGTCTTTTCTTTGTGGCGACTCTTGTCATTACTGCAAGCGAAAAACTGGCTATTCATATCAATTTGGTCATATTAGGTCACTTCTGTTGCATCCATTGCAATCTTCAATTCTTCTTACTTTTATATTTCAGTTGAATGGACACTCCCAACAGTGTTCATGATCCCTTCAAACAAAATTTCATGAATATATGAAAAATATCCACAGAAAATGGTGTATACAGCAACATTTATACCCCCCTAAAATTACTAGGTAATTGAATATTGTGAAATCTGCGCTGACCTGTGAAATTGATAACTAGTCAGTGTATAGAAAGTGCATTGTTCATTTTTCCTTAACGAACCGCTAAAACATACCTTTCCAGGGTCTTTCAATTATGATGTTCCCAATTGTCATGGATGGTTTCCTTTAATTAAGCAGGTATATTTCTCACTGCAAGTTTACAACATCATAGTCTTCAAGGGAAGCTGTAAGAACAAAAGCAATACCATTATAGTATTTTGTGTGCATATAAATTTAGATAACACTGAAATGAGAATGAAGAAAATACAGAAAAACCACCTGACACTAAACTTAACAACCGTTGTAACTTCCTGGTTTGATGTACTAGAATACTTGTATCGTACACTGTACCTTTTTAAATGTTGAGGGTTTGGTGCTGTTAATACTCGTGATCATGTAGATGCACTTCATTGTTGTCTGGTACAGATATATTGGTAGCAGTATCAATTTCGGTTCCTACATGTACATTTGAAGCAGATGCTTCTGCTTCAGCAGGTTTCGTAACTTTGTGTCTATGAAAAAAAGTAATATACCATAAGTTGCTGTTTTTATTGACTTAAAGTGGCTCACTACACAACAAAGTTGTAGTTTCTGAAATAAGCACAGAATATGAGTGTTACAATCATTCTTTTCAAGGCCATGTGTCACTTTTACATAATTATACAATAAAGATATATGCCAGTTCTCTTGAAACACAATACAAAATTTAATCATGCAGGACCCTATATAAAGGCAAGTAGTATCAAGAGTGTCCTGTCAACCCTTTCCCCTTTTCCTAACAAGGTTATTTTTTCTATATTGATACAATAAATAAGTGTTCCTCCCCCCTTTCAGACAGAAGGAAATTATATAGTAAAAGATGTTAATAAATGTTGAAATCAATAACGAAGAAAAACTTACCCCCCCCCCCCCCATTTATGAAATTGTAGTACATGTAATTTTTTGCTCTTATTATTTTATTTTTATCAGTTCGTCTGTCAAAATCTTTTGTAGGCCTACCCCCTCTGAAATATCTAAACAACACATCCAGTATATTCTGTCAGTTTATACCCACGTGTGTTAATTTGACATGATTATTCGTTGAATTGTGATAATATTACGTACCTACATCTTTGTATCCACCGCTTCCTTACTGTAGCATCGACTAGGAACCTAAATAAACTACATGGCAGGGTTTTCCCCGTCTCATGTATGCAGCCGATCGCTTAACAATACACCAAATTACAAATTAGCGCCGATTCTCTGTTACGACTTTATATATTCCACATGTTGTTGTACCCGGAAGTAGTAAAACCGAAAATGAAAGCAAACGAGACTTACAGACCCTATTGATTCATATAAATATGTATTAAAGAGACTCATTTTGGTTTAACCTGATATGGATCTTTTAGTATAATTTTCGCATAAGAGCTTGCGGAAGAACACGCTGTCTAAACTAAAATAAACCAAGAGAGCAACAGCAAAAACAATATAAATACCCAGGTACTCACAAAAACCAATATCATGCACGGTACTTGAGGTCCTATCACATCCCTGATAAATATATCCAACGAGCGTCACCTAAATATCTAACTCTTTAAATGCTACTATTGCTCAAAAGCAAGAGGTGGATATCATTGATATTCAGGCCATCAAATCTAAGTAATAGTTTGTCAAGATCATTATTTCGTGCATTTGATTTTTTTAACATATGACGAAAAAATAATACGTGTTTTCTTCCTTTCCATATAAACAATGAACAGTGATCAATCTCGTAATTCCTTTCAACGAATACAGAATAGAGAGTTGGGCAAACACGGACTCCTGGATATGCCAGAGGTGTGGGCAGGTGCTTAGGAGGAGTAAGCATCCCCTGTCGACCGTTCACACCTGCTGTGAGCTCTATATCTTGATCAGGTAAACGGAGTTATCCGTAGTCAAAATATGTGTGCCAAGAACGGCCTAACAATCGGTATGAAACACGTCAGACAGCATTTGACCCAATGATAGGTTGTATTGACGAACTAGATCGTTATAACGACCATAGAATTTGCGAAATGCTGACTTTAAACGAGACTGTTGAAACCCCTTTAACATCAACTTGTTTGGCAGTAGTCTGCCTTGATTTAAAAACTGATCATACGCAGAACAAGCTATTGTGTATCGAATCAGTTGAGAGATATAAACACCATATGCATTGCAAGTGATGATGGAATACTGTTACATAAATATTCTTTCCCAGCATGTGCACCAAAATTCAGTTTTTGTTGGTATTTGCGGGTTTTAAGACGTTCCTAAATATTCTGAATGCCAATTATTGTAGATTCCAAAATAATGTTTTTTGATAACCGGTTAGTAAAGCAAATGCATTAAAAGGCGTATCGAATCAGTTGAGATATATAAACACCATATATGCAGGTGATGATGGAATATTGCTACATAAATATTCTTTTCCAGCATGTGCATCAAAATTCAGTTTTTGTTGGTATTTGCGGATTTTAAGATGTTCCTAAATATCCTGAATGCCAATTATTGTACATTCCAAAATTGGTGATGCCACAGGTAAGTCGGTGTTCTGACGTGTACCAAAGAAGAGTTGTACTGGAGGCAATAAAAAAAACCTCAGTCTAAATCTGGGGATCCGGGTTAGAATAAGTCCTTAGTACCCCTTGCTTGTCGTAAGAGGCGACTAAATGGGCGGTCCTTCGGATGAGACAGCAAAAACCGAGGTCCCATGTCACAGCAGGTGTGGCACAATAAAGACCCCTCCCTGCTCAATGGCCATAAGCGCCAAGCATAGGCCTAAATTTTGCAGCCCTTCACCGGCAATGGTGACGTCTCCATGAGTAAAATAATCTCAAGAGGGACGTTCAACAATATTCAATAAACCTTTCTACTGACAGCAAGCTCAGGTGCACCCTTAAACGGCACAAAACACCCTAATGCAGTGTTATTTACAAACCGTGTATGTGATAATTGGTTCTTTTTTCCATTAAATATAATCTGTTTATGAAATGGCTTACAACTGTTTTCAGACCTTCAAGCTCGAGGTCACATATGACGTCACACAATTAAAACAACTAATATAACATCATAATTTAACAAATTAATGCGATTCCCACGATACACTCGTAAATGAGAGAGAGAGAGAGAGAGAGAGAGAGAGAGAGAGAGAGAGAGAGAGAGCAATAACCCGCGTATACATGTACATATACAGAGACCCGGTTCGGAATACGCCAACATTGAATTTTAAAATTTTATTAATCGTGTGGTCAGGTTTTTGACCTAAATGAAAAAAAGAAGAATTAATTTTGTAAAAACTACATCCAACAGTAAATTACAAACAAATACACCAGGATAAATACATATATATTATTTCCCTTCTACATCCTTATCTTTTTATGAAAATGTAATGTAACGCGTTCATTTGACATAAAAAGGAAAATTGGAATTAAACACAAACATACAATAAATCAGAAACATACATGTGCACACAAAGGAATGTCATTGAATATAACATTCTTATCTTCTTTTAATAAAAAAGTAGATTAAAGCGGCTATTTAGAAAAATAAAAAATATCGAGACCGGGACCGGTCTAGCACTGTATTTACTTCTCGGTCCCACCGTTTTCACATATTATTTTACGAAAGACGACAATAATAATTATCAATCAACTATCAGAATGCAGGCATGATATGTCATATCTAAATTAACGAGAAATTGGGGCTAAAATATTCTGATGTATTCTATTTTCATCGAATAAAAAAATCTGGGACCGGGACCGAAGACCGGGTTTTAGTCAGTACCATTGTTACCATTAGACTGCGGAAGGAAATGATACAGCTCTCATTTTGGAGTTTTAAAATGCAAAAGCTGAGCTGGTGAAACCTTTTATTGGCTTGGAATGACATCTTCTATTCAAGAAGTGACGGAAAACTGTCCATCTCCGAAGTTAAAGGGACTGATTCACGATTTTTTCCAAAATTTTGTTTGATCAAAATCTAACGTTTAATGTGTTTAAAACACTTGTATATATGAAAAGACTAGAGTCTTTATTTACATAACACATATTTAAGGCTAAAATATTACTTTTATTCTTGCGTTCAGAAGGCCAAAATTTGGCTGTCAACATTAAATCAGTTATATTTTAAATTTTTAACATCAAAAATGAAAAATATTTTTTTCAAAAATCGTGAACCAATCCCTTTAACAGGAGAAGGAATCCCAAGGAACCTCTTGTGGACACTGATACGCTCATCCCGTGCACGGCCCATTTTATCTCCTGATTTGTTTGATTTTCAATGACATTCTTCTCCAAGTAGCCTGAATTTGCAAAACTGGAAAAACAAACTAGCAGCAACACCATCTTACAAGCATCTTTTCACGTAATGGGTCTCTAGCGAAGCCTTTTTAAAAGTATTTCCCAACACCTCTGGTGTGTCGGGGGTCTGTGTTTTCTGTTTCCCCATCCTCGAATTCGTGTACTTTATAATGAGATTGATCGCTGTTCGTTATCTTCACTTTTTCATGATCAATACAATGCTATACTCGAGTACCGAAATACCGCATGTTTCTAAACTTTTTAATTTTTTCAGCAAAATTAATTGTGTGACGTCATATGTGACCTCGAGCTTGAAGGTCTGAAAACAGTTGTAAGCCATTTCATAAACAGATTATATTTAATGGAAAAAAGAACCAATTATCACATAAACGGTTTGTAAATAACACTGCATTAGGGTGTTTTGTGCCGTTTAAGGGTGCACCTGAGCTTGCTGTCAGTAGAAAGGTTTATTGAATATTGTTGAACGTCCCTCTTGAGATTATTTTACTCATGGAGACGTCACCATTGCCGGTGAAGGGCTGCAAAATTTAGGCCTATGCTTGGCGCTTATGGCCATTGAGCAGGGAGGGGTCTTTATTGTGCCACACCTGCTGTGACATGGGACCTCGGTTTTTGCTGTCTCATCCGAAGGACCGCCCATTTAGTCGCCTCTTACGACAAGCAAGGGGTACTAAGGACTTATTCTAACCCGGATCCCCAGATTTAGACTGAGGTTTTTTTTATTGCCTCCAGTACAACTCTTCTTTGGTACACGTCAGAACACCGAATTACCTGTGGCATCACCAATTTTGGAATGTACAATAATTGGCATTCAGGATATTTAGGAACATCTTAAAATCCGCAAATACCAACAAAACTGAATTTTGATGCACATGCTGGAAAAGAATATTTATGTAGCAATATTCCATCATCACCTGCATATATGGTGTTTATATATCTCAACTGATTCGATACGCCTTTTAATGCATTTGCTTTACTAACCGGTTATCAAAAAACATTATTTTGGAATCTACAATAATTGGCATTCAGAATATTTAGGAACGTCTTAAAACCCGCAAATACCAACAAAAACTGAATTTTGGTGCACATGCTGGGAAAGAATATTTATGTAACAGTATTCCATCATCACTTGCAATGCATATGGTGTTTATATCTCTCAACTGATTCGATACACAATAGCTTGTTCTGCGTATGATCAGTTTTTAAATCAAGGCAGACTACTGCCAAACAAGTTGATGTTAAAGGGGTTTCAACAGTCTCGTTTAAAGTCAGCATTTCGCAAATTCTATGGTCGTTATAACGATCTAGTTCGTCAATACAACCTATCATTGGGTCAAATGCTGTCTGACGTGTTTCATACCGATTGTTAGGCCGTTCTTGGCACACATATTTTGACTACGGATAACTCCGTTTACCTGATCAAGATATATGGGGGGAGGGGGGAGATCTATCTGAATTTCAGCTGAATTGATAGAACATGTTATATGTCTATTATGAAATATTGACTAGTCCAGATAGCCAATTTGCATTTTAGTGTGCATAATCTACATGTTTTGTGTGACAATAACTACAATGTTAATTTGTTAATCTTTTAGATATAAAAGGGCAAACAATACAGCTGGATAAAGCATCCTAAATCTGCACCTCGTAAAGCTATGACAATGAGAGAAATGTATCCACCCAGGCAATCAGAATATAGGTAACTCACCAGAGCTCTTTATGCAATATATGCTCGTCAAGCTATCAATATTAAATGATATTCATTCTGTAATGAATACTTGTACATACATGTAAATTCAGGTGTTCCAAAAATATAAAGGTTCACCAAAAATGAATGCATCTCTAGACAATATAGAAATTTTAAAAATGTCATTTCTCTGCAACAGCAAAGGATACTTGTGCAAACATATAGGGATTTTTTACTAGATAAATGCAGATATCATTATAAAGTTTTTCTTTACAAATTCTTTCAGACAGCAGTATAAGTAAATAAATTTTATTATTCTATAAGAAAATGTTGAATGTTCAAATAAGAATTATCTAGCATTGGTATTTTTATGAAAGAATATATAGACATAGTGGATGTCAGTCTTTTTTAATATATTTTTTTGGGGTAAAATTTTCAGAGTGCAACCCGGAAGGTGCGCAGCAGCTCAAAGAGAGCCATGGTTATTGGCATCAAGTTCTCCATCAGCTTTACATCACAGGCACCACTTGTGATTTCATAGTTTGAACACCAATGAACATGGAAGTGATTCTCATCCTTCGAGATGAATTATGGGAATTATACTTGGCATACATGATTGAGCCTTTGTGCCCTCTCTGCAATAACAAACTAGACAAACTTGTGAAAATTCAAATGTCTTCCATTAGTTTTATTTTGTTTTTGCTACAATTGATCAGTGTAAAGATGTGCATGAATCATCATTGTAACAATTTCTTTGACTATTAACCTTAAATAAATGTTCACTTTATCATTTACTTGAATGCATTTAATACAACTTGACAATGCAGAATAATGTGAGTAAGAAGTTGTACATTTATAGTATCTAAGTCCAAAGGTAAGATTTGATAAATTGTGGAATTCATATAGGCTATTTCCTTCAGTAGAGGATTTGCAAATGTACAAGAGTCACACAGAGTTGAAAATCTGAGTGGACAGATATATATGTCTGTATTGTGAAGGTATATGATTTAGAATATGGATGTTTTTAATTATTCAATTCACACTCCACATGAATTTGACTCTTCTGGTAACAGCTGTGCTTCATCCTTACTGAAATGAGATTTTGATGAAAGAAAAGGTGATATGTTCAATGCCACTCCTGATTAAAGTTTATCAAATATATCAAATCCTTTATTAGCAAGAATCATATATCATATGGCTTCAACATCTCCAATACACTTCAGTGATCAACAATGTCACCATCAGAGGTGGATCCAGGATAGAATTCAGAACAATTGTGCTACAGAAGTAATAGCCTTTGCTGTGTGACAAATTTTGCACAATGTAGTTGCTGTCAGATAATGACTAGTTATTCATTTTTAAAGTTAAATTCAGTGTTATGTTTGTTGTATCCATTGCGATTCTTTCAGAGGTAAATTCGGCATTGAGCCCTCTGGCCTGCTAAATGTAGATCCCTTAGATTTAGGTGCAACTTCATGAGAAATTGATCACTGGTATGAACCCTTGCACCGCCCATCCTAGAAGTTGTTAAAATGGGCCCATTCTCTTCATAACAGCCACCAACACATTGATACTTCTGACGGAAATGATGTATATAACAGCATCTGTAACAAGCATAGACATCAAGTGAATATCATTAAAAGTATTGCAGGGGTGGATCAAGAAAATTTGCAGGGGGGGGGGGGGGGGGGGGGGCAAGTGTAATTTATACTATCTCCCTAAAAGAGGTATGTGTGTAAATTAAAATTATCAAAATTGCAACCCAAATCCCCATATTTGTTACATATGAACTACCAAATGGGGGATTGCACCACCACCAACCCCACTTGTCCCACCACTGCATTATTAAACAGTAAATAAACATCTTTTATCAAAATTTTCATTTTCAAGAAGAATTCAAATGCCACAATCTAAATTGAATTAATTTAAGATCTGAATGTATGGACGAATGTTTACTATTTCTTTGTTGTCACAAGAGGCATAGCGTTTTACAAACACATATACAGAAATGAAGTACATGTGTATCAAAAACATGTTATTTCAGTGATCCAAATCGTCTTTGAAATTTTTTTGGTTTCCAAATTGGTAGCATTTTCCGTGAGGGTCACAATAAAAACATAAGCAATATCATTATTAATTAAAATATAATGAAAATGAGAAACTGCGTTGCCTTGTAAATGTGTCCCCCCCCTCCCCCCTTAAACTATCAGCATCCCATAAATGTGTTATTACAAGTTTATATGATCAACTATTAATCAGGGAGATTGACAAAACATGGTACAAATAGATGCCTGCATATATTTACTTTACCCAGCTAATTGTTTTATTCCCGACAATTGTGTCATATATTTACTTTACCCAGCTAATTGTTTTATTCCCGACACCCCCCCCCCCCCCCCCGACCCTTTTGCATTCAGTCTGTCTCATTTATCAAAAGTAACATACTGCATAATTGTGTCATGTAATGTTAGTTCTAACTCATAAAAAAAACTAAACCCTTTAACTTGGCAGCTGTTTGTTATCGAAAATATTCAGTAAAATATGTTTTAGATCAATCACCCGGTCGTGGATAGAGCTCGCTGCTTCTCAGTTCTCAATCGGTGATTTAACTATAAAAATATAAGTATTATGACTTGTTTACCTGCATCTATAAATCCACTTCTTCCTCTTTTTGCATAAGTAGGGAATCTATATAGGCTGTAGGTTCATTTTAACGCTGTCATCTGAGCATAACCAAAGCAAAACGAAGTGACATTTTTCGACTGCTGCCCGGAAGTAGTAAATTGAAAGCGAAAGTAAACGAGACTTTCCGACCCTATGGAAACGGACGACCTTTTCATGGAGTTTTCTGAGTGGTGAGCTCACTTTGGATAACTCACACGAAAAGTTTCGAAACTTACACTTCTCGGGACTCATCTTCATGTTGTTATCACGGATGCGATTCATGACGACTGTTAACCTACGATCGTGTTACTGGATGTATTTCCCCCCAATTTAACATTCGGTCGATTATTACCTCACATTCTTCCATGCCTGAAGTTGTGTGTTGGTAACTTTCGGGTGCATAGTTAATGCCAAAATGCAACCTGGTAAACCTATAGCTTCCATATGGGGTATTGAAGGTACAGAGCTTCGACCTTTCTTCCGTGCGACCAATTTGCCAGAAGCAAGATAGATGTGGCATCGAATATCGAAAATACCTTTGTTTCAGAAATCTACTGTACAGTGTCCTCAATGGTCTTCAGCGGGTAATGCAGGGGCGGATCAGCGGGTAATGCAGGGGCGGATACAAAAATAGCGGGTAATGCAGGGGCGGATCAGCGGGTAATGCAGGGGCGGATCAGCGGGTAATGCAGGGGCGGATACAAAAATAGCGGGTAATGCAGGGGCGGATCAGCGGGTAATGCAGGGGCGGATACAAAAATAGCGGGTAATGCAGGGGCGGATCAGCGGGTAATGCAGGGGCGGATCAGCGGGTAATGCAGGGGCGGATACAAAAATAGCGGGTAATGCAGGGGCGGATCAGCGGGTAATGCAGGGGCGGATCAGCGGGTAATGCAGGGGCGGATACAAAAATAGCGGGTAATGCAGGGGCGGATCAGCGGGTAATGCAGGGGCGGATCAGCGGGTAATGCAGGGGCGGATACAAAAATAGCGGGTAATGCAGGGGCGGATCAGCGGGTAATGCAGGGGCGGATCAGCGGGTAATGCAGGGGCGGATCAGCGGGTAATGCAGGGGCGGATCAGCGGGTAATGCAGGGGCGGATACAAAAACAGCGGGTAATGCAGGGGCGGATACAAAAAATATTGATAGAGGGGAGGGGGTTCTACTATTAATTTTGGTTTTCAAAGGGGTTTTTACCCTCAATATTCGTTATTTTTACCCTTTTAAGCAAAATTTTCTGACGAAAGCGGAAAGGGTTCCTACCCCTGGACCCTCCATCCTCTGGATCCGTCACTGTAATGTTTTCCATGGATAGCTTTATTCAGATCTATGAGGTCAATGCAGATACGTAACTTTCCATTGGGGTTCAGGACTGTAACCATAGAGATGACCCATGTAGTGGGTTCATTCTCTTGAACATTAACACCAGTTTGTTCCTCATGATTAATTTCGTTATTGATTTTTGCTATCGGCACATGACGACGTGGATACGTCTCTAAAAGTACCAATGAGTCGATCTTGATTTTTTGCTATGTTGGCAAGAGTCCAAGACGCTTAAAACATTACCATATTTCGATTGAATGTCCTTCAGAATGTCTGCTTTTAACCGAACAGTCAAGCTTGTAAGCTCGGTTAACAAGCCCCATTACTGAGCAAGAAGCAGATCCAAGAATGAGTTCCTAAGACAAACCAACCACCTCTAAAGTGTTGTCACTCCTAGTTCCCGGAACGGTTTCAATGGTAAGAGAATACAGATAGCACCTGGAAGCATGTCTGTGGGATCATTAGAAATCTGTTCGTTGTTAATTTCTAGGGATTCAGTCTATTAGGTGTGCTCTGTATCCACCATGTTAACATCAATGGCATAAACTGTTGTGTCTTCACCAGAAATTTGGCTGGCTCGGGTTGTAGAATGTTCATAGAGCTATGGAATGTCAGGAGTGTTTTGCAATTATTCACGTTCTTTATGTGATTTTACACCAGTGACAAATTTTATAATCAGTCACACACAAGTAATATCAAGTCTATTACAAATTGTTCAAATGCTTCTGTATCTGACTGGGCTCTAGTTAGAAAGCTGTACTGTTGTAGATCACGCTGGTTCCTCCACACACGCTGTTACTCACTTTACATCATCCCTTCATCGCAATATAAACACAAAGAAAGTCAAAAGTAAACAACAACAAACAAACAAGAACACAAAATAATTTAATTCTTTTCAAAGTATTATTATTAAAAATGCTTTTATTTCATAAGGAAACATTTACTGTAGATCACTTAAAAATAAAATAAAATAGATTATGAAAATAATCTTGATGGTTTGTGGTGTATGTTAGTTGAAATACATTTCGGCAATTAGACACACCATGAGTGAATTAGACTTCAAGATCGTGACAAGCAGTCTCGTTGAAAATCAACATTTCACAATGTCTACGATCGTAAATATGTTGACGGTGCTGTCAGCAACACTCACAAACGTTTTAATGAAAATAGGTGAAGATAATGAACACTGATCAATTTATAAATCCTATGAAAAACACAAAATCGAGAACAGAACAAACACCAGAGGTGAGACATAAACGTCATATGTAGGTGATAATGGAATGTCGCTACATTGTAATAGGGGAAGTTGACGACGGAGAAGCTGACGCCATTAACGTCTATGTTCAGTGAATTATACACAGAAGATGGTGGTGTCCTTTATTTTGATTTCATTGGAATATATGGACATATGATGAATGGAAATATATATAACATCGTCAATGTCTCTTTATGTCGAGTTAAATCTCTTCATGCCCCTTTTAGCTCACCTGAACTGAAATTTTCTGATCACCCGTAGTCCAGCGTCCGTCCGTCTGTAAACTTTTAACATTTTTAACTTCTTCTCAAAAACCACTGGGCCAATTTCAACCAAAGTTGGCACAAAGCATCCTTAGGTACAGAGAATTCTAAAGTTTGAAAACAAAGGGCCAGACCATCTTCCAATGGGAGATAATCAAGAAAAGGTAAAAATAGAGTAGGGTCATTAAAAAATCTTCTCAAGAACCACTGAGACAGAAAAGCTGAGATTTACATGAAAGCTTCCTTATATAATGCAGATTCAAGTTTGTTCAAAACATGGCCCCCGGGGGTTGGATGGGGCCACAATAGGGGATCGAAGTTTTACATACAAAGATATAGGATAAATCTTTAAAAATCTTCTTCTCAAGAACCACTGATCCAGAAAAGCTGATATTTACATGAAAGCTTTGACATATTTCAGATTTCAGTTTGTTTAAATCATGGCCCCTGGGGGTATGATGGGTCCACAATAGGGGATCAAAGTTTTGCATACAAATATATAGGAAAAATCTTCTTCTCAAGAACCACTAAGCCAGAAAAGCTGAGATTTACATGAAGGCTTCCTGATATAGTGCAGATTCAAGTTTGTTCAAGTCATGGCCCCCAGGGGTTGGATGGGGCCACAATAGGGGATCAAAGTTTTACATACTAATATATAGGATAAATCCTTAAAAATCTTCTCAAGAACCACTGAGCCAGAAAAGCTGAGATTTACATGAAAGCTTCCTGACATAATGCAGATTCAAGTTTGTTCAAGTCATGGGCCCTGGGGTTTGGATGGGGCCACAATAGGGGATCAAAGTTTTACATTCAAATATATAAGGAAAATCTTTAAAAATCTTCTCAAGAACCACTGAGCCAGGAAAGCTGATATTTACATGAAAGCTTTCTGACATATTTCAGATTTCAATTTGTGAAAATCATGGCCCCCAGGGGAGGATGGGGTCACAAGGGGGGTATCAAAGTTTTGCATACAAATATATAGGGAAAATCTTTAAATATGAACCAAGTGACTCAGATGAGCGATGTGGCCCTTGGGCCTCTTGTTTTTGTTTGTCTTTATCATTATTATTATTATATATATATATAATTTAATTCTTATTGTATCCTTGTCTCTGATTGGTCAAATTCCAATTGAGGAACGCAAGTTATTTTTGTATAACCTGATTTGGTATGGGGACACACACCCTTGACAACCAGATGTCGGAACTATTTTTGTTTCTCTTTCTCTAAATTTACATCGCAGCACTGTTTTCAGCCTTCTATGGAATAGAAAGTCAACGTGCACAATAAGATACTTCGGTTTGATATACATGTTGTTTTCTCGTTGGCAATATTAGCATCTACCTGTACGCAAATCACTGTTATAAAATATCTTTCTCTGTATGTATGGTCGAATAATAGATTAAAACAAAGATATTATATTCGAATTAATGATTTGCCAAGTAAGCATTACCCTGTTCATTTTAAAATACATTTCTCACTGGGGAAAAGGGGTGGGGGTGGAGGTGCGTTGTTTCATTTATATATATATATATATATATATATATATATGGCTATAATCAACAACCTACACTTGAGGTGTTATTACACACTAGTCCTAATCATTTACATGTATTTAAAACTAATATTAAGATATCTGAAACAGTACAAGCTTTTAACACTGCAACAAAACGTTTTGTTTAAGAATTATCATAATTTAACATATGAAGTAATCTTATTCACTTTCATCTTTCCAAACCGGTAATCCCGTGGGGATCCGGATTAGAATACTAGAAAGTCCTCAGTACCCCTTGCTTGTCGTAAGAGGAGACTAAATGGGGCGGTCCTTCGGATGAGACCGTAAAAACCGAGGCCCCGTGTCACAGGAAGTGTGGCACGATAAAGATCCTTCCCTGCTCAAAGGCCGTAAGCGCCGAGCATAGGCCAAAATTTTGCAGCCCTTCACCGGCAATGGTGACGTCTCCATATGGGTGAAAAATTCTCCGAGTGGGACGTTAAACAATATACAATCAATCAATCAATCAATCCAAACCGGTACTTTCTATACACAATCTTTTTTCGATACATTTTATCTTCTATACTTAGTATATTTACACGTGTTTGCTTATGGTGACCTTGATGTTGGGAGAGGTCTAAAATAGGATGTGCCTAGTTGCTGCCCAAATTACATTCACTTATAAGATATTTGCGAATAAAATATTGTTTAAATTAAAAATTGCTCCAAACCTTGATTTTCATTTATTTTGTACTGGAACAGTAACTGATGTTGCGAATATTGTAATTACACATGCACGTATTTGATTGACAAAAAACTACGCACGCTAACTCTGGATTGCCGCTTACATTTTCAACTCGTATATCTTGAAAAGCTTTGCAATTTTGTCCATGATATTTTAAAAAAAAAAAAATGCAAAGTAGAATCCATTTGTAATTGATTATTAACTTTAATACCAGTGTTAATTAATCAGTTGCTCTTAATTTCAACTCCTTTTGATTAGGGGGTAGAAAAATACGTTCCTTGAAACCGGGCTCTAAAACGTCATATATTTTTTAAATCTTATTGATAGCAATAAATAACCATTTAATTTGTCAAATTACTTCATATTATGAAGTAAAAAATTGTTTGTTTTGGTTTTTAAACATTTATGTCCCCCGTTAAACAACAAAAGTTTTGGTATAAATTTGCTAGATGACAATTTATAATACCTGCAAAAAGGAATTTGTGTTTTAAAAATATTTTCCTTTATCCATTGATTCCTTTTAAAATACTCGATTTTAACCCAAATTATAGAGTTATCTCTCTTTGTTTTGTCAAATAAATAAACTTTTATGAATCTATATTTGCACAAAAAATCATTTAGAAATGATAACTTTTAAAAATTGACCAGAAAGTAGGCGGCGAAACAATACTATCAGTTCTGTTTGTTTTGACATTTCAATACCAGTATCAATATACTCCAGATGTTTGGTCGTACACAAACATACTGGTTTCACACACTTGAATAATTGTGTTTTTGAAAACACGATTGCATAATTATATGGAAAATCTTTTGTTTTGAATTCTCAAATAACGTGTATTGGTTGGTGTAGCTTTGACAAAATGACCTTTTATTAAGTAGATACGTATTTCCAGTTATGCTCCCCATTTTATTTGTCTACGGTGAGTATTGTCATCAATGGACCTCATTTTTATTGCTTGCATTTACAAATCAATAAATTGTGAAATTGTGACTACAGAGTAATTTTTAATTACAGATTGTGCTTTCAAATCACTGATTGGAAATTTCAAATCAACAAGAAATTTGTGGTCACAAGGAATTTGTGATCACAAAATCAAATCTGTGTCACTGGTTTTACATAGATTATTAATTTACAATTCCCATTTTAAAATTTGAGCTGAAAATTTTCAAATTTTACTTTTCCATTTTTAATGTTTACAATGTTTAACTAAGGTAGTTCTAATGATCAACCAAAATTTGACTGTCAATTGTCGAGTTACAAGAGACAGAGCTCTCAATTCTATTTTTGTTTACATAGGATAAGTATACTATTAAATGTTTCGTTTAAATCAGTTTTTTTCAACTCAAAATTAATTCTGAAAACAATTTTGAAAATAGTTTCTAGTGTTTGGCACATCTCATTTTGTTTGAAACATGCTATATGTTCAATCTATCTGTAAACAAAAACATGGCGCGAGCCTTATTTACATAACAAAGAATTGTGAGTGTTATATATCTCACTTGTAACTCAACCACTGATATTCAAATTTTGGTCGACCATTAAAAATAATCTAGTTAAACATTGTAAACAATAGAAATGGAAAATTAAAATTTGAAAATTTTCAGCTCAAATGGTGTCCATGCCCTTTTAATCTAAGTAACGTAAATCTAGAGTATACTTGTGCTAAAGTTTAGATTTCACCGATATCTTCCCTGTCGCACTTCACAGATAATCAATTTTATTCATAAACTTTATGTCAGTTTTCTCTGCTTTGTCATAAAAAAACGGTCTGCCAATTGGTCGAATGACGCGTTTCGTATTGATCTTGATAAGCCGCTTTTGACGTACTGATTTAAAATAGGGATTATAACATTTATAGGGCTCACGGCTGACGTAATCGGTAAATAGGGAGACTCGCTCTTCCCAGAGATCTGATCTAACCTCTGGTGAGTCCAGGTGTCCATGTTCGCCCCATTTTGAAGTATGTAATCTTCATAGAATTTGTGAGATTGTTAACTTTTTGTTATTTTTTACTTTTTCATATCATTGCAAATTTATTTATGACTGTATCAGCATTTTTGCAAATTTATGGAATATTGATAAGGGGGGGGGGGGGAGATATTAATTGACTCCACAGTTTTTCACTTCTTGTCCACTGGCCTCCTCTTGATCGTTACTGACCTTAATGTTATCACTAACTGAATCAATAGCAGTTGGGGAAATACTCCCCATGTAAGTTGAATGGTAAACAAAGAATTAAATGAAATTAAAAAAAAGGTACAGGAAAACCGTGTTTCTAAATAAAAAGTTATGACACAGGGAGTCAAATATATCTTTTTCTTTTCATTTTTATGCAATGTATTTATAACTGTACTTATATATAAATACATACAGTAAATACAGGAGAATCGTGTTATAATGCTGACGGTATGTGTAGAAGCTTTTACAATGACAGATCTCAGCAATTCCGATTTGTTGATTAATTGATACACATGAAGTCATTTTAATGCTAAATGAACTCAATTAAAAACAGATCCAATTCTATCAGTAAATATATATTTAGTGCAGTAGATTGTTTCACTTTACTTTCAGTATGTGATACATTCGTGTAAGAAAGATAGCGCATGCGCATATACGAAAATTTTCTGGTAATTTTGAGGTTGATATTGCGCATTTTGTATTTCATTGTTTTAAGATATGGACTTCGCAGCAGGGAGTCAGGTAAGGCTGTAAGAGTTCAGAAATTTAATTCAGATTTAATTAAAAGCGAGTAAATTCGAAAACTTGAGTTAGAAATGACAGAAGGAATCATCCAATTGACGAATGATTTGTAGATTATTTGAAAAACAAATTGACTGACCGTTTTCATTTAAAACATTTTAGGTCACCTGTAACTGTACATTAAGTATACGAAGTTTTCAACAATATATCATCTTTGGAGATGATACAAATCCAATGCGAAGTGACACATATCCTGATGCATGATAATTTTACAACATGGATAGTTTACATGGGAAGTAGTCAGAAATCAAGCGAACTATCATTTAAATCTAAATTTACCTGGTACTGTCTATTAAGTTTAACAATACACCTTTGTTTTTACCCTTTTGTTGTTGTGTTTTGAAATGCCACTCAGTCTCCAGACAGTCAAGTGTGTTACATAATAATAGCAAACACAACCATCACCTGGGCCTTGAACAGTTCTTTCTCTCACAGAATGGACAGTTTTCGGACTTCATCCTTCACGTAAAATTTATTAGTTTTAGACACGTTAGACACGTAATTATCCTGCTGCTTGATTTATACGATTTTTTTTCTTCTCTTTTGAGTTACTGAATTCTTATTTTATATTGTATCTGCAGTTATTTTGTCGTACAATAATAATTTTGTTTGTGTCAGACGGTTTGCAGTTTATACCCGTATTCTACCCCAGTCTCCAGCCTCTGCAACATGTTTATTATCACTGGGGAATGAATTTAATGACAGAGGTCTAGCATATTTTGGTGCACATATTAATTGGTTACTTATTAATAATCAGATAATTTTGAAAAGGCTACTAAAAGCCGAAATCTTAGTGATTCTAATTCACCCTGTTAAAGTTCATTTTCAGCAAGTTGATTGATTTTCAATTTAAGTATTTCAAAGGTCACCTCCACCTAAAGACAATTTAAAAAGTGAATAGATTCCGTATTACCGATTTTATTTTCAATAATTTCAAAATAAAAGGTGTAGATAACGAACAGTGATCAATCTCACAACTCCTATAAGCAATACAAAATAGATAGTTGGGCAAACACGTACTCCTGGACACACCAGAGGTGGGATCAGGTACCTAGGAGGAGTAACCATCCTCTGTCGACCGGTCATACCCGCTGTGATCCCTATATCCTTATCAGGTAAACGGAGTTATCCGTAGTCAAAATCAGTGTGCCAAGAACGGCCTAACAATCGGTATGAAACACGTCAGACAGTATTTGACCCAATGATAAGTTGTATTGACGAACTAGATCGTTATAACGACCATAGAATTTTCGAAATGTTGACTTCAATCGAGACTGTTGAAACTCCTGTACCATCAACTTGTTTGTCAAAAGCTTGCCTCGATTTAAAAACTGACTATACGCAGAATAAGTTCTTGCGTATCGAATCAGTTGAGATTTATAAATACCACTTGCAGGTGATAATGGAATATTGTCACATAAATATGGAAAGTTGACGGTGTAGAAGCTGAAATCCTCCCATTTGTCATACAGTTGAGTTGTCAGTTTGCTTTTCGATGGATATAAATACATGTAAATGATCTAAAAAAGAAATGAATACATACATCATCTAAAAAAGAAATGAATACATACATCATCTAAAAAAGAAATGAATACATACATCATCTAAAAAAGCCGAATACATAGCATTTGTTGATTTAATCTTAACATGTTTTCTCAAAAATTAACGAGATTTGTTTATTTTTTTTATACATAGCTACTTGTACCTCGTATTGGTTTTATACATATCACTTATTCTCATAGTTGAGGTTGAAAACGATACCTGATCAAATTACATGTACCATAGCACAAATGATAATAATAATGATGATAATAACAATATATTTAGTAGATTTCTCAATGAATCACAACAATTTTTTTCAACAGAATATTTGCATATCTATTCAACTTATAAATATTATGGAAATATTATGGAAATATCCTACTGAACTTTATCATAAAATGTCAGCTTAATAGCAAATATTCATATGCAAATGCATTGTACGTTATTGTCCCCCCAAATCAATATGGTTTTAGCTGTCTGTATCACACGTTTGTTTCTAATTTCGCTCTTTAGATCATTCATAGTTTCACATGCATATGCCGACAACTGGAAATTTTCAGGGCACGTTTATAGAAAACAAGGTGTCGTTAAAAATGTTTACGACACAGGAAATTTACAAAGTATATGTTTACATTCACTGAACCGTTTCCCGTATATTTATCGACAATGAATACATGTTTGTTGCAAACCTTTTAGTACAGTGTACCACCTGTCCACGTAATCATTACCATATATGGAGCGTCGTCAAGGTTGAAAAACGTAACGAATGGGTCCCATTAGTATGTAAATCTAGTTTATATTTTATAAAACACATAAAAACATGAATATAAACAATAATCATTGCAGAAAAAATTACACAACCAGATAACGCAGGTTATGAATTTTTTTCTGCAATACTTGTTACCTTCATCACCCGATAAAACAACACAGATTAATTAGCAGTTTTATATATATGTCCGTTAAAAATGACTTTTGTCGTTAATGAAATATAATGATAAACGTACATATATATTTTCAAACAAGCTCGTAATTCAAATTTGTTTTCATAGGTTGTTATACAAACAATATAAAAAAAATATCACCTTTATAAAATCATACAGCAATTCTTTATACCGTATGCACGTAGATATGCTTCGCGTGACAGCTATAACCTGGTTACGTTTACAGATCACGATGGCGGCCAACGTGTTTTACTTGGAAATAAAACAAAAGTTTTCCATATTCAAAGCAGATATGGCCCAAATCCAATGGAAATCGGTAGAGTCTATAGTCTGTCCATCTTAAGTTTTCTTTCTCTGTAAACAGGATCTCAGTCTCTACTGGACACCTTAAGTTGTCTTTCTCTGTAAACAGGATCTCAGTCTCTACTGGACATCTTATATTCTATTACGATACTATTAGTTACACAGTTAGTTAGTGACCTGATACGGAAAAATACATGGTGAGAAATGGAAACCCGTATCGGGCGAGGCTTTGTTAATGAATCATAATGATAAACATAGATATTGAAATAAAAAATATCATAATGTAGATTGTAAAATCCAGTTTGTTCAAATCATGACCTCCGGGGTATGGTGGAACCAAAGTAGGAGGTCAAAGTTATACACGGGGATACAGTCGACTGACCAGTATCGGTGACCTTAATGATAAACCGCGATTTTCTCATTAATCACTTGGATTAAACGAATAAACAATACGCCTACCTTTAAAGTAATTAAATTCCTTTACATTCATCCAAAAATTCCAAATCCATTGGTACGTCAATTGAATATATTTTCGTAACAAAAAAAACCCCCCAACAATATATCATTTTGTGCTCCTAAAACGGTGACGTCACCTATTTCGGTGACCATTGTTAATATAGATTTGCCAAGAGTTTGTTACTGTAAAAACGTATATACAGGAGGAATGTGCAACTAAACGTCAATGAATAAAATAACATAGTGTAAATTTCTAGACTTTTGGTACACTTTATATTAATTTGAAGGTTTGCTTGAAAAAGTAATAAGTAAATGGGCTTATTTTTGGGGTGCTCGTGTTGATTGTTTGCATACTCTCCTTCTAGTGGTTCATTTTCGGGGAAAAAATTTGAAGACGTGTTCTGTGTATGTTTGCAAACACTGCGGCGAAATTGATGACAAAATCAACACCCGGAAACGACAACGCGGACACGTAAACAAAAAGTCACCGATTCTGGTCAGTCACCGAAATAGAGCAGTCGCCGATATATAGGATAAACCTTTTAAAACCTTCTTCTCAAGAACAGGGCCACGGTTAGTCATATTAATATGCAAGGGTTACCAGTAGTGCAGATTCAAGTGTGTTCAAATCATGACCCCCGGGAGTAGGATGGATCCACATTAGTAGATTAATGTTTTACATTTGAATATAGGGAAACATTTTCGAAAATCTTCCTCTCAAGAACAATAGGGTCATGATTACTCATATCAATATGCAAGCATCCTCAGGTAGTGCAGATTCAAATTGTGATGCCGGGGGTAGGGTGAGGCCAAAATAAAGGATCAAAATTTTTTATGGGAATATATAGAAAAAATCTTCTCCAGAACAAGAGGGACATGGTTAGTCATATTAATATGCAAGCATTTTGAGGTAGTGTAGATTGCAGTTGTTCAGACCAGGACTTCCGTGGGTAGGATGGGGCCCACAATAGGAGATCAAAGTTTAAATGGGTTTATGTACGGAAATATCTTTGAAATTCTTCTTTTCAAGAATAGCAGATCAAGTCATTTTGGTATGTATGCAAGCATCTTCTGAGTTTAGGTAGTGTAAATTTGAATTAAATTGGATTGGCTCATAATAGGAGATCGTGTCTATCTGAAACTTGAACCTTGTTCATAGCTTTTGAATGGTGAGTGATAGGGCTCTCATTTTCTTATTCCTTGTGACAAGACCATTCTTTTGGTATCGTATCAAAGATTTTGACCTTTTGAAATTGACCCTTGAGTTTGACTTATTTTAAAGAAAACCATATTAAGCAATCTCATGAGGGCTTTCGTATTTAGTATATGATTTCCTTATTGCAAGAAATTTCTTTTGATGCCATGATGTTTGATCATGCCACCTTGAAGATTGACCCAATTTCTTGAACTTAACGAAACTTTAACTTTGCTCATAACTTTTGAATGGCGAGTGATGTATCTGTCATTTTTAGCTCACCTGAACCGAAGGTTCAAGTGAGCTATTCTGATCACATTTTGTCCGGCGTCCGTCTGTCTGTCTGTCCGTCTGTCTGTCTGTCCGTCTGTCTGTAAACTTTTCACATTTTCGACTTCTTCTCCATAACCACTGGGCCAATTTCAACCAAACTTGGCCAAAAGCATCCTTGGGTAAAGGGCTTGCAAGTTTGTTCAAATGAAGGGCCATGTCCCTTTCAAAGGGGAGATAATCACAAAAATGCAAAAATAGGGTGGGGTCATTTAAAAATCTTCTTCTCAAGAACCACTGGGCCAGAAGAGCTGAAATATACCTGACATATTGCAGATTCAAGTTTGTTCAAATCATGGCCCCTGGTGGTAGGATGGGACCACAAGGGGGATCAAAGTTTTACATACAAATATATAGGCAAAATCTTTAAAAATCTTCTTAAGAACCACTAAGCCAGAAAAGCTGAGATTTACATGAAAGCTTCCTGACATAATGCAGATTCAAGTTTGTTCAAATCATGGGCCCCGGGGGTTGGATGGGGCCACAATAGGGGATCAAAGTTTTACATACAAATATATAGGATAAATCTTTAATAATCTTCTTCTCAAGAACCACTGAGCCAGAAAAGCTGATTTTTACATGAAAACTTTCTGACATAGTGCAGATTCAATTTTGTTCAAATCATGGCCCCCGGGGGTAGGATGGGGCTCCAAGGGTGAATCAAAGTTTTACATACAAATATATAGGGAAAAACTTTAAAAATCTTCTTCTCAAGAACCACTGAGCCAGAAAAGCTGAGATTTACATGAAAGCTTCTTGACATAATGCAGATTCACGTTTGTTCAAATCATGGGCCCCTGGGGTTGGATGGGGCCACAATAGGGGATCAAAGTTTTACATACAAATATATAGTTAAAATCTTTTTCTCAAGAACCACTGAGTCAGAAAAGCTGATATATACAAGAAAACTTTATGACATAGTGCAGATTCAAGTTTGTTCAAATCATGCCCCCCGGGGGGTAGGATGGGGCCACAAGTGGGGGGGGGGGGGGTTGTTCAAAATTTTACATACAAATATAGGAAAAAGCTTTAAAAATCTTCTTCTCAAGAACTATTGGGCCAAAGAAGTTGACATTTACATGAAAGCTTTCTGACATAGTGTAGATTCAAGTTTGCAAAGGGTAGTTTGGGCCATAATAGGGACTAAGGTTTTACATGCAAATACAAATGGAAAGTCTTCAGATATGGGCCAAGGTGACTCAGGTGAGCGATGTGGCCCATGGGCCTCTTGTTCATGCATGCATTCCTTGTGACAAGATCTTCCTTTGGTATCAATATTTTTGACCATGTATTTTTACCTACTTTTAAGAAAAGTTAACCATGGCAATATTCTATGAACTGTTTAAGATTGGGCTTTCATATTTTGTATATACAGTAGATTTCATATGGCAAGACCTTACATTTCATACCATGATTTTTCTTGTGACTTTGTATCATGATCATATCGTGACCATATGGGGCAGGTTGGGGCCATAAAATGGTGTCAAAAATTTTCATCGAAAAAAAGATTGCAAAAAGAAAATCTTTATAAAATCAAAATAGCTGAACATCAAAACAACTACAGGGCCAAGTTGACTCGTGTGAGCGATGCGGCCCATGGACCTCTTGTCTTTTTGGATACAGTTACATGCATGAATAACTGCCGCCGGATAGGGAGTTTTTCATTTGTGTGTGTGTCTGTGTGTGTGTGTGTGTGTGCACAGGCACCTGAAGTATGGATATTACTACCCCCCCCCCCTTTTTCATAATTTTTTTTTGGTGGCAATAATTTCTCTGAAATGTATGAATTCCCAGTCTATCTCATCCCTCTTTCGATTCATGTAATCGTTTCACGCTTTTTGTAAGCTTTAAAGATTGGCCTTCTACCGGTATAATAAAATACACAAGGTAAGAAACAAAAATTTGTAAACAAACAGGGGGTCCCCGTTTCCGGGCATATTTTCCAAGTAATTACAGCGTTACCTAAGGAATTTTGACGAGCGGCAGGTCGGGGAGATGTCATACTACAAGTCTCTTCAACTCAAAACCCATTTCATCTCTTTTATTTAACGCAATCTTGCGTGCATTGATCGGACAGGGCTTCATCTCTTCCACTGGCAGCCAAAAAGGAGGTCACAGAGTACGAATTTATAACGTGTCGTGTGATTGGTCCGCGAATAATCCCGAGACCCTTCGGATGATCCCGGGACTAAGCAATGTCTTTGCGAACCAATCACACGGCGCGTACAACAAATTCGTACTCTGTGACCTCCTTTTTGGCTGCCAGTGGAAGAGATGAAGCCCTGTCCGATCAATGCACGCAAGATTGTGTCAAATAAAAGAGATGATATGGGTTTTGAGTTGAAGAGACTTGTAGTATGACATCTCCCCGACCTGCCGCTCGTCAAAATTCCTTAGGTAACGCTGTAATTACTTGGAAAATGTGCCCGGAAACGGGGACCCCCTGTTTGTTTACAAATTTTTGTTTCTTACCTTGTGTATTTTATTATACCGGTAGAAGGCCAATCTTTAAAGCTTACAAAAAGCGTGAAACGATTACATGAATCGAAAGAGGGATGAGATAGACTGGGAATTCATACATTTCAGAGAAATTATTGCCACCAAAAAAAAATTATGAAAAAAAAGGGGGGGGTAGTAATATTCATACTTCAGGTGCCTGTGTGTGTGTGTGTGTGTATGTGTCTGAGTGTGTGTGTGTGTGTGTGTGTGTGTGTGTGTGTGTGTGTGTGTGTGTTCATTGCTTGTTTGTTAGCAGGATTAAGCTATAGGTATCGAGTGTATTTTAATGTAATTTCATCAAAGAGAGTCTTGAGAAAAATTCATCAGGCGAATCCAGCTAGGATTCTGGGTAATGTGGAAGCGGGATCCTCACAAAGACAGATTACTTCTCCGTGAGAATAACATACATGCACTTAGATTTGGTCGAAGTTAACTAATGTGTTGGACATAGAGAGCATGTGATCACTGCCCTAGACAATGAATGTGTAGTTTTAAAAGCATGTTCAGGTTCTTTATAGGACTCAGTGTTATTGTTGCAGGGCTCTTGGCACCTTTGTGCGTCGCATGTTTGGGCAAATGAGACCTCTGTCATATTGTAATTTTTTTTAGTTTACTGGGTGGATGTACAATGTACACACAAAAATTACCAATTTACATTCTTCAAGTAAAGTAAGAAATTACAATATGACCCTTCTCTGAGATGGATTATCCAACAAAAACCAACCTATTACAGTGTTTTCCATTCATTTCATTTGAACAGGCCCATTTAGAATTGTAACAGGCCGGGGGGGGGGGTATGGAAATTTTGGAAAATTAGACGCAAAATCCTGCATTCTGAGGCATTTCAGGGGGCAAAATGACCCTTGTTCATATGCCACTTTTTAACCTACATTTTTAAATATATACCAAAGGGTTGAACATTTTTACCTCAGACAAGTTAGTCACAGTGGTGTTAAATACACACCTTTGCGATGTTTTGACTGGAAGAAATCATGTAATGTATTCGTTCGACGCTTCATTATTTTTCACTGCCATGTGCTTCTCACGCGCAAGGTGAGAGTTTAAAATATCGTCCAATCAAAATCGCCGTTTCAAAAAAGCTCTCGATAAAAACATAAACAAGGAAGAAATATGAAAGATATTTATAGCCAACCAATTGCTACCGCATACATTCTTTGCAAAGATCGATCGTGTAAATCAACATCACTGAAATTGACAACATATTATTTTTTGATTTTTTACATTTGAACCGGCCAGAAAATCGTTTGAAACGGTCAATTTGGCCGGCGGCCGGTTCTTAGGGAAAACACTGCTATTATCAGAATGTACAAGACAACTTCATTACACAAGGCCTAAGTCCTTGTCAACTGTCGTAAATGACCGATTTGCTAAATGACGAAAGCATAACCGAATAAATTATAGTCTTTGTTAAGAGACATACATAACAATAAGTGTTGCGGTTAAACACCGAAACAATACTACCCACATGTTGAAAGTGAGCGGCCTACCATACAGTTCCCACATGGTAATTTTCCGTGACGTCAGTTTATGATTATACAGTCCCTTCTAATGAGCAAACGTTCAGGTGAATGCGGGTTGCAAGCTGATCTTTTAATGATATAAGAAGAAAGACTTGAAAATCCTTTGAATGAAAAGTGCTGGGAGCAAGTACATATTCAAACTAGATATACTATAATTTAACAACATATCAACAGTCATCAGCGAAATAGCGGGTTTCTCCGTATTCCTTTAAATAACTAAATCACTGATATAGAGACTAGAAGCTGCTCCCAGCACTTTTCAAACATATCATTATCAACATATTTAGAATATACATGTATATCCGAAAAATTTGTTTTACGGGCTACAGAAGAGACATCTGAAGTTAAAATAAATGTTTTACTGACTACAGAAGAGACATCTGAAGTTAAAATAAATGGAGACATGTAGTACCAAAGAGAAGTAACAAAATCAACATTTACATGACAGTTTCACTTTTTCAAATGTTTAATGATTTCGTATTCAGACAGACTGCATTATGTCAATCAATATTTAAATGCACAATTATTTTCTTGTTTGTACTAACAAAGTTTTTTGAAAAGCACATATCTATTCATATTTCAATATTTCATTCAAGTTTCCGCTTCATTTTAGATTGACATGTAGTACTACTTTCATTATTCTAATCCATCTACATTAAACATGATTCAATATAGAAATCAGAATGTCTCTGATGAAAAAAAAAAAAAAGGAAATAAGCAAAAAAATGACTGCTTATTTCCATTTATCCTAACTTGTTGAGACAACTACAACCATACCAAATGCTAATTACTTGAATCCGGTTGTAAAATAAGTAAATATCGATTTTCTTCCATGAAATATGACTGTTATTTGATGATTAAAAATATAAGATAAATAAATTTTTAAAGCTGTGTATCCACTTAGAACTTGGTTATTCTTACATTTCAGTCTGAACAACTTTCATTTTACAAATAATGACGTGCAGCCACCCTATCCTGTAGTCTGTTAATGTCTGCTTAATGCATTACTAGTGTTCTTTTGATGTATTTTCTATTTTTGCGTGCTTTTAATGCTGTTTACACTTTGCACCAATTATTCACACGTGCCATGTGTTAGCGGGTCGGGAGGGGGACTGATTCATTCAAACCCTTTCATCACCTACCACTCTTTTTCCAAGCATGGCAAACCATTCCTCTCCTACGTTATTTTGTACTATTTTTTTTTCTGTCGAGAAATGAATAGCTGGAATCTAAACTTTTTAAAAACTTCATTTATGAATCTTACCAAAAGTATTAATAATATACTCTCGATATTCAGTGTACCGTACGATCATATTATCAATATGAAAATATTGGTATTGCGAACAAAAGAAATGGTGACGGTTCTGGGGAGTGACAAGCGGTAACGAATTGAATCAAAGTACTGACAGTACTGATGGGAGTTGATTTTATGTAGATTTGCACTTGATGCGTCTGGGATTGAGAATTATTCCATATAATAAAACAATGGAGAAGTACACTCAAAAGTCATAAAGTTACGCATAAACGTATGCTGTGTCTCTAAAAAAAAATATGCATAATTGTTTATGTCTACGTCCATATAGACACTGGTAAGTATAGTCTGGAATGTGTTTTATTAATCCAGCATATCATATACTCTTAAAATTGCTCATTTTTTGTCAAAATATGTCACTACATTAATATTCTTAGCACAAGAACATGTTTGAAAAACTCCACACATAACTTAATCTTGGGTTTATGCTATTTTTTCCCCCCACAATTCCTCTTAAAGATTGACATGACTTACACAAGTAAACAATTTCTCATTGCTTGAAGCAAGAACTTGCACTTAAATCTTAGACATTTACTTATCCTTTATCTTTTAAATTGTCTATGATCTTACTTAAATTTGAAATTCGATTCCTAGAGCTCCATGCCAATCATCTAGGAAAATCTCGACGTACATAACTTCGTAAGCATCATCAAATGACAGTAAAATGGCTATAATTTATTCAATCTACAAAAATAGCTATGCGATCTTAATTTTGCACCTGAGAAAAGGTGAAGATAACGAACAGTGATCAATTTCATAACTCTTAAAAGGAATACAAAATTAAGAGTTCAGCAAACACGGAGTCCTGTACTAACATATTAGAGGTGGGATCAGGCGCCTAGGAGAAGTAAACATCCTCTGTCGACCGGTCACATTCGCCATGAGCCTTTTATCTTGATCAAGTAATGATTAGTGATTGTTTACTGGACTCCAGCTCCCATTCCCCCTTCTTGTATTTTTGAATAGTATTTTGGGTGTATTTTTGATAATTAAATGGAATACATAAATCTCGCATAGAAACTGTTTTTTTTTTTCAAATGTCATATCACGGATCATAAGATATGAACAGGATGTGCAATTCAGCCGGCGACATTTTGAAAAGGTCAGCACTTTGCAGGGAGAATAGAACGGCCATTCTAATTTCTATTGTTACACACGCAGTATACATGCTCTATCTGTCAATCATCTGACGCTTGCTGCTGAAGAACTTGGTCGGGGCCCACGGGAAAATGCGTATTAAAAACCCCTGAAATTCTATGGCGTGTGGATTTATTTTCAAACCTATGACAAATTGTCTAGGACAATGAATTGCAGCCACTCTAACATTGATGTGGCGATCCATGAGATCAATTTTAGCACAAACTAGTTGACACTACCACCATTGCCCATTGTTTGATTTACCGATTTTGGAAACGTGTGTATGTACATGTATAGGTATCTTTGAATTTGAAAGGTCCACATATCCTGCTATAGGATACCCAGAAGCCGCAATTTCAAAGAAACCGATTTTTTTTTAGGCCCATGCTAAAGCGTGGACTTTCAGTCTGCGGGGCCTGTGTTTTTGACCTATATTATGATCGGTAATATTCTGTCCGCGTGTAGGAATTTTTGAATAGTGTGAAATATTGATGTTATTTTTTGCTGCAACATTACATCTGTTTGTAAAGAAGTACTAAGGTCCACACCACTTTGTGTTGTGCACTTGTGATTAGTTATTTACATCTGTAGGGGTGAAAGTCATGGCTATTCATTTTAGGGAATAAATGTTTTGAACTCCGCTCTTTATACCCAACTTGCATTTACAGCAACAGCAAAGCCCACAAGTTTTGTTTGTTTGATTTGAACATATTGGAAAAATTAAGGTTATGCATTATCACAGATGCTCATTTTAGAGAGTTTATTATTTGTTTTGTAAACAAAGATTGCGGTATGTTATTGTTTACGAAATGTATATCGATCTAAGTTTATTATATCTTTCACATTTCAAACATTTTTGGGGTAAAATGTGTCATCTAAAAGTTAAAATTTGTGACTAGGCAAAATTAAGATGCTTTATTTTACAAAATCAATATTTCACTTGCTTGTTTGTATACATATAAAGACTCGAGTCTTAATATTTTATTAGGTGAACTCCCATTGTCGAAAGGCAACAGAATTGTAAATTTCCTTATCCTATATACAAAACAATATATTTTTTCTTGTTTAAAAAAACCCAACAAACAAACTGCCAAGATTCTTGGAATTATTATTCTATGTATACAACAAATACAAGGTTGAAAAATGTATTGCGTATCAGAATTTAGAAATACAAAAATTTGAAAATACCTGGCATGTATGGAAAATACTTTTTGACAACATAAAAAAATTATAATTTTGCTATTTTAAGCAATATTTTTTTCTACTTTTGAAGCCACAGGTATCTATTTACCCGAGCTCTGTATAGTTATTATTTTTCTCTTACAATTATATAAAAAATGCAAACACTTACCAACAAAAGTATGAGTGTGAGTATGAAAGTGTATGAAAGTGGTTAGAAAAAATGACAAATGCTCTTTTGTCTTATGTCAATATTTGTGAAATAAAAAATTAATAAATTAATAAAAAAAACAAAAACACCCAGACTCGAGTCTTTGTTTACATAACACAGATTCAAGGCTAAAATATTGCTTTTATTCTTGCATTCAGAAGGTCATTTTGGCTGTTAACATTAACTGGGTTATATTTTTAATGTTTAACATAAAAAATGAAAAATATTTATATCAAAAATCGTGAACCAGTCCCTTTGAAATATAACAAAATGTCATAATGGAGTCGATGCTAGATAATGGAAAACCTGTGCTTTGAAAGGAATCCATGTGTCACAGTCGACTGTGCAGATGGAGAAAATATCAACACCGCCAATATTTTCATAGATGATCGTTTTCCTACTCCCCATGTTGCTTCTAAGAAACACATCACGTTTAATCAGCAAAAGCTTGTTGGCAATCGTTCAGTTTTTCAATTCGAAATAGTTTTCGGATAATTTCCAAGGGAGCAGTCATCTTGTTGATAATATTTTCCTGTGCGTATGTATAAGCTGTTATCTCATTGGTTAATACTATTTTTCTTTTGCGTAACAGTATTTAAACGGCGGGCCTACTACTTTTCCTCGAATTTTGAAAAATGTTATTTTTACTTTTCCACAAAAAGTGTTGTTACGTTTCCGCAAAACAAAATCTACAGCTAACACAGCATTTCCGCAATTTACCAGTGGCGATGACTTCAACTCAGGTGATTATTACCGTCTTGGAAGACGTTATGTATTTTAAAGTTGAAATATTTTACAATCTTCGGACAATTCAATGCCTCTCCTTTTGATTGGTAGAAAATGCATGATGTGAAAATTCTAATTCATTTCATTGGTTGAAATTCTGTTCAACGCAAGGGATATAATTTGCTGATGATTTAATTTACATACAACTTAACAATTTTACAAGATTTTTCAATTTTTTCAATCATAAAAAGGAGCGAAAACGAAGAGAAGAAAAATGGTAATATAATGAAACTGACACTTTAATCTTATTCATAAAAACCATCAAAATGTTTTTATAATTCAACAGATAACAGACATTTTTTTTTAAAAATACAAACCTGAAAATTCTTCTGGATAAAATTTGGGCAATTCTCGGCTTTTTCTAGTTTTTGTTTCTTACTGTGTGAAAAATTAAAAACATTAAACTGCTTTTCACTAGTTTACTTGTAGTTGAGAAGAAACAATGCTTTCTAACTTTAGTGCAAATATCATGTCTACTTCAAGGTCATACTAGAAAAATTATCATATAGTAGTTTCTAGAAGGTGTTTTTAAAAACTTTATCTTATATGAGATTTTCCATCTTAAAAAAGTTTGATTATATGGTAATTTGATAAAGATATAAATACTTAAAGCATATGATGCATTTATATCATTTTACTGTATAAGGTTGTTCCTATAGACGGCAACCTTTGCGGTATCGTAATGCCATAGTTTTTCCGGAATAGTAAAAACAAAATTGCAGAATTGTAACGGTTTTTTGTTGTTGTTGCGGAAACGTAATTATATTTATCAATTGGCAGAAAGGTGCATGGTGCGCAGTAAACGGCGCCACTTGTGACCGGTTTAGAAGGCATATCAACCAAGGGTTTATGGGGCGCGGAGTTGACAGAAAATCCTTGGCTAAGGAAGATGAATGACTAGTTTTCTTCCTATCATCATATGCCTTATATTGGCACATGAGCACCAATGTAGAATTCTTGTGTAAGGAAATTGGCGTGTTATGAACATTTTATATCAATCATTTCCTTAACTCTCTCTTTTTCTCTCATTACATCCAATCACTTCTTCCTTATGTATTTTCATGAACAATTTCCGGTGGACACTTCCTTGGTCACAGAACAAGAAACAACAATTTTGACTATGTTTTTTTTATGACGTATGCTCATAGTGTATACATATATCCTTATGTATTTTCAAAATCGAAATTTATTTCTTAAATGCATAAACATATGCTTCTATTACAAATGTCCAACTACTAAGATTTTCAAAGGAAACTGTTTGTTCGTATTGCATACTTTCTAAAAATGGAATGCGCCAGAAGTTTGTTTTAGTATATATATACTGTAAGTTTAGTGGTATTAAACATTTAGTAGAGTTGCAAATGGATATTACATACTGCGCTAATTCGGTCTGGCGGTGAACAGAGCTTCTTTATTTATTTATCTATCATTCTTGACTTTAGCAAATCCTTAATTGCTAGGAAGGTTTGTTTCTTGGTAATAAGTATTTTTTATATTGCTTATTTCTTGGCTATTTTTATAAATTTGATTAATTCATCTAGGGATTGACTTCGTCTCGATATTCAGTTAAGATTTTCAGACTTTAAGTGTGACATTGTTAGATTTGGTATTACTAAGGAAGAATTTTTTGGCTGTATGCCGTAAACACAGGAAAAAGGACACAGAAAAACCCCCAAACAAACCGATTAATGAGTTTCAGTTTTGATTTCGTTAACTGTGCTTATTTATATGTCTAATGTTTACTATAACGTAACATTTTATTTCAGGATTAACAGAAAACGTGGCAGATGTGGACTTTGTTCTAGCTCATAGTGTCAAGAATGTTCGTTAAGGTAGGGGGATGCTTTCTATTACATGAGACTGTGGACTACTGTATTCGCGTTGTCACTGTCCCCTACTAATGCATTGTAAATAGATATTTGCTTTTCTTTTGGGGATGCCACAACATGCGATGGTCTGCTGTTCCATTTAGGTGGAGATCCCCCAGCGCTACAGTACTATATACAATTTTAGCATCGTTCGTTTTTGTTGTGTGTTTTCTAAGAAAGTTTTGAAACCATTTTAGATGGTGTTTAAATGCCCTTTACAATCAGATTTATACTATATGAATAATCATTACATTTATTTTATATCTATATTGTACATGTACAAATGTCAGATCCTATCAATGTTGCTCCTTTGGAAAACGCTCGATATTTAGAGTGAGAATCGCTGGTCTTTCGAACATGACCTTAAAAATGGAGGTCAAATGTCGCGACAGGCGTTGACAGGTTAAAGAATCCTCACTGATGGGTGTCGCTAAAATGCGGAACGGAAAACGGAACACAATGGAAAATATTGTATGCAGTAATGTTGTGAAGAGGTCAGCATTTTGTGAAATCAAAAGGCTTGTTATGAACAAGAGAAGCAGAAATTACGGAGAGAACAGCAAGTCATCCTCAGAATCCAACGTTTCATATACTTCATACCAATGCATATGTATTTGAAAACCATCATACCTTTGAGCAAACGTCTGTGGATACCACCTCCTTTTACCGGCTTTGTCCCCTGACCCCCTTCCTTTCCCGATAGTGGCAATATGTTGTTTCTCGATTTAAAAATTCAGAATAAATATACTGACAAAGACTTGAAGTATAATTCAACCCTTTCAAATTTTATTACTTTACTCTAGCTGCGACCTTAGGATAACATTGAATCCAATGAACAAGATGTTTTGAATTTAGTTCTACAACTAGTATAATATATGTTTATGTATTACGTGAAATCTTAAAGCGAACTAATCCAATGTGTATGAAAGGTTTGCTGCATTTGGGGTCAATTTATGTAAAGTGAAAGGTCACACATGTACCGGTATCCTGTGGATTAGTGTTGAAGCCGAAGAGATTCAGCGGAAAACAAACCGAATGAAACAGAACCAATAAAAACTCAAGTGAAGTTTATGACCCTATAGTAAGTATTTAAACAATGTGTATAATTTCCATTTTCTACCCATAGGTGTCGCTGCTCGCTATGTCCCGAAATTACAAGATTCCTGTAAAAAGCTTCGTAAACTCTTATACAAACATTTAACTTAGCTTAATCAATTTATGGTGCAGAATTTAAGATAAAATTGTTTTACTGCTTGAAAACAAATTTCTAAAATTTTGATTTTAATTCAAATTTTCCACATTTTTAGTGGTACCTTAATTACCTTAATCATTCCAATTTTTCCGTTCCGTTTTCCGTTCTGTTCCGCGTTTTAGCAACACCCCTCACTGCTACACGCTATAAGCATAAGTCTAAATTTGTGGTGCAACCAACAGCTGATGACGTCTCAATTTCAATGAAATTTTTTCGACGAAATGTAAAACAAACAGCCAACTATCATTGTTGTGATACAAGTATTTCCTTTGATTAAAACAGCCAGTGAAATATTTCATCATGAAATGCATCTTCACGAGTCATGGGATATTGATTCATTTACCTCTTCAGCACGAGGTAACAAATCAATAACCCTTGACTTGTGAAGATGCATGAAATGAAGTTTCAAACTTTTTGATCAGAAGTGAATTAGTAATGCTTTACACAATGCCTGCTTAGGAAATAATACTTTATACGGTGGTTAAATGAGTCATTGACTAGAATGTTTCTTCCATTATGTTTTCTTTCATTTTTTAAACTGGACATCAAGATGACAAAATATTTGTATTTATATAAAAATTCAATTTCATTTTTGAAAATACATGAAGGTATGAACTGCGAGGCTTCACGCCAGCACAATTCATGAAGCGTGTTAGCGTAATGCCGGCGTTCATACTCTCATGCATTTTCAAAAATGAAATATATTTCTTAAATTTGCATTCTACTTTCATTAAAATAGATGTACTATATATATCGGGGATCAATACACAGCTGCAAGGAAATGGCTGTCATCACAATTTGTAGGTCTAATGAAATATTTGCCATATATGTTAACAATGACAAATACTGCTGCCAGTTACAATCACATTTTGATCTATATTTATGGTATCACAGGGTTCGGGCCCAAAACGGGTTTAGCCCCTGTGGTTACAATGTACATAGTACATGTACCATGAACACTCAAATCTTCGCGTTGACCACAGGGGCTTCTTATCCGTTCTCAATCTATATATAAATATCTCACATATCTATATATATAGATATCTCACATATATATAGATTGACAACAAAATGGAAGCCCCTGTGCGGTAGACTATGAAATGTTTTTTTTAAATAGATACTCTATTTCATTTCTGTGTAAATGCATAAAATAGCCATCAATTGATCTTCGATACAAACGCAAAATGTACGTGTTATGCAATGTGTGTATCAAATGGATAACTTTTCCAGTGTCTCTTCATCCCTTTGTTCGTCCAGGTGGAATAAATCATTTCAGCAATGAGAATATTCAGAACAGTATTTTTGATATAAAACTAAATTTGAATTTGAATTATTACAGAGCATTCATATGTAAAATGCCTCATTTTGAATTCAAAATGAAGTATGTAATCACCAATAATAATTGTGACAGAAGATTTAATTTTTTTAAAGACTCCCCAAGGCTACAAATACAAGGCTAGAAATAAAATTTTCAAAAGTGAAATGATGCGTGATCAAAAGTGAATACGTAATTACAAACTTGAATTGAAAATCTAACAATTAAATAATTTTTCTGACTATTTAAAGCGACCGTCCTATTTTAAACGGCATCATTTGTGAATTACAAAAAGTTCCAACAGGAAGATGTAATGCTTTTCATTCGCGCCAATTCTGATGTCCAGACAAATATGGACAATTTAATTTTTTGACAAATGATCGAACGATTTGTAATAATTGTTGAAGTTTGAACGGAATATGTGTAAAGAATCCATACCTTGTCAATAGAAAAAAATAAATTAAACTAAGACTTTATGGTAACCGAAATCCTGGATATTCCTCTGTCTTTTTTGTTAAAATTCCCAAACATCTACATGTATTGTGTCGGTGTTCACGTGACAAACTTAACAATTTATATATTTTACAGATAATTAGTACATGCACTGATATTGGCCTATCAAAAATTCTGAATTTGCATAAATATGGTGATAACACGGGGACGTGATATAAATACAGCCGTTGAAATCGGTACACTGTGTAACCCACTACTAATTATAGATAAGTCATTGAAATCGGTACACAATGTAACCCACTACTAATTATAGATAAGTCATTGAAATCGGTACACAATGTAACCCACTACTAATTATAGATAAATCATTGAAATCGGTACACAATGTAACCCACTACTAATTATAGATAAGTCATTGAAATCGGTGCACAGTGTAACCCATTTGTTAACACTACCAATTACAGATAAGTCATTGAAAGTTTATCTATATCGGGCAACTCAATATTTCGTCGAAAACCCATCCTCTCAAGACGGAAGTTCCGTGCTTATAACATAATGTCAGGATTAATGCATTCATCTTCAAATTCAGTTACTTATTCAATATGTTTATTCCTCTTTGCAGAGAGTATATCAGAAATATATATATATTACATTAAGGATGAATCATATAACATATGTACAAATAAGAAAATGTGAGAACAAAGAAGAAAACAAAACAATATTACATAATTACATGAAATGAATAAAAAAGAAAGGAAATGTGATATACAAGGAACCCAGTGTATTACTAACTTTTAATTTAGATTCATATGCATCTTTTGTATATGACAAATACTTTAATTAGATAATTCCCACATATATGTAGTAACCTTTTCCCCTCCTGTTCTGACAGTGGTTATTTGGGCCTTTACCTAACATATATGTATATCAGGGGCGGATCCAGGAATTGCGGTTACGGGGGCGTCATTTTATGAGGCAGTGGGTCCAGGGCGAAGCCCTGGTGGGAGTCCAGGGGGCGAAGCCCCCGGAAGCTCATGGATTTTACAGATTTTATGAGGCTTGAAATATTTCTCCTATTTAGTCATTTGTACTATTTTCTATCATTTTAATAAGGTGAAATTAATAAAATGACACAAATTTTAAGGGTTTTTTGAAGAAAAAAAAATTAAGTTCTCCCAATAAAGTAATCAAGAAATCAAAAGATTTTGCCATTTATTTCTCCTGGAGTGGAAGAAATTATTGTTTCTTTTATCGTTTAGTACACTTTCCGAAACAAGATACCGCGACTTACCTTAAATTTGAAAATTTTATTGGCCCCCCCTCTAAATCCGCTACTGTATATCAATCGTTTTCATCAAGAACACCAAATTCTGCATAGATCAAGCTTTGTAATATCATGTAGTCCCAAAATTGTTCTCTGTTTGAGGAAAAGTTGGGACAACTGCAGGCAATGTGTTTAAACATATCACTATAGTCAGAATTACAAAGTTGGCATGTATACATGTTTCTCATGGGAGTTACTGTCCAGAGTTTAACTAAGGGTTTTAATAATTTTGGTTTCTTGTATTGACAATATGATTTTCCAAATTCTTGGCACCCCTTTCCATCATGTAACTGTATAAATCGTGTAAAATCTGAGTCAAGATATGCTTATAAACTAGATTTTAATGTCAGGATTAATGCATTCTTCTTCAAATTCAGACCAAACAGGTTTGTATTACTTAGAACCTAGCTTTTTTTGTTCATTTCTATAGTACGTTTACTTTCTGAATTGTTTAAAATTACGTTTCTGATGGGCCGAAACTGACACATTCTCTATTGTTCAAAAATATTGTTATTTGTCAATTTACAGCAAATACGGAAGACGATCATTTTTTAAAAACTGAAGTACAGAATTCTGAAAATGAAATGAACACATTGGTTTTTAAAAGTCAATGATTAACAAAAGTACTTTGTTTGAAAGAAAACACATTTTATTTTTATTTTTTTTTTTATATACAAATACATGTACATGTATATAATCTATCTGTATATAACCTATCTGTAGTACAAAAGGCGTGAATGAATAATGGTTACATACAAAGAGTCGAAACCTAAAGATCAGCAACAGCGATCAAGGAACCATTCGGATCACAGGTCTCGATTCTCTTTGCTCTAGCCTTTCGTTCCTGATAAAGATGAATTGACCGTATGGTCTTTTAATAACAATAATAATGATATTTATATATCGCCTAATGTAAAACAAATCACTCTAAGGCGCTTTACAAGCTTAAATGTTTTTTGGGTTTTTTTTGTTTGGGATGTTTTATAATTAAAAACACAGTTTATACATGTTAGAATCTAAAAAGTTAATTGGTAAAAATGAGTTACGTTTTTTTGGGAAAATTTCAAGAGATGTTGACTTCTTGATGTCATCTGGATCGTCATTCCAGAGATGTGCTGCAGCCCAGCTGTGTTGGCGTTGTCCGTATTGTTTTGCTCTGATCTTTGGCGCCACAAGTCGTGACTGCAATGTATGACTGCGCAGATCCGTGGAAGGAACAATATGTATTGGTCAAAATCTTGAATAGGGGTCGGTAATTGATGGGAAGGCAATGCAGTTCCGCCAGAATCAGAAATATGTGTCCCAGTTTCGGCGACCTCGGAAATAGACGAGCAGCAGTATTATGCACCCGTTGCAGCCGGTCCAATGTTTTCCCCAACTCCAAAATATAGACAGTTTCCATCATCAAATTTAGATTTTACAAAGGCGTTTAGCAAGCTTCATTTGTTCTTTTCGTTATTTGTTTCCACACTGCTCTGATAGATATCTTAAACTTAAGTGCAGTATAAAAAACGTTTATGAATAATGTTTACATCAATCATTATTAAACAAAGAGTCTATACGTAAAGATTCGCCTAAACCTTTAGCAAAAACAAACAAGGAGTCTTTTGGATCACAGATCGCGATTGCCTTTTCTCTAATCCTCCGTTCCTGGCTTGAATCTAGCGGTTTATTTTCCTTTGATCTTTCCATATTTCTCTGAAGCGTTTTATTTTCCTTGGGTCTTTCCACATTTTTCTGATCCATATTAGCCTGCTTATTCTGCCCTGCATCACCGTTAGTACTTCCGGTACTTGGACTCAAAGTTGTTCTTTGGTTAGTGGATGTGTCGTTTGTTACTGGAGCGTCCATGGAAGGATATACAGACACCGTAGACGGAAACGACCGTATCTCACATTCTATCTTTTGTGGGCGGGGCAAATGGTTTCGTGAATTAGTGCTTATGTTTTCATGCGACATTTCTTCTCTATTTGTCGCTCTATCTTCATTACTGAAAGCAGAATTCCACGTGAAATATTCACCGGAAATCGCTTTCGGTACTGGATTGCTTGAGGGATCATTTATTGCATTTTCGAAATTTGATCCCCGAGGTGTTCCATAACTTACATGGTTTATTAGGTGTTTGCCACTATCTCTTTGTGGTTCATTGGAAAAGCTGGAGTTAGACGCGAAATTTTCCTCTGACGAGGAACTCATGGAAGCATATGGTGTTTGAATGCTCTCGGTAGTGTTTTGTTGTGTTCTTCCTGGCTCGTCCTGACAGCTGTCACTGTAAGAACACCCTCTGTCTAGTTGTATGGTATTGTCTGTTAAGGATTCCGTCAAGTCTGTCTTGGAAATGGTGTGCTTACTTTCCTTGTTCCTCCCAGTGTTACGGCTATGATAGATCAATGTATTATTTCCCACTATAACGGTATTTGCATTGATGTTGATGCCCGGAGGATTCTCTTTAACAGCACCAGGGCAGTCTTTCTGAATGTCCCGGGGGTTGTCTCTGAGATATCGCTCTCGTTTTTCTGTATGACTTCTCTCCTTCATTCTACGGATTTTAATGTTGTTCTTTAACAATTCTAACATTGCATATGGACATTCACTCGCCTTCTTGTTATAATACAGCAAAGGTACTGGTACACAGGCAGCCATAGAAATATCTAGTTCCTCTTTTGGCAGTGTTAAGACCGGTATTAACTTATTTTTGTACATCAATTCTTGAAGATAGGGGTGTTCGGTTAGACCGTGATATTCTTCCACAGATTTCTTTGTGAAAAGATACACAGCGACAGAGCATCGCTTGTAATCCACTGAAAACCCATCTGCCCCGTCCGACAGCCTTCTATCAAGATAACTCACGATAATATATTCATCCTCCGTTTGAAATCTACTTCTGACATTTGAAATAAATGTATTTGCGAGTTCTTCGTCCGTTCTCGAGTGAATAACGATGACATCTACATAAAAGTTGTTCAGCAACTCAGCTGGTAGACAGGAATTATCGTCACCTGACCACTGTCGATTTTTAGCTGATAATCCAAACAAAAAACATTTATTGTGTATGGCATAAAACTGTATTTTGTGAAACTAATTCTACTTTACTCAACAAAAATCTTACTGTTTGTTTTTGGTCTTGCTCCGGCTGACGACATGGTTTTCAAAATTCTGTGTATGAAACCAGGCTCTAATTGAAGAAGTAGAAAACGAATTAAATTTGGAAAGGAGTTATAGTGTTCAGCAAGCATTATATCTAAACCCTGGTTTAAACACGATAACTTAGGACTCGGCAATACCCCCAGCATTGAGGATGAAGCTCAATTTGAATAGAATAACTATTCGAATAAAAAAGAATATTTGTTATTATTTTGAAAATAAACGGAATAAACTTTATTTACCTATTTAGTTAAAAACTGCAGTTTTAGTAGAAGGAAATCCGAGAGAGAAAATTATGGCTGTTGATATTTTGTGGAGAGAATCGTAGGGTACTAAGAAGGGTGGTGATTAAGATGATAGAGGACTCTAATTAGTTTAATTATTATAACATTTGATTTTTAAACTTGAATCTTTCTTTTTGTACTTCGGATCCAACTAGTAAAATAGAGTTGTCGCGCTTTGCTAGGAACCATGAAATACTGGTCGATATTACATGTAGTATTAATTATATAAGCAGAATGGAACGAAACAAAGGGAAATTGAAATATACAGATACTCTTTTAACAGTAAAATAAGAGGTTGAGCATAAACAGGAATATCCAACCCGTCCAATGTCAACACAGAATTATTTAACTTGGATAATACCAACTTTTCTAAAGAGTGCAGGAATTTTAAACAATAAACACCAGGTGCCTTGTTTTGAAAGGTTTTTAATTTACATTGATTGATGGATGTTATCAGTTATCTGGTGGCGCCCAAATTTTATTGGTGGAAGAGAGAACCCAGATACAATGTACCTGGGAAGAGACCATCGACCTTCCGAAAGTAAACTGGGAAACTTTCTCACTTACCGGCGCGAATGGGATTCGAACTCGCGCCGACAGAGGTGAGAGACCGTGTGATTTTGAGCACGATGCTCTAACCATTCGGCCACGGAGGTCCCCTTTTAATTTACATGTATCATGATTCAATAATACACACTATCGTCATTTTGCATTTCTTGATATCGCAAAGTTTTGTTTTTCACATCTAATTTATCATCAGTGTATTGGTAACAGACAATTAACACAAACAGTTTTACAATGAAAATTTTTTTTTTTTTAAAAAACGATCTCTTTACCTGTAGGACACAAGACTGTTTATTAGCATTTAAAAGAAATTTTATAACGTAACGTACCGATGTCCATGTAGATACTAGTATTTTGGCGAAAGAGAATGGAACGTTGTGAAGTTGAAGTACATGTATACAAAATTAAGACTTTTTATCTATAAATGAAAACATCCCTTCTACAATATTTCATGGAAATGTGTTTCGAATGTAGCCATGTTCTGTTCTATTTACGAATACATACTTCTAAAATAACCCCTGACCCTGCATTGACAGATTGTAATTTATCACTATTACAATAATTATTATCAAAACTGTGAGGAGGGAGTCTTTTTTTTTTTCCAAATGAAAACGAATGGTTCTGTGTCGTTCCGCATAATACCAATACCCGTGTGTGCCCTTCATAATCACTGTATTAAAATCCTAACAAAAAGTAGTACTTCACGTCGACTGAACATGCTGATTTGTGTTAAATACAATTTAAAGAGAACCAAAAATAACGTGCATCAATGTTAGAGTGGCTGTATTCATGTTTCACATTATTGATAAAACCAAGAAATATGTTTATGAGATCGACCGTAAATTCATTTTGATTATTTTAGTGTGCAAACTTCCAGTCATGCAGTTCAAACTTTCTGTTGTAAATGAAATCAAATATAGATTTAAAAAAAAAAAAAATAGTTGTGTGTTTTCAAGAAAATTTGTCATAAAAAGTTTGAAAATCAAACTGCACGCCATAGAATTTCCGGGTTTTTAAAAATACACATTTCCCCGAGGTCAGTGAAAAATGCACTTCAAGATGATATTGCACACTTTAAATTCCCTACACTGATTTAAAAATATTTCATAAAACTATATTCAAATTTCCTATGGCAAACCTATTGGGATTTCTGTGACACAATTAAACTTTATTCTATTTATTACAAAGTAGATAAACCGTGTAACATCGTAATAAAACCCCAAGACGAAGTGATTATTTTTAAGAATACGCATTTGACTCATTCTAACCTACTAAACAGAGAACTTCAGCCTGAATGTATATCTTGTGATTGTCCATTAATCATACATAATATTCGTTTTGGTAATGTGCAATCAATGCAAAAAAGTTTTACAAATATTGACAATCATTATACAGTTATATTATATAGTATTTACAAGAATGCGATTTTTACAGAAAAGGTTGAATACTTTGATATTACAAATGTTGATATACACGAAATGACCTGTATTTCTAATTTTTATAACCGTCGGACAGGACCCGTACTAAGGTTCGAGCCTCCTTGGCATGCAAAAGATCGTTTCTCTGATTTTCGAAAAAGAGTAGGGTCACTGGAGGCCGTTAGGGAAACTCAAATCTCACAACCAAATATATTTCAATTATTTAACCTCCATAAAATGGCTGAAATATTGCCAAAACGAAGTAAAACCCCAATCAACCAATCTTAAGCAGCGAGTGTCGGCTGATTGACAGATAGAGCACGTGTACCTCGTGTGTAACAATCAGTGCATGTAATGAATGAAATAGTATTCAAGTTTTCCTTTACTAAATAGTTAGATTAAATGATTTTATTGCATTTTAGATTCCTAATGTTGAAATAACTTTCCGTTATAATCGATTAATATTCAGTTAGACTTTTAAAGCACTCCTTGTGTAGAATTAATCATACCGGGTACTCACATTCTGTAATGCGCTTCTCTGTTGATTCACGTAATCTTCATTATTTACACAAAAAGTCGAACCCATTATGTTTTAGTCAAATTTCTTCAATTTAGAAGAGGGAATAAAAAATGAATTTCTTGATATTCTGTTCATCATGTTGAATGATAAGATGATAAAGCCATATAGCTGTATGCATCATTTACTTTAAGTTTAACTATAAAGTCACATCTTAAAATCCAAATTGAATTTTTTCTTCCAACTGCAAATACCATCAACAATTAGCTACACGAAAAAAGTTAAAGAATACCTCGCCTCTGGGTTTTTTTTTTTCTTCTTCTAAATATAGTGGGCTGGGACATAAATATGTCAGCATCTCAGAACCTTCCGTTCGTTATTGGTGGCGAGGTTAAGACGATGCAATTGAACAGCGTGAAGAAATAATTGCGCACCAAATAGCGATGCATTTAATCCAAGAATCATCAGTAGATTTAGAATTACCGGTGGGTTTTTTTTTTCAGTTGGGAGGTGCATTATTGTTGCTCTTACGAAAGGGTTTTTCAGCGAAGTGCAATTTTTGTCAAAATGTCGTATTACCTACCTTGTTCATCTATTATAATCGGTGATATGACATTTTAAAATACGGTTTCTATCTGAAATTTGTGTATTCCATTTAAATGAAACCATTCTAAAGTTTTATCAGAGAAACGCCCGAAATACCATTTAAACAAGAGGCATGGGCCACATCGCTCACCTGAGTCACCTTGGCTCATATTTAAAGATTTCTTCTATATATTCGCATGTAAAACTTTAATCACTATTGTGAATCCAACCTACTCCCGCGGGCCATGATTTTTTCAAAATTGAATCTGGATTATGTCAGGAAGCTTTCATGTGAATGTAAACTTTTCTGGTCCAATGATTTTTCAGAAGACTTTTAATGATTTTCCTTATATATTTGTATGTAAAACTTTGATCCCCTACAGTGGCGTAGCTTCCATTGAGGCAACCGAGGCAGCTGCCTCTGTAAAAAAACAACAACACGTTTTACGTTGTTAAAATGTTGACCCCCTGCCTCGGTAATATTCGAACTCAAGCTACGCCTATGCCCTATTGCCGCCCCATCCTATCCTCGGGGACCATGAATTTAACAAACTTCAATTTGCACTATGTTAGGAAGCTTGCATGTAGATTTCCACTTTCTTGGCCCAGTAATTATTGAGATGATTTTTAAAGATTTTCCCTATATATTTCTATGTAAAAATTTGACCCCCCTTCTGGTCCAATCCTACCCCCGGGGGCCATGATATTTCGAAACTTGAATCTGCAATATGTTAGGAAGCTTTGATGTAAATTTCCACTTTCCTGGCTCAGTAGTTTTTGAGAAGATTTTAAAAGATTTCCCCATATATTTGTATGTAAAACTTTGATCCCCTATTGTGGCCCCATCATACCCCCGGGGGCCATGATTTTTACAAACTTAAATTTGTACTATGTCAGAAAGCTTTCGTGTAAATTTCAGCTTTTCTGACCGAGTGGTTCTTGAAAAGAAGATTTTTAAATGACCCCACCCTATTTTTGTGATTATACAGATGTACCCCCTTTGAAAGGGACATGACCCTTCATTTGAACAAACTTGAAAGCCCTTTACTCAAGAATGCTTTTGGCCATGTTTGGTTGAAATTGGCCCTGTGGTTCTAGAGAAGGGTGACGTCTATAGTGAGTGAACTATTCTTAAACAATATTACATCAATCAATCCAGACAAGATATAACTTACCAATGTGAATACATATATGTAACCATAAATAATTGCCCTTTGGTTGTTATAGAGACACAACATATATCTTATGCATAAGTTTATTACGTTTGAGGAGAATTTTCAAATTAAAAAAAATTCAAAAATAATTCTTAATCCCAGAAGCATCTGGTGCAAACCTACATAAAATCAACTCCTATCAGTGCTTTCAGTACTTTGATTTTAAATACCATTTTCATGATGTGGGCTTGTTGGCCCTGTCCAAGGGCCCGAATACCTGGTCCAGGAGCCTTGAATATCGCACTTCAGGTAGAGATCATATTCATGCATTTAGTTTTTTCTCGAAATACTGAGTCTATATGGGAGTAGAGAAGATTTCCTAAGATTAAATATATGTTCACTAGATGGTCATGTTGGCCTTGCCCTAGAGCATGATCCCCTAGACCAGGAGTCATGAATTTCACAATTTAGGTAGAGAGCTTCATGGACATCATAATCATGCATTTAGTTTTTCTCAAATATATAATTATATATGAGAGCAAAGAAGAAGATTTTTAAAGATTTGATACATGTTCACCACATGGTCATAATGGCCCCACCCTAGAGCCTGAATCCCTGACACGGGGGCCATGAATCTCGCATTTTAGTAGAAGGCTTCATGGAGATCATAATCATGCATTTGGTTTCTCCCTCACATGTTTGGGAGTAGAGAAGAAGATTTTTGAAATTTTGGCATTTTTTGCAGTTTTGACCCTACCCATGAGGTCTTGGAGGAGCTTAAATCATAATTTTTCACATTTTACCTTTATCTTACCCTAAAGAAGCTTCACACTAAAAATGGTAACAATTGGCGATGTAGTTTTAAAGAAGTTAAAATGTGAAATTGTTAATGGACAACACACGAGGTACAACGACGGACGAAGACCAACGAGAATATGTCACTTGAGTTACTCATGTAACCTAAAAGCCGATCCAATCTACTAACGGACTACAGACATTTGTTAATATTTGCGTGCTACAGGCGCCAAATGAGACTCTTGTGATTTTGTACAAGAAATCCAATTTTGTTAGACAAAAATTAGTTCAGGTTTATAACAAATCACAAAGATAAATTTTCTTATACAAAATAATCTTTCAATGGACAAATGTCACTGTTGGCATGACAAAATTCATTTTGGTAGATAAAATTCAATTTTGTATCATGAGTTGATTTTGTAAGCAAACTTAGTTTAATTTTGATTTTGTAAACTAATTTCCAAACAAAACAGAGAAACATTCTGACAACAGTCAGATTTATGAGACAAAATTGAATGTTTTAGAAGAAATTGAATTCTGTCATAACAAAGTCACCTTTGTCTTGCAAAACTATGTTTTATAAATGATAACTTCAATTACGCAATGTCAAAAATAAATATTGTTATATGAAATTATCTTTCAGTGGACAAAAATCAATTTTGTCATGACAAAATTCATTTTTCCTCAGCAGCATCAACTGTTGACAAGATCGCAATTTTAATGAACGCACTAAATACCCGATAGACTTAAAATCTCAAATACCCTAAAACTGATCAAAACATTATTATTGTGATATTGCACCTAGAGAAGGAAATTGAACATTATTTTTTGGCTTTTTTAATTTTTGTTTATTCTATTTCATTTAGATATTATTACCCATTTTCCCCTTCTTTAAAGTTTTAGACATTTCGGGTATTTAGTGTTTTCATTAAAATGGCAGATCTAGAGTATAAAATCACTAGACTTTTATTTGGTGTCTCGAAATCAACATTGTACGTACGAATTTTGTCTCACAAAATTGACTTCTCTTATCCTTTGCAAATTAGATAAGAAAAGTTAATTTTGTATGCAAATAAGTTTATATTTGCATGCCTAATTGACAAAAATTGAATTTTGTCAAGACAAAATTGAATTTTGTCCACTGAAAGATAACTTTTTTGGTCAATACAAAAATGAAGTAATTATGAAATAATTATGCATAACACATTTTTGTAAGACAACAAGAGGCCCAGGGGCCTTATAGGTCACCTGAGTATCATGTAACAACCTTCCAATGTTTGAATTAGGTTTGTGTTTAAATATAAGAATTTTACTTTTGGATGGAAGAAACATTGAATAGCTATGTGGTCAGCCCCGCCTTTGCACCAGAACCCCTGACCCAGGGGCCATAAATTTCAGTTTTGAAAGAAGCATCCTTGATCATCATTATCATACTATTAGTTTGTCTACTTAATATCCAGCAGCAGAGGAGAAGATTTTCAAAGAAATAAAATGCATTTTCACTATATGATCAATAGGGCCCAACCCTAATACCAGAACCCCTGACCCAGGGGCCATGAATTTCACAATTTTGAAAGAGGCATCCTTACTCATCATAACCAAGCTATTGGTTTGTCTACTTAATACCCAAGGACAGAGAAGAAGATTTTCAAAGAAATAATGCATTTTCACTATATGACTTATAGAGCCCCACCCTAGCAACAGAACCCCTGATCCAGGGGCCATGAATTTCACAATTTTTAACAAGAGGTACTGTGAGCAATGCTCACTAAGAATACCCCCCGCTTACCCCAATCTCCCAAAGGGTGTTGGTAATAGGTATAAACTACCTCTTTTCTGAGTGTTGCTACTTCGATGTCCAGTGCGCATGACCTTTGACCTTTTGACCCCAAAATCGATAGGGAACATCTTCATCCCATTGGTAGTCCATATGTATGATATGGTGACTGTAGGTGGAAAGGATAACGCTTTAGAGCCCGGAAACCATATTGCTACTTCAATGTCCAGTGCGCGTGACCTTTGACCTTTTGACCCCAAAATCGATAGGGAACATTTTCATCCTATGGGTAGTCCATATGTATGATATGGTGACTGTAGGTGGAAAGGATAACACTTTAGAGCCCGGAAACCATATTGCCACTTCGATGTCCAGTGTGTTTGACCTTTGACCTTTTGACCCCAAAATCGATAGGGAACATTTTCATCCTATGGGTAGTCCATATGTATGATATGGTGACTGTAGGTGGAAAGGATAACACTTTAGAGCCCGGAAACCATATTGCTACTTCGATGTCCAGTGTGCTTAACCTTTGACCTTTTGACCCCAAAATCGATAGGGAACATCTTCATCCCATGGGTAGTCCATATATATGATATGGTGACGGTAGGTGGAAAGGATAATGCTTTAGAGCCCGGAAACCATTGCGTCTACAGACGGACGGACGGACAGACGGACAACCCGATTCCAGTATACCCCCCCCCCCCCACAACTTGTTGCAGGGGGTATAAAGAGGCATCCTTGCTCATCATTACCATGCTATTAGTTTGTCTACTTAATACCCAGAGACAGAGAAGAAGATTTTCAAAGAATTTCTACACTTTCACTATATGACCAATAGAGCCCCACCCTAACATAAGAACCCCTGCCCCAGGGGCCATGAATTTCACAATTTTGGTAGAGGACTCAACGCTCATTATAATTATGCCCACAGTTTGGCTTCTTGATGTCCAGGAGTAAAGAAGAAGATATTTTAAAATTACACTCATTTTGATGGTTTTTGCCCCACCCCTCAGACCCCAGGGGGGTAGGGACCACGAATTTCACAATTTTTGTTCCCCTCCACCCACAGATGCTATATGCCAAAATTGGTTGAAATTGGTTCAGGGGTTTCAGAGAAGAAGCTGAAAATGTTCAAATGTTAACGCACGACGCACGTCGCACGACGAACGACGACGGACAAAAACAGATAGCAATAGGTCACCTGAATGAATTCAGGTGACCTAAAAATGATTTTGTTGAGACAGAATTCAATCTTGCGCACACAAAACCGATTTTGATGAAAAAAGTCCCACCTGGGCTGCCATTGAAATTTTATTCACAGATGAATGCCAACAGGGCTCTGACTGTGTCGTATATCGTGATATGAATTAATGTGCATTGGTATTAATTAATACATGCATAAAGATAATTTGCAGGCTAAAATACATCTTCGCAAGCCAAGTGTCAGATTCCACTCCGTTTTCAGTTCGGCGTTTTAGCAACACCCTGTTGGATTTTCAATATATCTATTATTAATTTCCATTCATCTGGCACCAAACAAGATGGATGTTGTCATGAAATTTATAAATACATGAACGATGTCCTTATACTTACTGAAAATCAGCCCAAGTTGTTGTTCAAATTCCTAGTTTCCTTTTCGCTAACCGGATATGAAAGTTTCTTGTCTGAATATAACCACTGGGTTTTTACTGTATGTAAAAATAGATAGAAAAATTTTCAATAGAAAGACTCATGAAGATACTAGATAAGAGTTCGAAATTCAATAGATAAAGATACTCAATAAATTACGAAACCTATCACGATCATTTAAAAGGGGAAAAAACAAATACAAATCATGGAGCTAAAGTGATTTCCTACACACGAAGAACACCGGAAAAACACTTATAAACAGATATATTAACAAATACACAGAACAACTTACAAGGGGTTAACAAATACAATGACTACAGTGCTGCGCAATAAAATCCCCGTCCGCTTGCCTAGAGTTCGCGGGTAAAAGGGAGAAAAACACGTGCAGGCTCAGAGGACTCCGAGTCCGACCAGAAATACCAAAAATCCACCCCCCCAAAATCACTACACTCCCCCGTTTTGAGGAGGAATGTCCCAATTCCGATAAATTAAACCTGCAACACTGTAGCTTACATTAGATACATACAACCTACAAATAAATGAATGAATTCCACCTATGATTTACAGTGTGATAAACTTTACTCTATAAAATCATAGCAATTTAGCAGTCCAAAAAGTTCACAACACAGAAAGTCACGGTCACACAACGCATCACAGAAAATCCAGTAACAGGAAAGTCACATCACAGAGTCACATACGGTCACAAACTTTCCACATAAAAACGTCACAGGACAGGCATCATCTTGGACATCGGACACGGCACATCACACCAGAGGACATCACATATTCCACGTCAGCAGATCCGGAAACACCACAAGGAAATAACCCTGCCCAAGAACGGCTGGGTTACGGCAGCCTAATCTACCCTTCCCCGCATTTCGGGGTACTGTGTACATGGAGGAGTTCACACCCCTGTCATAACTCATTAACTTTCTTTCGTACCCCCTTGCGATGACCAAACCTGGGTTGCCCCTGGTTCACCGTCAGTTGAACCTGGGATGCATAGCCATCACCCCACGACCAATGGAAACTCGCGAAGCCACGAGCAACAAACACATCCCCCTACTTGACCTACGGACAAGGTATCCCAACCTGGATTTAACGATGAAACTCCCAAATCACCCCTGGGGAAGAGTTACCTACATTCCCAGGACACCCCGCTAACTGCTGAGTCACTACTATGGAACTGTCGCCACCCCTACTGTTTCTCCTAGACATTGCCTGACTGATCATGTTACTAACATTGTTAGTCAACTGTGCCAACTGGGTCTCTAGCATTAGAAGCCGCCCTTCCAGTGCCTGTGACAGATTATCTGACCCAGTCCCTGAAGATACAACAGAACCCATTCTATCTAGCTGGTAATTTTGGTCCTTTTCAAGTCCCCCATGTGGCCCCGCATTCCATCCTTGGGTGCCCGTCACGCCCCGCGTAACATCACCCCCGGAATACCCCTGCCACCCCGCATCCCTTACTTGGGTACCCGCCAAGCTTTCCTGCCCGACTACCTTATCCCCCGGGATGCCCCCCGTCACCTATCCATCTCTTAATACATTGTTGTGACGTCAGTTCTTTGTCATGACAGTACTTTATTTTTCATACTGTACTGAACATAGTCCAGTATTATTAAGAGCAGGCCCATATTATGAGAAATACTGGACTGACAGTAAAAACCAGGAACAAAGACCACTCTTCGTTGTGCGAGAAAACATATTTATTATACATCAAATACAATATTCAAGGCGTGAAATATTCCAGTAAATTATACGAAATGAGTGTTTCATGTATAATCCGATTTTACCGTATATGAAATCGTTTAGGCATCACAGTTATAAATCCATGTCACAATCATTCATTTAAACACATGCACATTAAAATCACCAATTCACTGTTACATCCCCGGCAGTGATGTTTATTTCTTTTTCTGATCCATAGGAAACACTTTCATTGAGCTTCACTTTCTTCGGCTCCGGCGGGTAAACTGGACGGTGAATTAAATCACTTACACTCTGTAATTGTTCCTCGGAGGTGCGTTTGTAGTTGCGAATCACAGATGACCTGTAACCAGTTTTTTCCGCTCTAAGTTGCTCGTCAACACCCGCAGCATATAGGCGTGTAGCGGCAGTAGCCCGAAGAGAGATTTGTAATCCTGCCTCTTTAACATTTTGGCCACAATCTATTGCAGTTCATGTACCCCGACTGGGACGTTGTACCATACATTCCCCGTAGGAGCGATTTTTGATCTGAGATAAAATGCATTGCATTTTCCACTTCTGGGGCTACAAATGATTAAAAAAAATTGTATACAACAAAAATGAAACAAGCAAAATAAATAATGTGCAAAAAAATTGTTAATATATTTAGGAGAATCTGTAGAAATAATTAATAATCTTACCGCAAACTCATGTACTTTTCAATCATCTGAATCCATTTCTTCGAGGCACCCAGACTAAATTCAAAAAGAGGACTGTGGCTTCTGTTTTTATACCAGTTATAGGCCTACGTGTCAGTATCATATCTGGGTTCCCAGAAAGGAATGTGGGAAACCAATGTTTTGTTTTTTCTAAAAGATTCTTTCCGAACACCCTTTACGTAGCCTCATTCACCCAAAAAAGAAAACCAGTTTTGTTGAGTACAGTCTTCAGACAATAGAAGCATTCGAATCGCTTTCCACGAAGAACAAAACCCTGTTTTGAGGAGTATCGTATTATGACAATTGAAATGATGAGCTAACAGTCTTTTGTGAATAAAAGACAACAGTTGACCTTGTGTGCCATTAAAGTTTATGAATTCCTAATATATCAAATATTAATGAAGTGCACTGCCACGGCACATGATACGCCCGTAACATATTGTTAACGGTATAGATTGTACCCATTAAAACATTTTTTTTTTTATATCACCTTAATTAAATGTCATAGTGACCTTAAAGTAGGATGCAACACACCTTCTACCTAAGATGCATTAGTTGACCAATTTTGGTGATTCTAGGTCTAATAGTTTCCAAGTTATGAGCTGGACAAGTTTTTGCCATATATGGCCATATCTTCTTAATGAAAAGTCACAGTGACCTGGTTTTAATGTGCGACACACCTTCTACCCAAGATGTATCTACAGACAAAGTTTGATGATTCTAGGCCTTGTAGTATTTAAGTTACGGGTCGGACACGAAAAAGCTAACAGATGGACGGACAGACATGAACACCATACCATAATACGTCCCGTCTTAAGACGGGCGTATAAAAACAAATCAGAAACGAAAGGTGTAAATACATCTGTCTATACCAATGTATATTTGTACGTGGGTTTTTTGCCTTTAAATGCATTTGTTTTTAGATAGAACAATGTTTTAAGTAAGATACAAGACTCCGATGGTCTATTGTGTCAGATACGGGACTGATCACTCGCCGCTACGCGGATCGTACCAGTCCCGTATCTGACATGATAGACCATCTTCGTCTTGTATCCCTTACGGACTCACCTGACCAGAATACCAGGCCATCAGAATTACTGCCTAGCCACAAACCAGAATAATACAAGACAAGGCACAATAATTACATTTAACCATGTAAACTAATAAAATTAACTAAGAAATTCTAACATTTCAAAATGGCTCCCACCTGCGACCACGCGGCCCCCGCTATGATCCGCGGCGCAGGTGGGCAAAATATCCTACCGGCGACGCCAATAAAGTGATTTCCTACACACGAAGAACACCGGAAAAACACTTATAAACAGATATATTAACAAATACACAGAACAACTTACAAGGGGTTAACAAATACAATGACTACAGTGCTGCGCAATAAAATCCCCGTCCGCTTGCCTAGAGTTCGCGGGTAAGAGGGAGAAAAACACGTGCAGGCTCAGAGGACTCCGAGTCCGACCAGAAATACCGAAAATCCACCCACCCACCCACCCCAAAACAAAATCACTACAGACCTCAATTTCGCCACAGGTGCTTGTGGACAGGACTTCCGGTACCCCCCTTCTTGTATTTTTAAATGTCCACAAGCACCTGTGAATTTCGCAAGTTAAAAAGAAAAGAAATTAAAAATCGCGTTATTTCGTAAAACTTATATGTCATACGTAATTTTTCAAGAATAATGAGAAACTTTTGTAAAAATAAAAGTAATGAAAATTTAAAGGTTCTTGAAACTTTGATTGATTTATAATTATCAAACAATGGTACCCAATAAGCAGGGGCGGATCCAGGAATTGCAGTTACGGGGGGTGTCATTTTATGAGGCAGGGGGGCTGGGGTCGCCTTGAGGCGAAGCCCCCAGAATCTCCTGGATTTTACAGATTTTATAGGGCTTGAAATATGTCTCCTATTAAGTCATTTGTACTATTTTCTATCATTTTTTATAAGGTGAAATTAATAAAATGAAGCAAATTTTAAGGGTTTTTCGAAAAAATTAAGTTCTCCCAATAAAGTAATTCAAGAAATCAAAAGATTTTGTCATTCATTTCTCCGGGAATGGAAGAAATTATTGCTTCTTTTATCGTTTAGTGCATTTTTCGAAACAAGATACCACGATTGACCTTAAATTTGAAAATTTAAGGGGGGGGGGGGCTGTGCTCCCCCTTAAATCCGCCACTATATATATATATATATATATATATATATAATATAGGGTTATTGAACTTATATCGGTGAATATTGGCACGAGTTGGCTGTGAAAATGCACGAGCTTGCGAGTGCATTTTGACAGCCAACGAGTGCCAATATTCACCTATATAAGTTCAATAACCCTTTTATTATATAGGTAAAGTATTTGGTTGTTTAGTTATATCCATTTTCACTCAAACTACTCCAAAATAGACGAGAATTCATCAATATTGCCAGTGTGCAATAACAGCATGCATTTCTTAACTGTTCAATATTTAACCCGTCATTAATGCATGAAGCAAACTGATTTTGTATATGGGGACATCATAATTTATGTACAGTAAAACATAATGCTTAAGTAAATATCAAATACCGGCTCTGTCAAATTCGGAGGACCGTCGTCTGCCATTTTTGCTAGTTTATGTCGTTACGGTAACGTCAATATTGAACGCTCATACTCGGAATGTTTCGGGCGCATACAATTTACGCAATGTAAAGTTAGCGTTCAATAAATTCTCAGGATATTGAACGCTAACATTCTCTAGATTTTACGCAGATTTTATATTAGACTATTTATCAACTATATAATAAATATATATATTGTGCTCTCCCCTTAAATCCGCCACTATATATATATATATATATATATATATATATATATATATATATATACACACACACCTTTTGACAAAATCGAAGCAAACAACAATCACGTAGGGGAATCAGAATTATACATTTATTTATGAAGTAAAGTTAAAACCAGTCTGGTTCACGAATACGTCATTGTAAAGTAAGATTGAATATTATATATTCATGTTCTGTCCAGGTACTTTACTCATCTGAAGGATAAAGAAAAAGTTGAATAGGATTACAAGAATAAAAGCTTTCTTATGCAGTATAGTGGCGTAGCTACACAGTAGTACTGTATGCACGTGCTTACAAATATTTTCGTTAAATTTTTATTACATATTACGAAAAATGTCCTCAGCTTCGGGGGGGGGGGGGGGGGGGCTGCTTACAAATATTTCAAACCTACTTACGCCACTGCAGTAAGACCCAGTGTGTGAACTATAGGGCTTTAATATCTGTATTTTGCCTCTCCATTCAAATAGTTTATTGAAGTTTCCCATCTGTTGCATCATCCAAAATTATACTCATTACATTTGTATATCTAGAAATGTTGTATTCAGCAAACTTACTACTTACGAGACACTACATTAAATTCAAATTCAAAACCTTGCAATATGTATCCTTTCATAAAAACATTATTTGCACAAAAATTTATATTATCTTTTAGTAATTTATTTCCAATAAAAAACTTGCACATATATGATTCTAACAAATGCATTTGACATATAATGCTAACAAATGGATTTGACTTGATTTGAACTCTCTCTCTCTCTCTCTCTCTCTCTCTCTCTCTCTCTCTCATCCTGTCTGTCCATCCTTCCATCAGAACCATAGTTTTCTGGATTTTTGACCTTTCTAAGTACTATGCTTATAGATATTGAGCTGATTTCTTTCTGATGTATAAATGTACATTGATAAGATGCATGTTTTCATCCGAATTATTCGATAGACCTATTATCAGGGGAGTTATTGTCTATAGACTCAGAAAACAGCATATCATTCACTGTTTTCAGATCATCTATCTATTTGCTGTACTAGCAGATGTACTAGCAGACGTTAGGTGTGTAATCATTTATTGCTGAGTTATATATATCAATTGCAAATTTTCCTACAATTTGGAACATTTTAAACAGTTTGAATGGTTGATTGTTTTTTCGTGTCGACGTGAATTTTTTACTCATTTTGAGATGTCATCCGTATTTCAAACGGTTTGTGGTATTTAACACACACACACACACACACACACACACACATATATATTTTGTTTCAGTTTACTTCAGGAAATTCAGACAAGCAAGTGTTTATTTTGAATGTGGGTGTAATGAGTTACAAAATTAAACTCGTCGTTTTAGGTTTGTTCCAGTTGACTTGGTATATTGGATACCTAATTAGTGACTTCTACAACATCATTTTCCCAGATGAAAGGGGAAGATAACGAACATCGATCAATCTCATAACTCCCATAAGCAATACAAAATAGATAGTTGGGCAAACACGGACCCCTGGACACACCAGAGGTGGGATCAGGTGTCTAGGAGGAGTAAGCATCCCTGTTGACCCGTCACAACCGCCGTGAACCCTATATCCTGATCAGGTAAACGGAGTTATTCGTAGTCAAAATCAGTGTACCAAGAACGGCCTAACAATCAGTATGAAACAAATCAGACAGCATTTGACCCAATGATAGGTTGTATTGACGAACTAGATCGTTAGAACGACCATAGAATTTGCGAAATGCTGACTTGAATCGAGACAGTTGAAACCCCTGTACCATGAACTTGTTTGTTAGTAGCTTGCCTCGATTTAAAAACTGACTGACTAAATGAGATGATTATCAGTGTCATCTTTAGAGCTTTCGATGTAACACTTTTCATCCTCAAGTCTTACTGAACATGCGAAGGATGAGTATATGGAAGTCCATGTATATTTTTGTCATGTACGTCATGTTCCCAAAAGATGCTTCATCTTATGTGTCCAAATCATGGGTTCTGGGAAGACGGCAAGCTGACTTGTATTTCGGGCGGTGTAACATTAAATAGTGATCCCGCAGAAAAACGATCCTAGGGATCATTTCTTAACATTAAAAGTTGACCCCGATCAAAATTTAACGTTAAATTTTGATCAAAAACATTCGTTGAAAAGTGATCAACGTTAAATTTTGATCAGTAATGGGGTAAGTTTTTAACGGTTAATTAAATGTTACATACATATTAATATAAATGTTTAAAATGAATTGTCACAGAGAGAGAGAGAGAGAGAGAGAGAGAGAGAGAGAGAGAGAGAGAGAGAGAGACAAAAGGGCAAGGGGCGCGCATATCAAGGGCCAAAATTTGCCAATGGTCAAAACACTTTATTTTACTGTTATTCTGATGAATTGCGATCATTGTCACCAAGTTCAGCCTTCTTTAGATTGATTTCCATACGCTCTCTGAATTTTGGCGCAAAATATGAAAACAACAACAAAATCGTAGACTTTTGGAAACAATGAATACCTTTTAAATTAAACAAGAAATAACAAACAAACAATTCCGTATTTTATAATTCATTACATAAGATTACCCTGAAAAAATATGATGAATAAACATGTTAAAATTCCTCATTTTGGGAGGAAACAACTTATTTTTGCACCAAAAAAAATCACAGAATTCTGGAAACAAAGAATAACGTTTATGAAACAAGAAATGAAAAACAAACACTTCCATATTTTATAGTTCATGCCAGACTACACCGAAAAACGTTTATGACAAATGAATTATGTTCGAATTCCTCATGTTGGTGAAAACAACTGATATTAACACAAAAATCACAGATTTCTGGAAACGTTGGTTTCTTTGATATAATACCTTAAATAAGAAAAATAACGATGTTATGATTTACACAACATTGGTTGGAAATAACGAAAGTATCCCATGATGCAAGAGTAACACCTTCTTTAATGCAAATGATATGAAATTGAAACTGAATGCAACAGGAAACCCCTTTTCAAATTGTAGATATCATGATCCCAGGGTCAATCGGCATGAAACACTTAAGACAGCATTTGACGCAATGATAGGTTGTTTTGGCAAACTAGATCGTTATAACAACCATAGAATTTGCGAAATGCTGACTTTAAACGAGACTGTTGAAACTTAACGGTCTGGTTCAATTTTCAACATTGAAAATTGATCACACATTTGTTGAAAAATGGCCCCAGGGTAATTTTTCAACGGGGTCACTATTTAATATTACAACGGCATTGCGAGCGATGGGCTTTCTTTCGATTTTTCATGGAATGTGTGAAAGAGAGTTTGGCGAAGTGAATTGATTTGAAAAGATGGAGGAGACATTTAACGATTATAATCATTAGACTCATTTCTTTCATTCGAAATTGGTTCCCTGTCGCTCAATTCGCTTTGATTTGGTATGTTCGGAGGAAATTCCGGAATGAAATTTCTGCTAATATCAGATAAGTTGTTTGATATGACAGTTGCAGTGGCGTTTTTCGTACAACAAAATCCTAATGTGTTGTCTCGGATATATATTGATTTCTTCATATCACAGAGTTGATATTGATTGACAATAGAGTCTGAGGAAGACGAACTCTGGTTTCCGTTTTTCTCTTTGGGGAAGTTTTTATATTCTTCATTTTTGCTCGTAAAGTGATCTTCTTGAATTTTTGGGCTTTGAAAAACTTGCTTTTCTAATGTTTCGTCATTGCTAGTGCTGTGTAAAGTTTTTTCCAGGGTGTTTTCACTGTTTGTCTGATCTATGGACTGTGATCTGCCGTTTTGTGTATTGTTGGCACTATTTAAACGAACGGGCAATGGCATTTTTGTACCCCTGTGGGTAAAGACGTCGTCTTCATCAGATTCATCCCGAGATTGAGATGTTGTGACTCGGTTTCGAACATCTTTGTCATCTTCGTTGTTGGAGGGATTCGTAGTTACTATGTTGTAATCGCCAATCACGACGATATCCGCATTAATGTGCATTTCTGGAGTCCGATTATCTCCTACTACAGATACCTCGGATTTACGTTTGCTTAAACACGTGTTTTCTTTTACACTTTGACAGTTCCCCCTCTCCAATCGTAGCCTTCTGTGCTTCTCATAAATACTTACTACCATAGAAGAAATTCTCATTTTGTCATCTCTCCAGTACTCTAATGGATTTTGTACACAAGCAGGCATTGATAATTTCACATCTTTCTCGCCAAGAACCGGAATAAAACGTTTTTTATACAGAAATTCTTGAAATCCAGGTATCTGTGTGTAAGCAGAGAATTTTTCTGTCGATGAATTTGTGAATAGATACAGAACAACTGAACTTCTCTCTAAGAAATTTCCCTGAAAAAATCTGCTATCACCACAATGCGTGACAACAGCATTTCGAATCGAATTATCAGTCAGAACCTGACGTAGGTAATCAAGAAACGGACTAACCATCTCTTCCTCTGACAAAGATGGCACAATAACTAGGTCAGCAGCAAATTTAAGATCAAATGATGGTCTTTTCCCCTCTCTGTTTGGAGTACAACTGTCTGCAAATGGAATTAGTACGTTTGAAAATTGACCATTAGTTAAGTTGAACATGCCCTGATATACAGAAGGTAACTAAAGTACGATGTTTTATTTACTTTACTAACAAAAAGATATACTGCATGTAAATAGACAATCTCCACCCAGAGTTATCTTTCCTTACACTCACATATACGATAACTCTGGGTAGAGATTATGTGACAATTATCAACAATTAAAATACGATTTCCATACCTGACATAATAAACACGCACGTCTGATCACTTTTTAACACCAATTCTGTAAAATATCAATAGCAACAATGTGTTATAAACACACATGTGAAACAAATCTATCACCTTGATATCATCAACATTTTCTCGTTCCACAAAAACCCAAATTACATGTATCAATCGCCCATCATGGACCAATTGAAATGGATGTAACTATTATTATAAAAAGAAATTCAACCAGTTATCAATCTAAACCTTAAAGTCTTAATTTTCAGATCAAAAAGTTAAATTCAGGTCTAAGGTCACATTACCTTTTTCCACTTGAATTTCAATAAAATACACATTTTACAACATTTCTTGTTTATATACATATATATCATCGGTCGTGTTTTTATACATACATATCATCGGTCGTGTTTTTATACATACATATCATCAGTCGTAGACAATGCAATGTTGTAGCGTTTGGTGCGTCGTGGTATTTTACTCAGCGTAGATTAATGTTTTCGTATTCTGATAGGAAAGTAAGGAACATCCCAATTCCATGGGGTGTGAATTGTTTTAGGTGCTTTGTTTACAGATAATCTCCTTGTTAATTTTCATTGTGTTGTAGGCAAACCCCTTGTTTAACTGTATTTCAAAATGAAATCTTATGTAAAAATAATAGAATCTTCCCAAGTACACTTGCTGCAATTTGGGAATACATAACATTTCAGTTTTAAACTTCATCAAATCATACTTTTAACGCTGTATATATGATATCAACGATATTGTCAATATTGAAACGAGATAAGTGCGATATTAATACCATACTGGCTATTTTACTAAGACTGTAGTCCTCAAGGTTTGTATTGTCGATATCGTACTGATAGCGAATCATGATTGTTGAGGTTTCCTTGTCGATATCGCATCAATATCGAGTTTATTGTCATCTGAATCGCGTATTCCACTTTTCCATCTTGTGGATATCGATGATATCGTATCGATATCGAATCATGATCGTATTGACTATCATCATCATGCGTGCCACTTTTAGTTTGAGCTATCCCTTCTTATGTTATGAATAGAATATAACATTTGACACTATTCGAAGGGTGAGTAAAAGTGTCGTATAATGGAACACTTCTAGCTTGCGATCCCAATAATAGGATAAGACGGTCCGTATAAATATACTGCCTAACCCTAAACATAACCCTAAATCTAACATCATATCATTATCGTATATGCCCCTTGCAAACAGTCTAGTATTTAGTAAATTTTCAACTTTGTCAATTGACGATATGGAAACAATATCATTGATATCATTGCCGTACTTGGCAGCCAAATTGCAGCGTACGGACGAAAATTCAGCTACCAACAATTCTTCTAGATCCGCCGTACTTGGTCATTGGAAAACATTGTTGTATATAGTAGACAATAACTTTGTTAAATGTAATTATGTTTTATTATACTTTCATGTAAAATATATTGTCACCTAGTGGCCTAGGCTACGCCTCGGTTGACAATAACTTTCTCGGGGTGAACATTTTCAATGTTACCCTCAACTACATGCAATATTTATATAAGAGCATTATATCGACACAATATTACATGTATCACGATATTGTCGATATCGACATCATATTTGGTCTCGGACATTATGGGGTCTAGCATCTTTTTCATAGGCAGACTTTGGTAACATCCATGTTTTAAATGTTTTCTCCGAGCTTCCTCGGTATACATGTAACACTTGTAATAGGAATGCGATTGAATTCCTCAGAAATCAGAGGAATATTGGTCCAAAGGAAGGAAAACAACTCAACCTACCTGGGGAAATATAATTTTCTGTCACTTTAGATTAAACTCAGAGTGTTTCATTTTTCTGAAAATTCAGCCAATCCGAGGTTTTCCTCTGAAAAGAGGAAAAATTACACCCCTGCTTATAAGTTTAAGAACTTTTGAAGCATACCTGCTGATTTTGAAATGATCAAGTTTAAGTTTCGCTGCAATATTGCAATATTAACCGGATACATTCAATATTGAGACCTAAATAGTTGATATTTAAGTCACCTGGGTTTATTCAGATGACCTATTGCAATTGGTTGTCGTCCATCACCGTGCGACGTGTCAACAACTCAACATTTTAAACTTATTCTTGATATATACCATTCCAATTCTTTTCAAAGTTAAGACACGTCTTTAGAACAAGGGGGACATAAATTGTAAATTGCAGGACCCCTGCACCTCTGGGGCCCTAGGGGCAGGACAAAAACTGCCTAAAATCGACCAATTCAAAAATCTTCGTCTTTACAACCGCACATGTGTAAGAAAAACTAAATGCATCGTGATGTAGAGCAAGGAAGTCTCTACCAAAATTGTAAATTTCATGATCCCTAGGATAGGGGTTCTGACCCCCAGGCTAGGCCCAAACTTAGTATATATTGTGTATCTGGAAAACACTTGAATAACATCTTTGTTAGTGCTATTGATACTTAATTGAAACTAAACAGATATTTAGAAAGAGCAGGTGGTCTTTTACCAAAATTGCAAAATCAAAATTTTACCAACATTTGATGATCCCAGGGGTAAGGGCTTTGGTATCAGGGTGGGACCAAAATGGTAAGATATCAAATGTATAAAAAGTAGAAATATTTCACTTCTTCTTGAATTTTACCATTTCAATTCTCAAATTTGGTATGAAACATCTTTAGAGCAAGGGGGCATAAATTGTAAAGGACTAAGACCATGTTTAGCTATATTGGCCCTGTGGTGTGTTAAAAAATAAAGCAGAATGAATTGAAATAAAATTGCTATCATTTGATAATATAATCTTTATACCATCGCGACGTGCCAAGATTTCCCCGCCAAAACGTCAGCTTGTGGAATTCTATACAAGACAAAACCGGTATCGGTCTGGTTTTCTGCAGAAATCTCCACTTTTTTCAAATTTAGTCATATAATTCATATAAAACACGACCTTCGATCCAGAAACTGACTGTAGTTTATCAAAATCTATCAATACAAATAAATTTTGCACGAACGATTTTTTGGATCGAAAGGTGTGCTGTTGATGAATATCAACTTCGAATTAAATCGAGAGCAATCCGGAATTATTTATTTTTGTGAGAGTTGTGGGTATTTTATTAATTATGTTGCTTTGAAAAATTAAAACAATATACTTATGTGGAGTCTACATAATTTCCATGCAGAATACACCCCTATGTGGTGTTTTTATCACAAGTTTGTGCAGGAATTCTAAAAGCTATAGAATTTTGATGCGTAAACAAACGAATCTGCTGTCCGACAAATCGGACCTTCAATGCTATAGAAAGTTTTTATTTAGACGACACCAACAGAATTACTAAGATCAAAATGAAAAGAATTTATAGAACATGCATTGATATAACTAAAACTATTGCCGATATATCGAAAGTATAACGTTAACTAGGGCAAGTAAATGTATGAAGGATTTTTGAGCAATTGACGTTATAGGACTCCTCCTGCCTTAGGGGCAGGGTAAAAACTGCCAAAAATTAAACAATTTTAAAAACTTTTCTTCTCTTCAACTGCACATGTGCAAGAAAAACTAGATGCATAACGATGTATAGCAGGACGGCCTCTACCACAATTGTAAATTTCACGACCCCCAGTATAGGGGTTCTGACTCAAGGGTGGGGCCAAACTTAATATATAGTGTTTATGTGTAAAAGGTATTGCTTTACCAAAATTGTAAATTCCATGATGCTAGGGGTAAGATTTTGGTTTTCAGGGTGGAGTCAAAGTTTTAATAACGATTTGAAGAACTTATTCAAGTTTGCTGATACTATATAAAATCTAAATGCATACTTAAGAATTGCAGAAAAGGATGTATAAAAAATGGTGAAATTCACAACCCACGGTTTTGACTCTAAAATGGGTTCAAATTAGTCATATCGTTTAATGTTAATGCATCTATCATATTATCTAAAGCCTTTCATTAGTGTATGCACTTTTGACGGCATTGAAAGTTTAAGAACAGATCTTGTTTTATACTGTTGCTGAACATTAGACTTTAGCTTAGATATTTAAAACAGGATTTGTTTTCTAGATTTCAAAGCCCTTGGGAGGAGTGATACTTTTCATTAGTGCTCAGGTGACCGATAAGGCCTGTAGGCCTTCTCTCTCTCTCTCTCTCTCTCTCTCTCTCTCTCTCTCTCTCTCTCTCTCAATATGCTTTCAACATTTATACTTACTTCCTAAATACACAAAAACACTTTGTGTAAAAATTTTATAGAAAGTTATGGATCTCATAATTTTTTTTCTCTTATTCCAAACAAGAAATGAGCTAAACCATATTGTCAACATGTGTCTAATCGATATGTGGTTCCACATAGAGAATATAATCTTTTAAGAGCTTCACACCTGGACTTGATATGGGAACGGTGAAGAACTGTGATCAATTTCAAAACTTCTATAAAGAATAATAAATAAGAGAGTTGGGCAACCAGGGACAACTGGATATACCATAGTGGGGATCAGGTGCCTAGGGGGAGTAATTATCTCCTGTTGACCGGTCACAGCCGCCGTCAGCCTTATATCTTGATCAGTTAAACGGAGTTATCCGTAGTTAAAATCAGTGTGCCAATAACGGTCTAAAAATTGGTATGAAAGACGTCAGACATCATTTGATAAAAAGATCGGTTGTATTAGCAAACTAGATCATTATGATGACCATAGAATTTGCGAAATGCTGACGAGATTATTGAAACCCCTGTAACATCAACTTGTTTCGTAGTAGACTGACTAAATTTAAAACTTTATCTTATGCAGATCAAGCTCTTACATATCGAATCAGCTGAGAGATATAAACACCATATTGCACTGCGTGGTATGCTTCGCTACAACGAACTATATATCCGGTAGGAGTTGCGTAAATGATTAGCATATATTCCCGAGAGAAGAACGGGAACGACGTTTCTTTGAAGCATCCTTTTCGAGATCAACAATAATCAAATATATGTGTTGTTGTTGTTCGTCCTTCGGTATCGAAGAAGACCATGACTACAACTTTGGATTGATGAGCGTAGGATGTTAGTCACCGAAGGTGCTTTATGAGTCCTATGAGTTTTATGAGTCCTATCTGTGCCCTGAAGGCTCTGCCACATGTAGGACACATGTGGGTGCGTACTGAAGTGGGAGTGGAAGCAGCTCGGTCCATGCGTGCGGCAAGTTTTTACTGGGCCTCCGTGGTGGGTCTAGCTTCTGATAAATGAGTTCTAGCAGTGAGCTTGCTTCGCCAACATGGACGGTCCAGTGCAAGTGTCTCCTATTTGTTGACATAAATGTTGAGGTCTTTGAGAGATGCTTTGAGGGTGTCTTTGAACCGTTCTTCTGTGCCCAACTGTTCGCTTGCCCTGGCACAACTCGCTGTAGAACAATATTTCAAAATTTGTAGCTGATAGTCAGGTAGCCATGTCCAGCCCATCTGGCTTGCACTTTCTGTAGTAGGATGAAGACACTGAGCATTCCTGCACGCTCAGGGACCTCCATGTCAGGGATTTTATCCCGCCATTTGATGAGAAGGAGTCTTCGAAGACAGCTAAGATGGAAATGGTTAAGTTGTCTGGCGTGTCTGCTATAGACCATCCATGTCTCGCTTGTATATAGGAGGGTGGTAATTACCACTGCATGGTAGACTTTTAGCTTGGTGGTGAGGCTGAGTCCTCTTCGCTCTCATACGTTCTCGCGCAATCTCTCAAAGACAGAACTGGCTTTGGCAATCCTGTTGTTGACATTGACATTGTCTACTGCCTGCAAGTGTTGTCCTTTTTTTGGTGATATGATTCTCCTGGTATGGCTTGCCTGGGGCATGCTAGTTCATCACTTCAGTCTTTTTGGTGCTGATTGTAAGAGCAAAGTTGTCAAAGGCATGTGAAAAGCAGTCCATTTCATTCTGCATCATCTGCTCTGTGCTGGCATTGAGGACACAGTCATCAGGCAAACAAAAGGTCCCAGCTGGTGACAGGTTTTTTTCACCTTCGTAATAGCTTGCAAGCGTCGGAGGTTGAATATTCTGCCGTCCATTTTGTGCCGGATTGGAATTCAATCCTTAGAGTCTTAGAGAGAACATCATGCTGAAGAGGGTTGGAACAAGCACACAACAGGCTTGTTTCACGCCGTTTGTCACTGGGGAAGCTTCTGACTCGGCTCGGTCATCTAGTACCTTCACCATCATTCGATCATGAAACTCTCGGACAAGCGTGACAAACTTGCTGGGACAGTCAAACTTCTCCATGATCATCCACAAACCCTCACTGTTGACTGTCGAAACCTTTGTCAAACCGACAAAGGTCATGCAGAGGTCGCAATGCTGCTCCTAGCATTTTTCCTGGAGTTGGTGTGCAGCAAATATCATGTCAGTTATCCCACGTTTAGGACGGAACCGCACTGGCTTTCTGGGACGTTCAACGTGTTGAAGGAGACAGTTGGGCAGTACACGAGCCAGAAACCTTCCAGTGATGGACCTGCCTCTGTGATTTTTGCAAGACTGGTGATTGTATTTCCTCTTGTTGATGTGGACAATACTGGCATCCTTTAAATGTTGTGGGATTTTTTCCTCGTGCCAAATAGCCTGGAAGAGCCTAGTCAGTTGTGCGACGAGTGTGTTGAAGTCATGGCTAGCTCTAGACTTGGATTAAAGTGAGGGAAAGTCGCGCAGTTCGTCAGCCTCACTCTATCGTCCCCCTACATTAGTCTAGTAGCAAGACAGGTCGAGACGGCTGGAGATGGGTTGAGATGCAATGGATGGCCAACAGTGTTCTTCGTGTCTTACGGTGCCATATTTGTCTTCCACAAAACTTTGCTGGTCCGCCTTTCTTTCTGTTGAACCGTAGTTGGGTTTCTCAGCTCTCAATATAATGAAATTATCTTTTATCATCCGGTGGGAAAGGATTTGTAAGATTGGTAATATTCAAGAAAATAGGTAAATTTAGAACCGTAGTAAATCTTGTTGAATTGGACACTGACTAAACGAGATTGACTACGTCGCCACGTAAAATTCCTCGGCCACAAAATGTAGTTCTTTTCAAACCTTTTCTAAATTTAAATTAACATTAAATGATATCAGCTGAATGGGGTTAGGTAACAAGAATATATCTTGGCCAACACAATAAGTATTGAACTAGTACCTACAGACATAGACTAATTATACCATCTTGCGACATTGTACTCAAAATATAGGAGCTATCTTTTTTAAAATCACAATAAAACCACATTGATTGATCCATTCACAGGCATCGATGAAGGAATAATCTTTTCCAACAATTATTTCACTAAAAAAACGAGTTGCCGAGTTAATTTAGAACTGTATGAACCCACAATTCATTTTGTTCTATTTTTGTTTTCACCGATTCCAATAGACTAAGAAAATCAATCTGTTTATCTTTAAAGAGGAATTTATCTGCTTCTGTGAACACGTCATTGCGACACTTATGTTATTGTTGTTCGTCTGACTTTCTACTTCCGTTAACTTTCTGATTCATGACTTTTACACAACTACAAAGTCCTGACACAACTGTAAACTAAATTTGCATAAAGGGGATTCTTAAAACGAAAGTCCTGATGGAATGTGAAACTTGATCACTCTTTTCTTGACCACAAGGCCATTTAATATAACATGGGTGGTACCTTTTTTCTACAATTTAAGTTTGTACAAATCAAAGCATTTCTTGATTAGATTTTAATTCATTTCAAGCTTATACATATTACTAATAGCATCATAAAACCATTGCACGCAGTCTCCGTAATTCTAATCGGGGAAAAAAATGAAATATAGTTTAACCAGGAAAATAAATGACCATGTAATATTTGATGTTTGCACCCAGGAGTTTCAAAGGCACACCGCATGGGCCCCACCAAGGGTATTGTTCTTTACCTTGGGGGAGGGGGCTCAGGGTGGCTACTAGACCCCCTGCGTCATTTTCCTTAATGACTAAATACAGCCGCCAACATAATCTCCAAAAGCTTTAAATACAAATGTAGCTCGTTTTCGTTTGATGTTGCATAACTGAGAGATTCTACAAAGAAACCACACTGCTTTGTTGACAAAGAAATCGTCTATATGCCTTCTTTGCTTGATAATTAAGAGCACTTCTATATACCTTCTTTGCTTGATAATTAAGAGCAAAAACTAGTCTCGAGTTTCTAGACGAATCGTATTAGACTACAGTCTAGACGATACGTACATATACTATTTTATGAAGAGAGAAATCCATTCAGAAGTTTACTTACCAATCCTAACGATTTTCATAGAAAAAGGCACTCTTCCCAGAAATAAAACTCGTGAAGTTCATATTTTTCCGCTGTCTATATCCGTATCATGTTTCACGGAAGGAATGGAAATTAAGAAATAAAAGTTTTTCCCTATTCATGCTAATCTATTTTGTACCATTCTAGACACGCCAGAATACCTATCATAATTGTCAAGTATACTAGATATAAATAGAAAACTAGACACGATCTCGTTGCGAGCAACGAGTAGGTCTTCCGTCCGATTTGTTGATGCACTCGGAGTTAAAAAAAAAAAAAAAGACAAATGAGTCCCAATTTAGTTTCCGACTTTAAGACACTTTAGATATAATCAATTTTTCATATCATAAGCTTCTGAAGCAAAGTTGCGGTGAAATTCGTTTGAAATTCGACTCTCCAGGCGAGCCATAAGGCCCGCGGGCCTATTTCTTGATGTCATTTGTTAGCCCTCTATAGACTCAACAACTTTAGTTCTATATGTCTTTACAAAATATTTACCTGTAAAAAGTTATTGAGATCGACCGATATCGACAAAAAATCGACTCTACAGGCGAGCCATTAGGACCATAGGCCTATTTCTTGATATCAATTGATAGATCTCGATAAACTGAACAACTTTTGTTCAATATGTCCTTACAAAATATTTACCAGTTACAAGTTTTTGAAATCGACTGATATCGACAAAAATCGACTTTACAGGCGAGCCATGAGGCCCACAGACCCATTTTTTGATATTGATCGATAGGTTATGACACATTGAACAACTTTTGTTCAATAATGCTTTTCAAAAAATATGTCGTTTTAAAGATATGAGGCGTCAAATATTTACGATTTTGGCCCTTAAAATCTCTAATTACGTAACATATGACCTACTTTTTGATTTGATAAGATCAAGCTGGTTGAGATGAACATTTCCGCTTCTACAACTTATTATAAAATATTAATAGTTTCTGAGATATTCTCAAAAACATTTGGACCCTTCTGAACCCCTAATTTAAAGGGCCAGCCCGTTTTGCTTGATATCGTAAGAAAGGCCTTGTCATTTTAAACATTTTTTGCTCAACAAGTATTTAGAAATTCTTTACCGTTCTCGAGTTATCTCTACAAGAAATATTTAGGGGCCAAACTGTAGCTCCCTAACGGGGCTACATAGGGAAAAAACGAAATGTACATATTGTTTAGATTATCATTCTGAACAACTTTTGTTCAATAATGCTTTTCAAAATATTTGTCGTTTTCAAGATATGAGGCGTCAATTATTTATGATTTTGGCCCTTAAAATCCCTTATTACGTAACATATGACCTACTTTTTGATTTGATAAGAACAAGCTCGTTTAGATGAACATTTCCGCTTCAATGACTTATTACAAAATATTAATAGTTTCTGAGATATTCTCATAAAGCTTTGGACCCTTCTGGGCCCCTAATTTAAAGGGTCAGCCCCTTTTGCTTGATATCGTAAGAAAGGTCATGACATTTCAAACATTTTTTGTTCAACAAGTATTTAGAAATTCTTTACCGTTCTCGAGTTATTTGTAGAAGTAATTTTTAGGGGCCAAACTGTAGCTCCCTAACGGGGCCACATAGGGTAAAAACGAAATATGCATATTGTTCAGATCATCATTCTGAACAACTTTTGTTCTTTATTGCTTTTCAAAATATTTGTCGTTTTCGAGATACAAGGGGTAAAAATTTTATGGTTTTGGCCCTTAAAATCCCTTATTACGTAACATATGACCTAAATTTTTATATGAATAGATTTGGATTGTTGAGATGAACATTTTTTGTTCTTTGACTTATACCAAAATATTAACGATTTTTGAGATATTTGATCTAGACTTTGAGCCCTTATAGATCCCTAATTGAAAGGGCTAGCCCCTAAATCTTGATATTTTCGAAAAGATCTCGTAAATGTGCACAACTTTTGTTCTACATGTCTTAACAAAATATTTGCAAGAAAAAAGATATTGGAGATCAAAGGTCAAAAATCGCCGAAATCGGCGAAAAATTTTGGCATCCATTTTTTCAGGTCCAGGCGAGCTTTTAGGCAAATAGCCAACGGTAAAATCGAATCCCCCACAAATCTTCTAAAATGTTTACTCTATCTTGTGTAGAAATTTCAAGACTCTAGCTTCAAAACTAACGGAGGAGATGTGTGGACAACAAGGCCCTTCAAAAAGTCACTAAAAGAGAGATAACTCCTGACCGGAAGTGACGTCAAGCACGAAATTTTGCAAGCAAAGTCTCGTCACCAAAAGACATCTTTCCTGAAAATTTCGTGAAAATCGATCGAGAAATGGCTGAGAAAAACGCGTGTACTACCAAGGAAAATAATAATAATAATAATGAAGAAGAAGAACGCGAACAATAATAGTAAGGTCTTCCGCAGGAGACGGGCAGGAGACGGAAGACCTTAATTCCGCAGGAGACGGGCAGGAGACGGAAGACCTTAATAAGAAACAGAGTAAAAACAATATGTTCCCAAACTTTGTTTGGGGAACATAATAATAATAATAAGAAACAGAGTAAAAACAATATGTTCCCAAACTTTGTTTGGGGAACATAATAATAATGAAGAAGAAGAACGCGAACAATAATAGTAAGGTCTTCCGCAGGAGACGGAAGACCTTAAATAATGAAGAAGAAGAACGCGAACAATAATAGTAAGGTCTTCCGCAGGAGACGGAAGACCTTAACTATGACTGTTTGTCTCTCATACATAGATCTGTTCAAGTACTTAAGATAATACCAAACAGATATTCAAAATGTTTCCTCAAATTCAGTTGCTTTTAAAACTTTAATATTTTGTTATAAGGAACAAAACGTTTTAATGTGCATGGTATAAAAGAAATCTATCCTATCATTCTTTTTTCTCCACACAGTTTCAAATATAGGGTACTAAGTATCAGACCCCAGTTAGAAGCGTGTGAAATTAATCATTTATGATAAAAAATATGCCCTATATAAAATCGTCTATAGATATTTTACAAAAATTAATACCTTTTATAAAGATGACTTATTTGTTACTAAATCTCAACAAAATGTATTGTAATTGATAGAATTGTGTACACCGCGATATACTATATAACATGATTAAAAAATCAGTCGAACATTAAATGTGATCATTTTTGGCTTCTTCTCTTAAATTACTGGAACAATTATGACCAAATTTAGCGTGTGGCACTTATAGAAAAAGGGGAATGTGAATTCTGAAAATCATGATCCCAACCTCCAGGGGCCATGACATTTGGGTAAAAACTGTAAAAATTGGTACAATATTTAAAAATCTTCTCTACCCCTGAACATCTAACAGACAAACTGAGGATATGATTATGATGAGCAAGGTTGTCTCTACCAAAATTGTGAAATTCTTGGTCCCAGGTCCAGGGGTTGTGATGTTAGGGTGGGGCGTTGTGGTGATTGGGTGGGGCGTTGTGATGTTAGGGTGGGGCGCTGTTGAATTTGTTTAATTTGTTTAAAAATCTTCTCTGATACTGGGCATCTAGCAGACAAACTAAGTGCATTACTTTATATAGCAAAGGTGCCTCTACTAAAACTTTGAAATTCATGGCCCCTGGGTCAGGGATTCAGGCCCTAGGGTGGGGCCGATATGACCATTTAGTGAGCATGTATTAAATCTTGGAAAATCTCCTTTTCTACTCCCATATAAATTTGAGAAAAATTAAATGCATGTTTATTATGTTCATGAAGCCCTCTACTGTAATTGTGAAATTCATGGTCCCTGAACCCTAGGGTCGGAAGTGGTTGTATGTGAGAGGATATGGCGGTCGCCTGCTCGGACACGTGGGTTTCCTCCCACATAAATGACCACATGGAGCAAACATCCGTGCATCAGAGGACCTCATTGGAAATAAGCTTTCGAGCTTTCATGGTTTATCCTTGGTATTTATGTTTGTATGTATGTATATACCCAATAAACATTTATTTATTTACTACTACAGCAGTGGCAGATAAACTCAATGCATCATTATGACGTTTTTAAAGCATTCTACAACAATTGTGAAATCCCTGGCCCCTGGATCAGTTCAGGGTGGGGCTATGTTGAAAATGTATATCCTAGAAGATCTTTTCCTCAACTCCTGGACACCAAGCAGGGGATCTTTTTTATGATTATATCAAGCAATCAGCCCTCTACCGAAATTATGAAAAACGTGGCCCCCGTGTTTAGGGTTCATGCAATAGGGTAGGGCTTAACTTGGTCATATGTTGAAAATGTTATAAAAAAATGTTTTTATTGCTACATTGTGATGAAGCAGTTAAGCTTTGGTTTGTTTGATATTCGTAGGATTGGTTAACTATATATCGTTAACCGATTGGTGACTGTATACACGTTACGTCCCTTGTCCGTCATCTCCCGGATAAAAATCTTATTTCCCTACGTTGGCCGTTATAATTTTCCTACCTGTAGCTTTGACATCTGTTATTTTTCCATCAATTGCAGTCAACTACAATAATGCCCCAGATTGGGGCAACCCATTAACTTGTATGAAACTTGGTAATTGGCTAAAATTCAAAGTAATAACATCTTACATTTGGTAAGATAAAGAAGGAAAACTTGGTTTTTCACCGATTGACCTTTGGCTGACCCCGCAAAGGGACATAACTCGCGGCGAAGTGTTGATACGTGTATTATCTGCCATAATACTATCCATCTCATTGCGATCCAGCTTCACCCCCCCCCCCCCCCCCAACACCTCCCAAATGCACCAACATAGTGAAGTTGAAGTGTGTTGTAGTAACATACATATGTATGGGTTGTCCCATGGTTTAAAAATAAATAAATAAGGACCATCGTGTACCAACACGTCTGATGACTGTGGTACTGTCTTTTGATGACCGGAAACATACATGTGGTCATATGTCATTAATCATAATGAAATAAAGAAGTAACTTATATTTATTAAAACTAAATAAAAAGTAAAAAATTAATAAAATAAATTATAGTCCTATCACACTTTGGAGTCTTACATATACATGTGAAATAACTAAAATATATTCAGAAAAGAATTAGGTTAAGGTTGCCAAAGAAAATTTGAATAGGATTACAAGAATAAAAGCTTTCTTATGCAGTAAGACCCAGTGTGTAAGCTATAGGGCTTTAATATCTGTATTTTGCCTCTCCATACAATTAGTTTCTTCAAGTTTCCCATCCAAACTTTATACTCATTATATTTAGAAATGTTGTATTCAGCCAACATACTACTTACGAGACACTACATTAAATTCAAATTCAAAACCTTACAATATGTATCCTCTCATAAAAACCTTGTTTGCACAAAAGTTTGTATTATCTTTTAGTAATTTATTTCCAATAAAAAAACTTGCACATATATGATTCTAACAAATGCATTTGACATATAATGCTAACAAATGGATTTGACTTGATTTGAATTCTCTCTCTCTCTCTCTCTCTCTCTCTCTCTCTCTCTCTCTCTCTGTGTGTGTGTGTGTGTGTGTGTCCATCCTTCCATCAGAACCATAGTTTTCGGGATTCTTGACTTTTCTGCTATGCTTGTAGATATTGATTCACTGTTTTCAGATCATCTATCTATTTGCTGTACTAGCAGATGTACTAGCAGACGTTAGGTGTGTAATCATTTATTGCTGAGTTATATATATCAATTGCAAATTTTCCTACAATTTGGAACATTTTAAACAGTTTGAATGGTTGATTGTTTTTTCGTGTCGACGTTAATTTTTTACTCATTTTAACTGACTGATTGATTGATGTTTTCCGCCACACTCAACACTTTTTTCAGTTATCTGGTGGCGCCCAGTTTTTATTGGTGGAAGAGAGAACCCAGATACAATGTAACTGGGAAGAAACAACCGACCTTCCGAAAGTAAATTTGGAAACTTTCTCACTTACCGGTGCAAGCGGGATTCGAACTCGCGCCGACAGAGTTGAGAGGCCGTGTAATTTTGAGCGCGATGCTCCAACCACTCAGTCACGGAGGCCCCCTGCTCATTTTGAGATGTCACCCGCATTTCAAACGGTTTGTAGTATTTAACACACACACGCACACACGTTTTGTTTCAGTTTACTTCAGGAAATCCAGACAAGCAAGTGTTTTATTTTGAATAAAGATGTAGTGAGTTACAAAATTAAACTCGTCGTTTTAGGTTTGTTCCAGTTGACTTGGTATATTGCATACCTAATTAGTGACTTCTATAATATCATTTCCCTACATGAAAGGTGCAGATAACGAACAGTGATCAATCTCATAGCTCCCATAAGCAATACAAAATAGATAGTTGGGAAACACGGACCCCTGGATACACCAGAAGTGGGATTAGGTGCCTAGGAGGAGTAAGTATCCCCTGTCGACCGGTCACACCCGCCGTGAACCGTATATCCTGATCAGGTAAACGGAGTTATCCGTAGTCAAAATCAGTGTACCAAGAACGGCCTAACAATCGGTATGAAACACATCAGACAGCATTTGACCCAATGATAGGTTGTATTGACGAACTAGATCGTTAGAACGACCATAGAATTTTCGAAATGTTGACTTGAATCGAGACAGTTGAAACCCTTGTACCATGAACTTGTTTGTTAGTAGATTGCCTCGATTTAAAAACTGACTGAGTACATGACTACATGAGATAATTATCAATTTCATCTATAGAGCTTTCGATGTAACACTTTCCATCCTCAAGTCTTGCTGTTGCGAAGGATGAGTATATGGAGGTCCATATATATTTTTATCATGTACGTCATGTTCCCAAAAGATGCTTCATCTTATGTGTCCAAATCATGGGTGCTGGGAAGACGGCAAGCTAACTTGTATAGAGTTAGGTCCTTCTATGTATTTCGGGCGGTATAACATAAATAGTGATCCCGTTGAAAAACGATCCTTGGGTTCATTTCTTAACATTAAAAGTTGACACCGATCAAATAACGTTAAATTTTGATCAAAAACATTCGTTGAAAAGTGATCAATGTTAAATTTTGATCAGTAATGGGGTCAGTTTTGAACGGCTAGTTAAATGTTACATACATATTAATATAAATGTTTAAAATGGATTGTCACAGAGAGAGAGAGAGAGAGAGAGAGAGAGAGACGCAAACAAAAGGGTATGACGCATTAGGGGCCAAAATTTGCCGATTGTCAAAACACTCTATTTTATTGTTATTCTGATCAATTGCGATCAGTGTCAACAAGTTCAGCTTTCTTTAGATTGATTTGGTGCAAAATATGAAAACAACAACAAAAACACAAAATCAGACTTTTTGAAACAATGAATAACTTTTAAATTAAATAAGAAATAATAAAAAAAAAACAACAACAATTCCATACTTTAGAATTCATTATATAACATTACACTGAAAAACATATGACGAATAAACATGTTAAAATTCCTCATTTTTGGAAAAAATAACTTATTTTTGCACACACAAAAAAAATCACAGATTTCTGTAAACAAGAAATAACGTTTATGAAACAAGAAATGACAAAACAAACACTTCCATATTTTATAATTCATTTGCCAGATTACACTGAAAAAAGTTTATGACCAATTCGAATTCCTCATCTTGGGGAAAACAATTGATTTTAAAACAAAAATCACAGATTTCTGGAAACATTGGTCTCTTTGATATACTATATAGTAATACCTTAAATAAAAAAAATAATTATGTTATTATTTACACAACATTGGTTAGAAATAACGAAAGTATCCCATGATGAAAGAGTAACACCTTCTTTAATGTAAATGATATGAAATTGAAACTGAATGCAACAGGAAACCCTTTGTCAAAATTGTAAATAGTGATAGTGATTAAATATCTTTATCATTTGAAAGACTCCTTTAATTTTGCTGATACTATACAAAAGCTATATATATATATATATATATATATATATATATATATATATATGAAAACAGACTGGAAACTACCAAAATGTTGAATTTTGAACCGCATTGTTCTTGTTCTAGGTACAAGAACGATAGGTTGGTTTGGCAAACTAGATCGCTATATCAACCATAGAATTTGCGAAATGCTGACTTTAAACGAGACTATTGAAACCCCTGTACCATCAACTTGTTTGTCAGTAGTCTGCTTCGATTTAAAAACTGACCATACGCAGAACAAGCCCTTGCGTATCGAATCAGTTGAGAGATATAAACACCATTGCAGGTGATAATGGAACATTGCTACATAAATATGGGAAGTTGACGATGGAGAAGCTGAAATCACCCCGTTTTTCATAAAGTTGAGATGTTTATTAGCCGTTAATATCTACTTTCAATAAAATATCTAAGTATGAAACAGAAGTGGACAACTCTGTGTTGTCTTTTATTTTGAGGTCACAGGGAAGAATTGAACAATGTTTCAAACTCTTCTTCTCTACAACTGCACATGTGCAAGAAAAACTAAATGCATAGCGATGCATATCAGGAAGGCCTCTACCAAAATTGTGAATTTCATGACCTCTAGATTAGCGGTTCTGACCAAAGGGTGGAGCCATACTTAATATATTTTATGTGTAAAAGGTAGTCCTTTACCAAAATTGTAAATTCCATGATCCTAGAAGTATGGGTTTAGTTTCAGGGTAGAGTCAAAGTTTTAATAACGATTTGAAGGACTTATTCAAGCTTGCTGATACTGTATAAAATCTTAATGCATACAATGTACTTAGGAATTGCAGAAAAGGATGTATAAAAGATGGTGAAATTCACAACCCACGGTTTTGACTCTAGGATGGGTTCAAATTAGTCATATCTTAATGTTAATGCACCTATCATATTATCTAAAGCCTTTCATTAGTGTACGCACTTTTGAGGGCATTGAAGTTTTAAGAACATATCTTGTTTTATACTGTTGCTGATCATTAGACTTTAGCTTTAGATATTTAAAACAGGATTTTTTTTCTAGATATCATAGCCCTTGGGAGGAGTGATACTTTTCACTAGTGCTCAGGTGACCGATAAGGCCTGTAGGACTCTTGTTAATATATATATATATATATATATATATATATATATATATATATAACACGACTGAAAAAGACCGGTAACACGGTCGAAATATTTCTGCAAAGTGTTTAGAGTTTTTTCTATATATCTATAAACGTTTTTTTCATCGTTTATACTTACTTCCTAAATACACAATGAAGGACTTTATGTAAAAAATATTTATAGAAATTATCGATTTCATAATTTTCTTCTCTTATTTCAAACAAGAAATGAGCTAAAACATATTGCCAATATGTTTCTAATTGATATGTGGTTCCACATAGACAATATAATTTAAGAGCCTAACATCTGGAATTGATATAGGAAAGGCGAAGATAACGAACTGTGATCAATTTCAAAACTTATATAAAGAATAAAAAATAAGAGAGTTGGGCAATCAGGGACCACTGGATATACCAGAGTGGAGATCAGGTGCCTAGGGGGGAGGGTAATTATCCCCTGTCGATTGGTCACGCCCACCGTGAGCCCTATATCTTGATCAGTTAAACGGAGTTATCCGTAGTCAAAATCAGTGTGCCAAGAACGGTTTAAAAATTGGTATGAAAGACGTCAGACAGCATTTGATTAAAAGATAGGTTGTATTAGCAAAGAAGATCAATATAATGACCATAGAATTTGCAAAATGCTGACGAAATTATTGAAACCCTTGTAACATCAACTTGTTTGTAAGTAGACTGCCTCGATTAAAAATATTATCTTATGCAGAGCAAGCTCTTGCGTATCCAATCAGTTGAGAGATATAAACACCATATTGCACTGCTTGGTATGCTTCACTACAACGAACTATATATCCGGTAGGAGTTGCGTAAATGATTAGCATATTTTCCTGAGAGAAGAGCGAGAACAACGTTTCTTTCAAGCGTCCTTTTCGAGATCAACAATAATCAAATATATGTGTTGTTGTTGTTGTTCGTCCTTCGGTGTCGAAGAAGACCATGACTACAACTTTGGATTGATGAGCGTTGGCTGTTGGTCACCGAAGGTGCTTTATAAGTCCTATCCGGGTCCTGAAAGCTCTGTCAGCTGTAGGACACATGTGGGTGGGTATTGCAGTGGGAATGGACAAGCCCATCTGGCTTACACTTTCTGTAGTAGGATGAAGACATTGAGCATTCCTGCACGCTCGGGGACCTCCATGTCAGGGATTTTATCCCGCCATATGATGAGAAGGAGTCTTCAAAGACAGATAAGATGGTTAAGTTGTCTGGCGTGTCTGCTATAGACCGTCCATGTCTCTCTTGTATATAGGAGGGTGGTAATTACCACTGCATGGTAGACTCTTAGCTTGGAGGTGAGGATGAGTCCTCTTCGCTCTCATACGCTCTCGCGCAATTTCTTAAAGGTAGAACTGGCTTTGGAAATCCTGTTGTTGACATTGACATCGATATTCGCTGCTCGTGTCAGAGTGCTGTCCAGATAGGTGAAATTGTCTACTGCCTGCAAGTTTTGCCCTTTGAATGTGATGTGAGGCTCCTGGTATGGCTTGCCTGGGGCATGCTGGTACATCATTTCAGTCTTTTTGGTGCTGATGGAAGACCAAAGTTGTCAAAGGCATGTGAAAAGTAGTCCATTTCATTCTGTGTCATCTGCTCTGTACTGGCATTGAGGGCACAGTCATCAGGCAAACAAAAGGTCCCTGGTGACAGTTTTTTCCACCTTCGTAATAGCTTGCAGGCGTCGGAGGTTAAATAGCCTGTCGTCCATTTGGTGCCGGATTGTAATTCCATCCTTACAGTTTAAGGGAGAACATCATGCTGAAGAGGGTTGGAACAAGCATACAGCCTTGTTTCACGCTGTTTGTCACAGGGGAGGCTTCTGACTCGTTTCCGTCATCAAGTACCTTCACCATCATGCCATCGTGAAACTCTCGGACAAGCGTGACAAACTTGCTGGGACAGTCAAGTTTCTCTATGATCATCCACAAACCCTCACTGTTGACTGTCGAAACCTTTGCCAGACCGACAAAGGTCATGCAGAAGTCGCAATACTGCTCCTGACATTTTTCCTGAAGTTGGCATGCAGTAAATACCATGTCAGCTGTCCCACGTTCAGGGCGGAACCACAATGACTTTCTGGGAGGTGTCCTTGTTTAAGGTGTTGAAGGAGACGGTTGAGCAGTACGCGAGCCAGAATCTTTCCAGGGAGATGCTTCTGTAATTTTCGCATGACTGGTGGTTGTATTTCCTCTTGTAGATGTGGACAATGCTGGCATCCTTTAAAAGTTGCGCAGTTCTTCAGCCTCACTCTCTCGCCCCCTCCCCTTCCCCCCATTACTCCAGTGGTAAGACAGGTCGAGAAGGCTGGAGATGGGTTGAGATGCAGTGGATGGCCAACAGTGTTCTTCGTGTCTTACTGTGCTATATTTGTGTTCCACAAAACTTTGCTGGTCCGCCTTTCTTTCCGTTGAACTACAGCTGGGTTTCTCAGATCTCAATATAATGAAATTGTCTGTTATCATCCGGTGGGAAAGGATTTATAAGATTCGTAATATTCAAGAAAATAGGTAAAATTAAAATCGTAGTAAATCTTGTCGAATTGGACACTGAGTAAACGAGGTTGACTACGTTGCTACGTAAAATTCCTCGGTCACAAAATGTAGTCCTTTTCAAACCCTTTCTAATTTTAAATTAACATTAAAATGATATCAGCTGAATGGGGTTAGGTAACAAGAATATATCTTGGCCAACACAATAAGTATTGAACTAGCACCTACAAACATAGGCTAATTATATCATCTTGTGAAGTTGTGCTCAAATTCTAGGAGCTATCTTTTTAAAAATCACAATAAAACTACAATGTGTGATCCAAATACAGGCATCGATAAAAGAATATTTTTTCCAACAATTATTACACTGAAAATTAGTGGCATAAGGAAACATGCTGTGGAATTTTGTAGTTACTGTACTTTGCCTGTATTCGTTTCCTTTAGCAACAAGTTGCCCAGCGAATTTAGAACTGTATGAACCCAGAATTTATTTTATTCTATTTTTGTTTTTATCTATTTTCGAATAGACTAAGAAAATCAATCTGTTTATCTTTAAAGAGGAACGAACCTGCTTCCGTGAACACTTCATTGCGACACTTATGTTATTGTTGTTCGTCTGACTTTCTACTTCCGTTAACTTTCTGATTCATGACTTTTACACAACTACAAAGTCCTGACACAACTGTAAACTAAATTTGCATAAAGGGGATTCTTAAAACGAAAGTCTTGATGGAATGTGAAACATGATCACTCTTTTCTTGACCACAAGGCCATTTAATATAACATGGGTGGTACCTTCTTTCTACAATTTAAGTTTGTACAAATCAAAGCATTTCTTGATTAGATTTTAATTCATTTCAAGCTTATACATATTACTAATAGCATCATAAAACCATTGCACGCAGTCTCCGTAATTCTAATCGGGGAAAAAATGAAATATAGTTTAACCAGGAAAATAAATGACCATGTAATATTTGATGTTAGCACCCAGGAGTTTCAAAGGCACACCGCATGGGCCCCACCAAGGGCATTGTTCTTTACCTTGGGGGAGGGGGCTCAGGGTGGCTACTAGACCCCCTGCGTCATTTTCCTTAATGACTAAATACAGCCGCAAACAAAATCTCCAAAAGCTTTAAATATAAATGTAGCTCGTTTTCGTTTGATGTTGCATAACTGAGAGATTCTACAAAGAAACCACACTGTTTTGTTGACAAAGAAATCGTTTATATGCCTTCTTTGCTTGATAATTAAGAGCACGTCCATATACCTTCTTTGCTTGATAATTAAGAGCAAAAACTAGTCTCGAGTTTCTAGACGAATCGTATTAGACTACAGTCTAGACGATACGTACATATACTATTTTATGAAGAGAGAAATCCATTCAGAAGTTTACTTACCAATCCTAACGATTTTCATAGAAAAAGGCACTCTTCCCAGAAATAAAACTCGTGAAGTTCATATTTTTCCGCTGTCTATATCCGTATCATGTTTCACGGAAGGAATGGAAATTAAGAAATAAAAGTTTTTCCCTATTCATGCTAATCTATTTTGTACCATTCTAGACACGCCAGAATACGTATCATAATTGTCAAGTATACTAGATATAAATAGAAAACTATGACTGTTTGTCTACCATACATAGATCTGTTCAAGTACTTAAGATAATACCAAACAGATATTCAAAATGTTTCCTCAAATTCAGTTGCTTTTAAAACTTTAATATTTTGTTATAAGGAACAAAACGTTTTAATGTGCATGGTATAAAAGAAATCTATCCTATCATTCTTTTTTCTCCACACAGTTTCAAATATAGGGTACTAAGTATCAGACCCCAGTTAGAAGCGTGTGAAATTAATCATTTATGATAAAAAAAAATATGCCCTATATAAAATCGTCTATAGATATTTTACAAAAATTAATACCTTTTATAAAGATGACTTATTTGTTACTAAATCTCAACAAAATGTATTGTAATTGATAGAATTGTGTACACCGCGATATACTATATAACATGATTAAAAGATCAGTCGAACATTAAATGTGATCATTTTTGGCTTCTTCTCTTAAATTACTGGAACAATTATGACCAAATTTAGCGTGTGGCACTTATAGAAAAAGGGGAATGTGAATTCTGAAAATCATGATCCCAACCTCCAGGGGCCATGACATTTGGGTAAAAACTGTAAAAATTGGTACAATATTTAAAAATCTTCTCTACCCCTGAACATCTAACAGACAAACTGAGGATATGATTATGATGAGCAAAGTTGTCTCTACCAAAATTGTGAAATTCTTGGTCCCAGGTCCAGGGGTTGTGATGTTAGGGTGGGGCGTTGTGGTGTTAGGGAGAGGCGTTGTGATGTTAGGGTGGGGCGTTGTTGAATTTGTTTGATTTGTTTAAAAATCTTCTCTGATACTGGGCATCTAGCAGACAAACTAAGTGCATTACTTTATATAGCAAAGGTGCCTCTACTAAAACTTTGAAATTCATGGCCCCTGGGTCAGGGATTCAGACCCTAGGGTGGGGCCAATATGACCATTTAGTGAGCATGTATTAAATCTTGGAAAATCTCCTATATATAAATTTGAGAAAAATTAAATGCATGTTTATTATGTTCATGAAGCCCTCTACTGTAATTGTCAAATTCATGGTCCCTGAACCCTAGGGTGGGACCAATATAGCAATAAAGAGAAAATGTTTTTAATCTTCAAAAATCTTCTTCTCTACTTCCACACAAGTAAAAGATAAACAAAATGCATGATTATGATGTTCATGAAGCCCTCTACCAAAATTGTGCAATTCATAGCTCCTGGGTTAGGGGTTCAGACCTTAGATATGTATATGGTGATACAGTGAGCATGTATGGAATCTTAGAAAATCTTCTTCTCTACTGAGGGAGTTCGGGTAGCACTCTCGCTTCTCACTGCTGCGACTATCTTCATGATCGGAAGTGGTTGTATGTGAGAGGATATGGCGGTCGCCCGCTCGGACACGTGGGTTTCCTCCCACATAAATGACCACATGGCGCAAACATCCGTGCATCAGAGGACCTCATTGGAAATAAGCTTTCGAGCTTTCCTGGTTTATCCTTGGTATTTATGTTTGTATGTATGTATATACCCAATAAACATTTATTTATTTACTTCCACAGTAGTGCCAGATAAACACAATGCATCATTATGACGTTTTTCAAGCATTCTACAACAATTGTGAAATTCCTGGCCCCTGGATCAGTTCAGGCTCGAGGGTGGGTCTATGTTGAAAATGTATATCCTAGAAGATCTTTTCCTCAACTCCTGGACACCAAGCAGGGGATTTTTTTTAATGATTATATTAAGCAATCAGCCCTCTACCGAAATTATGAAAAACGTGGCCCCCGTGTTTAGGGTTCAGGCAATAGGGTACGGCTTAACTTGGTCATATGTTGAAAATGCAATAAAAAATGTTTTTATTGCTACATTGTGATCAAGCAGTTAAGCTTTTGGCATGATCATAACAAACAATGAGCTCTTACTTGTGGGATGCATGACCCTGGGTTTAAGAGTTCATGACCCAGGATGTGCCAGAGTTGCACGATTTTTATACATACATACATACATACATATATATATATATATATATATATATACATATACATATACATATATATATATATATATACATATATATATATATGTGTGTGTGTGTGTGTGTGTGTGTGTGTGTGTGTGTGTGTGTGTAATATTTTAAAATAAATAAAACAAAGTATTTAATTCTGTGGACGCAAGAGAAAAGAAGACGGTTGTTGCTTATTTAAAAAGTCCATTGCTACGGTCATTAGTATATACGATATATCCCTGTGAACTCGAAATAAAAGACACTGCAGGGTCTTCTATATCTGCTTCATATTTGGATATTTTGTTGAACTCAACGTTATGATAAACGAGATAACTTCAGCTTCTCCATCGTCAACTTCCCATATTTATGTAGCAATATTCCATTATCACCTGCATATGGTGTTTGACTCTCAACTGATTCGATACGCGAGAGCGTTTTCTGCGTATGATCAATTTCTAAATCCAGTCTGACAAGTAAGTTGATGTTGCAAGTGTTTCAAAAGTCTCATGTATTTCGCAAAATCTATAGTCGTTATGATCTTATTTGCAAATAAAGTCGGTCATTTGGTTGAATTCTCTCTGACGTATTTCATAGAAATTGTTAGGCCGTTCTTTATATACTGATTTTGACTATGGATTACTCCGTTTACCTAATCAATGTATAGGGCCATGGCAGGGATGCTTACTCCTCCTAGGCACCTGATCACACATCTGGTGTGCTCAGGGTTCCGTATTTGCTCTTAATTTTGTATTAATTATAGAAATCATGAGATTGATCTGTTCTTTTTACTTCTCTCTTTCACATAAACAATTAACTCACCTGCAGCAATGATCAATATCGGTGTTACATCATCCCAGTATATTTCGTCAATAGAAAAAAAAACCTGGAAAAATAATCATGATAGTTCCTAAGCTACGGCAGGGAGCAAACGCAAAGCAGTCTACTAACTGTATATTCGTCTTGGTCATCGGAATAATTGTATTCAGCATGGGTCTTCAAAGAAGCCATTTACAAAGATTGAAAGAGGTATAGCGCATTTGCTGACGAAACAGCCGACTCAGAAATCTAAATGGAAAACACCGGTTTCCAATAATAGACTGGCGTGTTATAGTTAAATATAAGGCCGACGTTTTTTTATGTTTCGTTAACCAAGATAAATAACTGCCGCAGTTTAACATTACTGACATTTATATGAGTCATTCTTTAATCAATAAACCATTTTCTTATTTGGAATGATGAACAGTACAATATTTTCATAGGTGCATTCATATCACACAACAACCCTTTTACATATGGCATTACTTAACTCATTGTCTTTTTCTGACATGACTGCAGCACCTTTAATATATTTCATCAGTTCAGTTGCCTTTGGTTGATAATTCGAGTGTTTAGTTTTGCCTAAATATCATATGACAGTTGCTACATGAGTTTTATTATTTACTTTTGAGAAGTCAAACTGTATAACAGTTCTTTTCCTCCCTTGACCTATTTTTACTTATTACATGCTGTGCATTTGTACCCTTTTTCCTATAGTATTTGTTTAGCTTTTCGTCAGCCACATTACGGGTTAAAAATCCTGTGCACACAGGAACATTTTAGTGTAAACAAACGGAACTACAGTGATCTCGGAATAAATTCCCTTTCTTTAAGTCGTAACTTGCAAATATTGGAAGTTATGATGAAAATGACTAATATTTGTTATAATATATGTATCACATTTTTAACACACAGCAAAAAAAAAAGAAAAAGAAAAAAAGAAATAGATTGGGAAAATATTGGACTTGAACTCGGAATGTATGGTTTAAGTGTAAGATTACCGAGCACCCAAACCACTAGGCCACCCAAGCATGTAAGTTTAAAGGTTTAACGTTTGACAGGCTACTAAATCTCAAGGTAAATTTTGAGAACGATTTATTCATATTTTATCCATTTTCAACAAGAAGGTCACCTTAAACCAAATTTCCTCAAATGGACTTATGTACAGTCTTACTCAAGTAAAACAATTTCAGTGTTTTATTTCTGGTTTAGGGTGTCCTTTTGCAACAGTTTGCAATTGTTTATGCCCATTACGTTACATCTACTATATACTCTATATAATCACGGTGATGTTTATGCTTATCAAATAAAGATACTATCAACATATAGATATCTTTATTAAGTAATTTGGGTTAACACAAGTATAAACTGACATTGTATAGCAAATATTTGAAAAAATGATATTCAAGAAAAATATGTGTAGGCGAAGTTGCATACCAAGTGCGCTATACTCCTTTAAGAATTTTAAGTGTTTCATGCCTTAGTTTCAATTGAGATTGTCCATCTGAAGTTGCATTTTTCGAATTTGGTACCTACATGTATATACATATGCATGTACTTGCTGTTCATTTTTGCTAAATTTTACCGTTGTGGTAGCTTAGTGGTTAAAGCGTTTGCTTTGTAACCGAGAGGTTGTGAGTTCAAGCCCCGCTTTTGCCATGGATACGTCAAACAATTGCTCCCTCGCCAAACACTTGGCATTTAAAAGTGAGAATCGCGGGTTTTTCAGATATGACCTTAAAAACGGAGTAAAACACCCTAACTGCTATAGCCCTGAATGCTAAACATACGTCTAAATTTCGTGGTACTCCGCCTAGAGCCCAATATGAGTAAAAAATCTCGAAAGGACGTAAAAAAAAGAATTGCCGTATTGTAAAATACAGTAGTCTCCCTTTGGCCAATTCATATCAACCACGGATACTTGTTAGATTTGTTTGTTATCTTTGACACTTTGATAAACAGTACTGGTATATAATGTCACTTCTATAAAATCAAACTAAACATTAAAAGTATATTTCGTTGTTAGTTGTCACGGATAACCGTGCTAGAATGTGATAAATGATAGTCACAGAAATAATTTACTTATTCATTTGATATACAACTAAAATTTAAGTTTGTGGTCCTGGTTTTTGACATTGAATGTGCAAGGTGAAGATAAAGAACAGTGATTAATCTCATAACTCCTATAAGCAATACAAAATAGATAGTTGGGCAAACACGGACCCCTGGACACACCAGAGGTGGGATCAGGTGCCTAGGAGGAGTAAGCACCCCCTGTTGACCGGTCACACCCGCCGTGAGCCCTATATCCTGATCAGGTAAATGGAGTTATCCGCAGTCAAAATCAGCGTGCCAAGAACGGCTTAACAATCGGTATGAAACACGTCAGACAGCATTTGACCCAATGATAGGTTGTATTGACGAACTAGATCGTTATAACGACCATAGAATTTGCGTGGACACAACGCACATGTCGATGCTTCCCAAAGTGTTTGGTTTCTATACTTTTGTACTTTGTACACGTGTACTTGGTACACACTACAAGGTAGCACCTACGACAATAAAGTCATACTATATAAACTTACACATACATACAGGTTTTCAGGTTCAAACCTTACTTTACATTATCCATGGATATATACATCATACACTGTTATACATATAAGTTACTTCCTATTATAACAAGATACACTAAAACTCTAGCAAGCAATTATATGCATGAGTTACACAATACGTTTCTTACAGCGAAACAATTATAGCCAGTACTACACGCCGTAACTTTACAAACAGGACTATATAGCGAACACGTTATGAAAAAGCAAACTGGTATTGAAACAAGCACAAAACACAAAGTATGAATAAAGATACTTGGAAGCTTTAGGACCTTTTAACAAAGAAAATACTATATAAAAATCGTTACATAAAACTCACCTCAGAACAAGCTGAACACGGGCAACATTTACAACAATGCCAAAGTGTCTGCAATAGTTATTTTGTAATTGCTGTCACAACATTCTGGTGAAAGCGTGCTCAGATCAATGCGGCCTTCTCGCTGGACAGCTCAGTTCCTACTGAGAGCACGGAATGGCGGTTTTATGCTCCAATAGATTGAGGTTTAATAAAGGGTTATTTACAATTTAAAAAGGTCCCAAGCAGGATAAAGCTACATTTGATTTAACAAAATAAAACTGAGCTAAAAATTAACATACAAATAGATTTTAATGTGACATTAATCATAGTGGTCGATTAGGAGATAAATGTGGACAGTTTCCCTGCATATCCAATCTGTATTTGATTACAGCAAAACTAGAATTGATTGTGTAATCCAGATTAGCTGTTATAATCTGTTACGGGCCAGAATTATCCAAGTCCAGCAAAACTTAATTACACACAATACCAAGATTTAACAATTTATTTACAATTATTTACAGTAAAATACATGAATAAAAGGATACTAACTTATAGTGATCAAAGTTCTTAAGAAAGTGTGCGATGTATTTTTTTTACCACCCGGCTGAATTTCCGCACGACACGAGAATAAGCTTGTTTATAGCGCTGTCGAAATCGCCAGATAAGTCCAGTCACCAGTAATGTAATATCCAATATAATTCTCCTCTAGAATTTTATTCAAAGAGGAATAAATCTTACATTATTCATTCAATCACTACTCAGTTGATCTATTTTTCATCCATCTAAAGGTGACTCTCGATAACTCGAAGTTCAAGGGACCTTCTAGTGATCGAGAATATTGAAGGTCGAGTCAAATCCGGAAATTAATGATCCGACAATTATGGTTTAGGTTTTATAGTAACTGGGCATTGTTTTGATACGTTGCCTTCATATTCTTAGGTAATTAACATGATTTCAACAATGCTGAACTTTATTTTGCAAAACTGCAGAACTGTAGTTCTCTGATAAAATTTTGAGGTATATCAGAGAGCTAAAGATCCACCCCTTATTAAAACCTTCGATTGTAGGCGCACAAAAAATGCGCGCGGTTTAGACCTCCTGTCGTTGTATTCTTGTATTGTCGTCCTGTAAATTAAATATCAAAATATTCCTAACTTATTTTCTTACTATACTTGTATCCAAACATACCTTCAAATATTCATCATTTAAAGTCCCATACAACCCGAAAACACACAGCTTCAAATTATTTCGTTTGTTGACGTAGCCATGTTAGGTAGCCAGTCAATTCGAACCCTATTGCTATTGGTATCTATTCATGATATTCGTTACAAGTTATGTATTCGGTCTTCATTTATTCTAGACACGGATGATTAATAGAAATTAAAAAATACAGTTTATCTAAAGGTAAAATAAACTCTTGTTTATTGAAAATGCTGGGGTTTTTTTGGGGGGGGGGGGGGGTTGTGTTGGTTTTTATCATAATACACATAAAAAATAATCTATCATTTTTTAAAGCAAAATTTCGAGTTCCATTTTTAATGAAGATAACGGACAACGTGATGCCGTGACGTCATATGCGACATTCTCATCTCTCGCTGATCAGCTTATTGTGAAGAAACCTGTTATTACGAGTATTTCACTTCGTTTGATACCATTGTGGTACTAATAGGTATGGGTGGTTTAAACAAACATTTTTGACACATTTGTTTTTACTGGATAGCATTCCTTTACATTAGAAAACCTAACAATTATTTGTTAACAAGAAAACAATGAATGACATGAAGAAGGATGCAGCTATATATATATATAGTTTTCCGCATATCGTGCACACTAATATATGCATCTATATTACCCTAACATTGAACGTCTATTTGTTATTATTTATAATTTACAGCCATTCAATTAAAAAGTCATTTCCTCGTTTATTTATCAAAAATAAACTATTATGTATTTATATGAATATTTTCCTTGAACATTCACTCGGGGTTTATCGAACAGATGTTTAACGGAAAAAAATGATGTATACAGAGCGAGATCAAAATAAAAACAGTTGCTAAAAATAATACGTGAATTAGGCAGAGGATATATATATATATATATATATATATATATATATATATATATATATATAGATGAAGTGGGTTGACGGTCGTGAAAGCCTGGATGAGTTTATCGAGATGGCAAACTCTTTCCATAATTCCATCAAGTTTACTGTGGACATTTCCACCTCATATAAGACTTTTGTCTTTTTTGGGGGGATCAATTATGCAAATATAGCTCAGACACTGAGGGTTTTAGCAGTCCTGTCACAGGTCGTAGTTATAAAATATTAGGAAACTTTTCCTGCAAAACCAATAACTGCATCTATCTCATCAGTTGTGATGTCTGCCAGAAGCAGTACATAGGAGAAACAACAGACCTTCGCAGACGGGTCAACAACCACCGGTCCTCCATCAGAACCAAAAAACAATTTGCCAGTAGCATGTAGTCTGTGTTGTAAATACGTTTGTAGATTAGTGTAGTTGTAGTGCTAGATGTATTTATATGTAGTTTTTGTTATTATTCTCTGTTGATATTGGCCACATTATGTAATTCTTTTCGTTTGTCCTAAAGAAGGGACGGGTCGTCCTGAAAATTTGACAATCTGGTTGTTCGTGTCGTTGGTCATTTTAGTGCTTTGTATAATTTTTTGTGTTTGACCTTGTATCCATGTTGTGGATCCAACACTTTTAGGTATCGGGTCTTGTGGCGTCGGTGGCCTAGTGGTTAGGCCGTCAGACTCTCGACCGAAAGGTCGTGGGTTCGAGTCCTGGCCTCGGCAGGGCTGACGTTGTGTCCTTGGGAAAGGCACTTTACATGAATTTCCTCACTCAACCCAAGTGGAAAAGGGGAAAAGGGGTACCTGGCCATTATGGAGCGCCAAATTAACATAAACTCAAGTAATTGAAGATATCTTCAATTATTTAAAGATATCATCAATTCATTTGATGCGCGCAATTATTTGAGTTTATGTTAATTTGGCGCTCCATAGGCCATACATAGTGAAAGATATTGTTAGAATGTTAGTGCTCTAGCGCTTGTAATGTATGCTTCCTAGGAGGCTGAGAAAGTTGTAGATTGATATAAGGTATGCCGGGGTAATAATGCAAGGTGAAGATAACGAACAGTGATCAATCTCATAACTCCTACAAGCAATACAAAATAGATAATTGGGCAAACACGTACATTGATTAATGTAAAGCACTTTGAGCAGCATACGCTGGATAAGGCGCTATATAAAACCAATCATTATTATTATTATTATTGTTGGAACTTAGTGCTTATATATATATATATATATATATATATATATGGCGTGTAAAACGTTGCTATATTCAATAATCTTGTGAAGTATGTTCAATATCTCGTGATGTATGTTCAATATCTTGTGATGTATGTTCGATAATCTTGTGATGTATGTGCAATAATTGCATTGTGGGTAATATGACACAACAGCGTTTTGTTACAGTAAGGACAATTTGCATTGGTTGGAAATAACGAAAGTATCCGGTGATACAAGAATAACGTACGTCCTCTTTAATGTTAATGATATGAAATGGAAACTGAATGAAGCAGGAAACCCTTTGCCAAAATTGTAAATTTCATGATCCTAGAGTAGGGCTACTAGCAGGGCCGTAAGTAGGGTTCTAAATCAGGGGAGGCAGGGGATTGGGGGCCGCCGATTGACTTTACGACTGAAAATGACACTTTTTAAATCCCAATTTATCATGTTTGTGTTTCATTTGTACTATGTAAAGAATCGTAATATGGTGTCAAAGACAAAGGTGCTTGTCTTCATTTTAAACATATATCCTATAATATAACATTTATATAATTTTATTTTCTTTTTTGCCAAAAAATCAGACGAGGCAGTTGCCTCGTCTGCCTCATCGGCAGTTACGGCCCTGACTAGGGTGGGACCAAACATACCATAGTGATTTAAAGGGCTTCTTTAATTATTCTGATACTATATAAAATGAAGCAGAGACATACGAAACTTTAACATAAGCTAAATTTATGCATATATAGGAAAACAGAAACGAATGAACCAAAATTTCGAATTTACCCCCCCCCCCCCCCGAGTCTTGGACCACAGGCACCTGAAGTATGGATACTACCCCCCCCCCCTTTTTATAATTTCTTTATTTTTTTTCTCTCGCTGGGATGATTTCTCTGAAATGTGTATACCGGTAATAGCTTACAAAAAGCGTGAAACGATTACATAAACCGAAAGGGGGTTGAGATAGGCAGGGAATCGACACGTTTCGGAGAAATTATCGTCGCAAAGAATATCAAAGGGGAGGGGGGGGGGGGTAGCAGTGTCCATAGTTCAGGTGCCTGTATCTAGGACAGGTCCTAAGACGTCATACAGTGTTATATTTAACATACTAGTGTATCATATTTTGCATCACCGGATACTTGTGTTATTTCCAACCAATGAAAATCGTCATTACTTTATAGCACGCTGTTGCATCATATTACCCATAATGCAATTATTGTACATACATCACAAGATTATAAAACATACATCACAAGATATTGAACATACATCACAAGATATTGAATATACATCATAAGATTATTGAATATACATCACAAGATATTGAACATACATCACAAGATTATCGAATATACATCACAAGATATTGAACATACATCACAAAATATTGAACATACATCACAAGATTTTCGAATAGCAACGTTTTACATATGTATATATATATATATATATATATATATATATATATATAAGCACTAAAGTGAATAACGACACGAACAACCAGATTGTCAAATTTTTCGGGACGACCCGTCCCTTCTTCAGGACAAAGGAAAAGAATTACATAATGTTGCCATTTTTTCGTGTCTTGAGTGCTGGGGTTATATATCTTTTGTTCTACATTCAATTCCTGTTAAGGTTTTTAAGACATATTCAAATTTTTTATTCTTCATCTGATGAATAAAACACAATTCACTGAAAAATATTACATGCAATGAAGAAAATTACGCTAGGAAGATATCCAACCATAGCAATTCATGTGATTTTTGACAGTGTTTCCAACCTCCTGAAATGGGACACCAAATGAAATTTATCTGTGTAAACTATATAGTTAAAACTTATACCCGCTTTTAACGATTGCTTCTTGTACAAAAGAAGCTAGCTGTGAAACGCAGCTTGCGAACTATAGCCCCAACCATGCACAAGAAATTTTCTCTCTGCCTTATAATTAACCAAACAGTTTGAATAACCCTCTCAGGTGACACTACAAGCTTCTTTCAGAAATCAGAAATTGCAGGCAATGTGTAGAACACTTCTTAAATCTCTTTGTTTCATATACATATATACAATGTTGTAATACTGTGCTTGAAGTCGTATAACGAAATCAGATTTATATGTACAATGCACCTTAAAAGGGATTCCTTGTATTCAGCATTTAGAAATATTCACTTAATAATTAATCTTGGACCAGGACGACGGGAAGATCTTCAGTGATAGGGTCCTTATATCACTAAAAATAAAATAAGAAACTTTTTTCTTTGAAAATTCACTTTGTACAATGTGTACTACTTGGTTTCCTTTATATGTGTAATTCCTGCTTTCTTTCACCGTTAATAATGCTTAATCTGATTTTGTATTCTTGGGAGAAATGTGATGAGTATGAGTTATAAAATAACAATAAAAACAATGGCGAAATTCCAACAACGCAACAAAAGTAAATCGCTTAAAACAAAACAAAACATATATAATAGGAAAACCGTCATAGTAGAAGAACAACTGGCGCGGTTGATTATATGCATATAATCCGCCTTAAATAGTAATCTCGCATTTCAAGGCTCTGTATTGTATTTATGTAGGAATCACAGTGATCAAGCATATATTTCTAGACTTTAACTTGTTTCATAAAACATATTCCTTTATTGTTCAAATTTGACATTGAAATGAAATCGGTTACCTAAAACCTGGTTGTCTAAAATCGGTAATCTAAAACCTGACTGTCTGAAATCGGTTATCTAAATCATGGCTGTCTGAAATCGGTTATCTAAAACCTGGCTGTCTGAAATCGGTTATCTAAAACCTGGCTGTCTGAAATTGGTTATCTAAAACCTGGCTGTCTGAAATTGGTTATCTAAAACCTGGCTGTCTGAAATCGGTTATATAAATCATGGCTGTCTGAAATCGGTTATTTAAACATGGCTGTCTGAAAACCTGGCTGTCTGGAATCGGTTATTTAAAACCTGGCTGTCTGAAATCGGTTATTTAAAACCTGGCTATCTAAAACCTGACTGTCTGGAATCGGTTATTTAAAACCTGGCTGTCTGGAATCGGTTATTTAAAACCTGGCTGTCTGAAATCGGTTATTTAAAACCTGGCTGTCTAAAACCTGACTGTCTGGAATCGGTTATTTAAAACCTGGCTATCTAAAACCTGACTGTCTGGAATCGGTTATTTAAAACCTGGCTGTCTGGAATCGGTTATTTAAAACCTGGCTGTCTGAAATCGGTTATTTAAAACCTGGCTATCTAAAACCTCGCTGTCTGGAATCGGTTATTTAAAACCTGGCTGTCTGAAATCGGTTATTTAAAACCTGACTGTCTGAAATCGGTTATTTAAAACCTGACTGTCTGGAATCGGTTATTTAAAACCTGACTGTCTGAAATCGGTTATTTAAAACCTGGCTGTCTGAAATCAGTTATTTAAACATGGCTATCTAAAACCTGGCTGTCTGAAATCGGTTATTTAAACATGGCTATCTAAAACCTGGCTGTCTGAAATCGGTTATTTAAAACCTGGCTGTCTAAAACCTGACTGTCTGGAATCGGTTATTTAAAACCTGGCTGTCTGGAATCGGTTATTTAAAACCTGACTGTCTGGAATCGGTTATTTAAAACCTGACTGTCTGAAATCGGTTATTTAAAACCTGACTGTCTGGAATCGGTTATCTAAAACCTGACTGTCTGAAATCGGTTATTTAAAACCTGGCTATCTAAAACCTGACTGTCTGGAATCGGTTATTTAAAACCTGACTGTCTGAAATCGGTTATTTAAAACCTGACTGTCTGGAATCGGTTATCTAAAACCTGACTGTCTGGAATCGGTTATTTAAAACCTGACTGTCTGGAATCGGTTATCTAAAACCTGGCTGTCTGAAATCGGTTATTTAAAACCTGACTGTCTGGCTGGAAACAATCGCCTCCTAGTTGTTGTGATTTTGATAGTGACAACTTTGGATGTTTTATCCAACTACATTTTATATCAGTTTTACTTGATATCTGAAAATGTCCAATATAATATCACTAATGGCAATAGTACGAAAACCCACTGAGCTCATTTTCGTAGCTAAAAAATAATCAAAGTTGAATGTCAGCTTGGGCATTCGTGTCATACTAACATATCTAATCTCGTATTTGTTTTAATTTGCTGTTATAGTTTTTCGTAGTGAGAGCAATCAGTACAACTAGGAAAAGAGTTTGCCATATAATCATCTATTTTCCTGTCATCCTCTTAATTGATTGGTGTAATTAATGCCGCAGGGAGGATTGTCGTTGATGCCGGTGGATTATACTTGGGATATTCTGCGTCCTTAGGAATCATCTTGATTACTTCAAACAAAGCAGCGATTTTAATCTGAACTTTGGGAACTATTAGTACACGTTACAATTAGGTTTTAAAATTCTTCGGCAACCAATTAATCTGAAACTGCAAACCAATGATGGAACACTGGAGTTCATATTCATAATTCCTTGGCTATTATTTTTGGTCGTCCAATAAAAACTCGCGTCTCTTTTGACTACGTCTTACACTCTAGTTCTGAAAAAAGATAGTACACCAGTTTCCAACTTCAGCGTAAATATTGGGAAATCTCAAACTGATAGGATTGGTTATCATTTTTGGTCGTCCAATAAAAACTCGCGTCTCTAATAAGTTTCGTCTACGTCTTGCACTCTAGTTGTAAAAAAAAAAAAAAAGGTCAATCAGGTACAAACTTTAACCATTTTCTTAAAGAACTGTAAAAGAAACCATTATGAATTTGTATTTGTTATACACAAATTACATTATTATGTGTCTCTGTAACTGCAGAAGACTGCTATTATATATTGCATGGGAATTTCTAAAAACGTTGTAATAGGAGGTGAAAATAACGAGCAGCGATCAATCTCATAATTCCAATAAGGAATACAAAATCAAGAGTTAGACAAACACGGACCCCTGGATATACCAGAGGTGGGATCAGGAGCCTAGTAGTAAGCATCCGTTGTCGATCGGTCACACCCGCCGTGAGCACTGATCAGGTAAACGGAGTAATCCGTAGTTAAAATTAATCTGTAACGGTTGGCATGAAGCACGTCAGACAACATGCGACCCACTGACAGATTGTATTGGCAAACTAGATCGTTATAACGACCATAGAATTTGTGAAATGTTGACTTCAAACGTGACTGTTGAAATCCCTGTAACATCAATTTGTTGAGAAGACTGTCAAATTTGAACTTGGACACACTCATTTTGACGTTTTGTTAATAAAATGTATCTAATTCAAAAATTCAATTCATCTAAGTATCACTGATTCACATTTAATAATCGTTATTCATGTCTATACATGTATGTCTAGGTATCACTGATTCACGTTTAATAATCGTTATTGAATTTCATGTTTATACATGTATGTCTAGGTATCACTGATTCACGTTTAATAATCGTTATTCATGTCTATACATGTATGTCTAGGTATCACTGATTCACGTTTAATAATCGTTATTCATGTCTATACATGTATGTCTAGGTATCACTGATTCACGTTTAATAATCGTTATTCATGTCTATACATGTATGTCTGGGTATCACTGATTCACGTTTAATAATTGTTATTCATGTCTATACATGTATGTCTAGGTATCACTGATTCACATTTAATAATCGTTATTCATGTCTATACATGTATGTCTAGGTATCACTGATTCACATTTAATAATCGTTATTCATGTCTATACATGTATGTCTAGGTATCACTGATTCACATTTAATAATCGTTATTCATGTCTATACATGTATGTCTAGGTATCACTGATTCACGTTTAATAATCGTTATTCATGTCTATACATGTATGTCTAAGTATCACGGATTTACACTTAGAATCACTTATATGTACATATGGATATTCGTTACAGATTTCTCGATTTCATGCCGTACTGATGGTCGACGTAAGGAGATATTACAAACTTATGGTTTCTTAACGAATACACATAAATGCAGAACTTTATTGGGAATGTCTGAAAGGTGACCTTTCAGGCCTTTTAAACGTCTTTTGCGAGGCTATAGAAAAGGATTCACCCCGCACGCTTATAGATAAAAGCATCAAATCGGGGAAAGGATTTGTAAGGCTATATGAATAGGAATAAGTTTTGCCAAATATCACTGTTTCAGCATATATATCATGTCATATACTGCTTGTAAAGTATTTCGTAAGTTGGTTTATCACAACTATTGTATTTTATCAATTTTTCATTTGGAAAAAGGAAGAGCAATTCTGAAAGTCCTTGTGTGCAAGATCTTGAAAAAAAAACTTCATTTCTTAATTTCATTTTTATAAAACTTTTCGCAATGCCACAGTGCATAGATTTATAGCTTCTTATGAGTATTCAAGGTTAATTGTAAAAGATCAAGGTCACTTTGCACGCGTGCTTCAATGTCTGTAACTGTTGAATGAGTCGATATTAATAGCATAGGTAGATAATATGTATATCTATTGAATGGTGTAATAAAAATTCCTAATTTCTACGGCATTGTGTGTGCACCGTATTTTAAAAGTTTAATTTTTCAAGAGCCATAATGTTTTTGTTTTAAATCAAATTCTTCCGATGTTGAGGTTTCAGATGTGTCTTGGTACTCCTTACAAATTGCGGTGGTCAATATTACTGCTCAGCACGTGCATGCATGTGTGCTGAATTCTTATTGGACGATTTTAGAATCGCCGTAACTTTTTTATATTTGATGCAAACATTGTGACATTCATACTGTAGACCTGCTGCATGACATTAACAAAAGTGCGGAGTCATACTCACGTGCGTGTGTATGCACGTGCATTGCTTTCTTTTAGTTTTTGGAGGTGTTTTTTTTTTTTTGGTGTTAAAATGGCCATACCTTCCTAATTAAAGGCTAAATTGGAATGATATTTTTGCTGTAGATTTACAACATGAATGGTGAGAACCATAGATGCTAAATCAAATTTGCATGGGCGAGAATGCTCGTGTATGGCAATTTTTTATTTCTTTAATCGGGTATTGATCAATAATATTTTGATATTTCAATGAAATGTTTTGAAATTTATGTGGCAGATAATTTCTTGGACCGTTTACTTAGTAGCATAAAAATCACGTACACACACGCGCAAGCACATGCGTTCGATTTGGATTGGTTAATATTTCGATAACCGGTAAATCTCTTATGAAAAAATAATATGATATTGACATCATAGGTACATACTACAAAAACTTAGAAAATGATATGATTGGTTGTGCAGAAGTTCAATGACACCACTTTTTAAATGGAGGGCGTTTGGAGAACATGCGTAACGGTCCCCGTTACCATTGGAACTAGTTTTGTTTGCATAATAATGCGAAGAAAAAAGAACCATTTTAACTATAAAGGATGTGAAAAGAACATTTGGGAGCAAATAAACAAAACTGGAATGCATGTATATGGATGCTTTTTTTTAATCAGTTGTGAAGAGAATTTAATTACATTAATTTAGTTTTTATAAGGACATGGAAGGGCAAAGATGGATCATATAATGAATTATCAAGATACTAAATAATTACAAAGGAATGTCCAAGGGAGATTACTGTGCGTGTACCAATTACAGTGGGATTAAAATTGTAGCGGATTCGGCGGTGAACTCTGATTTATTGTAGCTTTAAATTTAGAATTCTCTCCTCATCCATTATCATACACAGAACAATCGCTAAATCAAGATTACGCAAAATAGTGGATCAGCTCCGACTGCGCCAAATTTTAAATACGCTAAAATAAGTGCACACAAAGTGCTTTGTATTGTTTACAATTTTTTAACTGGAGCAAGCCCCCGTGGTCTTGTGGGTAAGAGTTAAGCCCCCGTGGTCTTGTGGGTAAGAGTTAAGCCGCCGTGGTCTTGTGGGTAAGAGTTAAGCCAGCCCCTGTGGTCTTGTGGGTAAGAGTTAAGTCAGCCCCCGTGGTCTTGTGGGTAAGAGTTAAGACCCCGTGGTCTTGTGGGTAAGAGTTAAGCCCCTTTTGTCTTGTGGGTAAGAGTTAAGCCCCCGTGGTCTTGTGGGTAAGAGTTAAGCCAGCCCCTGTGGTCTTGTGGGTAAGAGTTAAGCCAGCCCCTGTGGTCTTGTGGGTAAGAGTTAAGCCAGCCCCTGTGGTATTGTGGGTAAGAGTTAAGCCAACCCCCGTGGTATTGTGGGTAAGAGTTAAGCCAGCCCCCGTGGTCTTATGGGTAAGAGTTAAACCCCCGTGGTCTTGTGGGTAAGAGTTAAGCCCCCGTGGTCTTCTGGGTAAGAGTTAAGCCCCAGTGGTCTTCTGGGTAAGAGTTAAGCCCCCGTGATCTTGTGGGTAAGAGTTAAGCCCCCGTGGTCTTGTGAGTAATATTTAAGCCTCTGTGGTCTTGTGGCTAAGATTTAAACCCCTCCTCTTTTCCGATTTCAACACGCAGGAATGATACGTGTAGATTTCTGGAGAAAGGTGAAGGTCACTGGCAGAGAAATTCCAAAATTTGTTAATTGCAAAAAAAGACGCATTTCATAATCAATTTATTTTATCAAACTTTCATGACGAAATTTTTTTTTAAAGATCTGAATCCCTTTTGCTTTAGTGAGTCTTTTCTCTTAGCGGATTAATTATTGTGTGTAGTTTACATTCACTTTCAAATGCAGTAGCAGGGACGCTACCGTACATCGTGTATATATATATATATGTTCCTTATTTTTATCTAATTAAGAAAATATCTTATTATTTTTTAAGCATAAAAAGATTAGACAACACGCATATTATATATGAGTCATTGGTTCCTTATGATTTTCAAGGATATACTAGTATATGAAAGGAATAACAATTCCAAAATATCTCACCATAGCATCATAGGTATACTACAGTATATCTTACTACATATTACATACCCTTCTTATACTACAGTGATACCATAGTAAAACAGTATTATAATATTTATCTGTTACATTGGCGGATCCAGAGAGAATCGCTGGGAATTGTATTCTCTTTGTCTTGCAGAGAAAGATAGAAAGGAAATGCATGTACTATCGACTTCAGAAGTATTTACTTGATATCCTCGTTGAAGACATATGTTAGTACGATGTTCTTATCACGTATGTTCGATGAACGAGTTTCCTTTTTATCATATTCATAAGACTACAAATCTTAATTTTAATTTGGACTTAACTTTTAAAGTACGAAAAATAAAGTCTTTACTGCTGCGGGAAATGATAGGTCACAGCTACATGTAATTGACTGAAAAGGTGTATAAAGGTCATTCGTCAAGGTTAAATATACAATTATTCACTATTGACCGGAGTATAATTTACAGTCCTCTGGCTATGTTGGGAATAGCTTTTTTATCTTCCCTCCACAGAATCTCGGGAAATCATAGGGAAATAGTTCTTACCTTGGGTTTGTTAAAAAAGGTAACCCCCACAAAACCAGTGGATAAGAGTTTATTTTACTGATCTCTTTTAGAATTAACTTTAATTATGATATTAACAATAAGACTGCTATGTAAATGATCTGAGTAACACGACACTTTTCCAACATTTCATACTTTGCGCAGATGACTGGGAACTCGTCTAGAATCTGATTAAAAGGGGCTATCAAATCTGGATAAGCCTGGTCATTTTGTGCTGGTTTTTCTCAAAGTACTTGGGTGTTCTCTTTCACTTAATTGGATCGGGTTTGGAGTTCATAATTTTGCCCCTCAACTGCGCATGTCAGCTAATTTTTATTTTTATTTAGTCATTTGTCGAAAACAGACATTCTTTTATATACATGTATATATATATATATATATATATATATATATATATATATATATATATATATATAAAGCACTAAATAATCACAACTAGGTACTGAAAATTTTCGCCCCAGCCCGGGGTCGAACCAGCGACGTATATATATATATATATATATATATATATATATATATATATATATACAACCAATCAAAGTGCAACACATCGCATTTTGGCGCTAAAATATGTGTGCCGTGGTAATATTCAGGGGGATACTTTACAGTTATTGACTGGTATCTCGGGCAACAAGAGGGTTTTTTTTTTTACCCGAGAATGGATCTGTTGCTCAAACCCTATTGTCTATGAATACACTCTGCAACTGTTTTATAAAACACCTTCATTTCTAAGGACTGTTTTACAATTACCGATCACGGTAACGTAGAAGTTTTGCGCTCACTTTACAACCGAGAGGTCTCGAGTTTGAATTTCGATCGCAGCACCGCGTTAAACTTCGGACGTTTCACAGAAGTAGTGATTGTTTACGCCGAGCAAGTGAAAGTTACAGGTCTTTCAGTTATGACCATAAGCACGTGTGACGACAGACGATAAAACGATAAAGAAACCTCACTCCTATGGTATTGAGCGCCATGTATAGGTCATTTTGGTACTTGGCCTTAAACCTGGTAATGACTGTACGAGTGAAAAATTCTCAAATGGGACGTAAAACAAAAACAAATGCATACTTAAGTTTTATTTTCATTCTCTAACTACATAAGCTTTTATTTTCATTCTCTATATAGCGAATACTAGCATTCATTGAATGCCCAGGAGTTCCTATGCTCTTTGTATGATCGTTTGACACATGAAACCCTGTCAATGCGTTGAGCTGTCCCAGTAGACACACATCTATAAGGAACGACAAAGACCGAAATCCTTTCTTTTGCTTTCATGTAATACCTCTACGTAATTAATATGGGGTTATTGATGGGTGACGGAAAGGGTAAAAATAAAAGACGTTAATGTAAATTCTACCACGGTTATTGCAAAGATCAAAGGAATGCCGTGGTCATTATTCTACAATATACCTTCATACGCATTAACTGATTATGAGAAAATTGATACATATTTCGCTTGCACTTCCGAGTTTTGCTAATGCAACAATAAAGTCGATGATCGATAATTCAATTTTACAATCATAAAAATCGATCAATATATGTCGTAAAGGAAATCCATAAATGATTGAAAAACAATTGTCATTCAGTATAAACCAACCGTCTGCGATACACATCTAAACATGGCGATGCACAAACAACTGTATTCAAAGCAATTGACAATCCATTAAGACCAAATTGATATAATCCGTTAATACCAAACTAAATACTTGAAATATTTTTAAGATAGATAACAACTCAACTCTATGATAAACGGGATGATTTCAGCTTCTCCACCGTCAACTTCCCATATTTATGTTGCAATATTCCATTATCACCTGCATATGGTGTTTATATCTCTCAACTGATTCTACACCCAAGAGCTTGTTCACTGACAAACATGTTGATGGTGCAGGTATTTCAACAGTCTCGTTTAAAGTCAGCATTTTGCAAATTCTATAGTCGCGTTATAACAATATACTTTGTCAATACAACTATCATTCGGTTAAATGCTGTCTGACTTGTTTCATACCGACTGTTAGGCCGTTCTTGACCCACTGATTTTGACTACGGATAACTCCCGTTTGCCTTATCAAGATATAGGGTGCATGGCGGGTGTGACCGGTCGACATGGGATGCTTACTCCTCCTAGGCACCTGGCCTCACCTCTGGTATTTTCAGGGTTCCGCGTTTGCCCAACTCTCTATTTTGCATTACTTATAGGAGTTATGAGATTTATCACTATTCATTATCTTCACCTTTCATTTAGAATACGCCTACCATCTCACCTTTTTTGTCAGCAAAAAACATAATGTAGGCCATTTCGGAAACTGCCATGTCTTCACAGTGACCTAATTCGTAGCTATATGTAGGAAAACGATCAGATGTATATTTATGTCCGTGGTAGAATAGAAATTAAGTTCTTGTTTTCATGTATGCTGCAGGATAACATCTTTTGTCTCGAAGAGAGACGTTCAGCAAGATACAGATACAATCTCCAAATGTTGTTTGCAATTTAAAAGCCTCGGCTTTTATATTTCAAAGCAACATTTCTCGACCTTGGAAGTTATTCTGCAACATGCGATCACTATTTCTTAAATGAGCAACTACTGATGTTCATTAACATACTGATGTACATTACAGACTAGCAAAAAACAAAATCAACAGACACAATTGCAAAATCAACTCCGTTGCCTAACGAACAATCATATCTTGGAATTATGGTCAATTAAGTGGCTTCTGAAATTGAATCCATCTAAAACAAAAGTGGTTTTTTTTTTTTTTTTTTTTTTTTTTTTTTTTTTTTTTTTTTTTTACAAAGAAAGACATTTCTGTTACACCCAAATTATTTTTAAAGACAATCGAGTACGTTCCAGTCCATCGCCATTTAGGCGTGTTACTGTCACAAAACCTCAGATGGTCTGAGTATATTTGATAGTGAGCAGTTCTTACACAAAACTGGCCTTTTGAAAATATTAAAGTTTCAAATAGTTAGGGTAGATCTTTCTAAATTGTACATTTCATTTAATAGACCTACACTTGAATACGCTTCTATTGTTTGGGATGGGTGCTCTATACAAAAAAAAGTACAACTATCTGCAGCTAGAGTTGTTACTGGTTCTCCTAAGAATCACTGTACTTCGAAACTGGCTGGGAAACTTTTGAAAACAAGGCATTATGTTGCAAAAATGACTACGACGTTCAAAATCAACATTGGAAATGTTCCTGGATATTTACGCGACATCGTCCCCAAAAAGCATGAAAATGTCAGAACAAACCCTTAATATAGCGCAGCAGAATTCACTAACAAAAGACATTTAAACAATTAATAAAGATTTATTTACAATTAGTATTTGTTAGAAAAATTGTAACGATAGCAAAATACTAACTTACAGTAACAAAAATAGTAAGTCCAAAATCATAGTTCCCGGCATAATTAAATCCAAAAGCATATGAAAGTATCTAACCAACTTTTTTTTATCTGAAGAGTTTCAAGGGGTCTCCGTGGCCAAGTGGTTAGAGCATCGCGCTCAAAATCACACTGGCTCTCACCTCTGTTGGCGCAGTTTCGAATCCCGCTCGCGCCGGTAAGTGAGAAAGTTTCCCAGTTTACTTTCGGAAGGTCGGTGGTCTCTTCCCAGGTACATTGTATCTGGCTTCTCACTCCATCAATAAAAACTGGGCGCCACGAGATAACTGAAAAATTGTTGAATGTGGCGGAAAACATCAATCAATCAATCAACCATAAGAGTTTCAGGGTATATATAATAGGAATGAATTTTCTAGTACAATCTTGAAAGATGATGCAACCATTACATAACCTTTCTACTAAAAATAGCTTGGGGCGCTAGAACAATCTAGGTCACAGGTGTCAATTTTGAATTCAAGGAAATAAACATGAGACTCTGGAACAATCTAAGTCTCCTTAGTGCAAATAGTAAATACACCCCCCCCCCCTTAAAAAAGTTTGATTGACAATGAAAACTCAAATATACAATGTAAATCAATCAAAACCACAACAACATATCAAAGACACTCTTGATAAGACATCTGCGATAGCATTGTCTTTGCCTTTCATATGTTTGATATCAATATCATACTCTTGCATTGATAAACTCCATCTTTAATTCTTGTTTGACATTTTATGGTGTGGCCGATCAACAGGAGATGCTTACTCCTCCTAGGCACCTGATCCCACCTCTGGTGTGTCCAGGGGTCCGTGTTTGCCCAACTATCTATTTGTATTGCTTATAGCAGTTATGAGATTGATCACTGTTCGTTATCTTCACCTTGCATGCAAAAAGGTTAGAGGGTTGTGATCTGTAAAATTAAGAATTGGATGTAGAGTAACATTCAAATAAACATCACAATGTTGTAAAGCTAACAACAAAGCAAGACACTCTTTTCAATGGTTTAATAATTCTGTTGACATTTTTAAAGTTTCTTGGGAAAATATGAAACAACACTATCTAAGCAGCACTCATTCCTACATCACTAGCAACTACAGTAAGCTTGCATTGCTTAGAAAAATCAGAAGCTGAATTTTTGTCTGTACGCTTCGGGTACTAATTCATAAGCTTTTAAAATCGCGGCATGTCATAACCTGAACTCTCAGCTATGGCCATCGCCGAGTAAACATCTTCCTCTTTACCAATTAAAACACTTTGTAATATAGTGGATCATACCTGCCGTAGCCATTTCAAATTTTCTGCAACTTTTTCAAAATGAAAATTTAAATTTTTAAGTGAGATGTGTATCAAATTTCTCATAATTAAGATCAAATTACGTATGAAGGTATGTCGCGGAATAATGACCTTTAGTATTTGAAACAACCATTTTAAGAGGCGAGTTTTTAATGAATGCCGGGTTTCCTTGGTGGCGAGTTGTCCTGATTCCTACGTATACATTTAAGGATGACTTGTATTAAGACTCATGCAACATTTATTCCTATAATGTCTATTTTTCTTTGCACGCCATCTAGTGTTAATTCTGCTAATGAGCATTGGTTTTACATCGGTGATCGTTCGCTTTATAACGGAAGCTGTTGATTTTGCAATTGAGTATGTTTTAAGCTAGTCTGTTATGTGTTTCAGTATGTTTTTGGAAATCACACTGTAGTTGGTCGTTTTGTATTAACGTCTTTTTACCCTTTCCACCGCCCATAGATATTGAACTATTAACGGAGTTGGATTTGGAAAATTCGGGAACTTATGAGCGAATTTAACACCGACTGGATACCATTATTCAACAATATTTCAGTTGTTTTATGGGGATGATTTATTCATTTTCTCATCAACTTAACGAACCAGTCAAGTAAGACACATAATATGTTTAAATTCTCAGAAAGGGATCTAGAAAAGGTCCAGAATTTGTTTGAAGAACTGTAATAAAACTTCTTTTGATAAGAAAATTGTACGTTTCAATATGTTTATTTCCATATTACGTTACGTTGCCTGTTTTATTGTTTAAACCTATCAAACTTAAATGGGTACTAGAAATGGTGTATATGTTGCTTAAATCATCCGTAAAAAGTTATAATTTTGCTTTTTCAAAACATACAGCAAATCATTTTGCCTCCTGTTTAACAAGGTGTGCGAAATGGATTAATTTGATGTATAACAATCATAACAATTTAGAAATATATTTATGTTATCGTTTGCAAAGATGAAAGGCGAAGATAATGAACAGTAATCAATCTCATAACCCCTATAAGCAATACAAAAAAGAGAGTTGGGTAAACACGGACCCCTGGATATACCAGAGGTGGGATCAGGTGCCTAGGAGGAGTAAGCATCCCCTGTCGACCGGTCACACCCGCCGTGAGCCCTATATCTTGATCAGGTAAACGGAATATCCGTTGTCAAAATCCGTGTGCCAAGAACAGACTAACAATCGGCATGAAACACGTCAGACAGCATTTGACCCAATGATAGGTTGTATTGGCAAACTAGATCTTTATAACGACCATAGAATTTGCGAAATGCTTATTTTAAACAAAGCTGTTGAAACCCCTGCACCATCAACTTGTGTGTCAGTAGATTGCTTCGATTTCAAAACTGACCATACGCAGAACAAGTTCTTGCGTATCAATCAGTTGAGATATGTAAACACCAAATGCAGGTGATAATGGAATATTGCTACATAATTATGGGAAGTTGACGATGGAGAAGTTGAAATCAAGTTGCAAAAGGCAACAGTCCAAACACTAATGTTCCAGTACAACCTAACAACAGCCATTACACTCTACGCAACATCCAATTATACCTCCAGAATGTTCGAGTTGGTTTTTTTATTCATCCTTTTTACTAGTTTCACTATCATTCACATAAAGTATCATTAATTCCTTATAGGGAATAACCTACATCTAGGAAGATTGTTTTGTATGAAGTGATGGCGGAGCATTATATCGATGATTGTGGTGGGTCTGGGGGATTTTTGGGACATTTCTGGCCAATATTATCGCCCATCCGTCAATCAAGACGGAGAGCAGGTTTTGTTCATTGACGGAAGTATAAACCTTCAGGTGTTGTTCATTGGGGGAGAGCTTAACCCCAATGTAGTGTACCATTAGGGTTCACAAGTGTCTATCAGACTTGGGAGCCCTTCCACTTCTTTTAAAAGGAGGCGCCCAGTTCTTATTGGTGGAAGAGAGAACCTAGATACAATGTATCTGGGAAGAGACCACCGACCTTCCGCAAGTAAACTGGAAACTTTCTCACTTAACGGCGCGAGCATGGTTCGAACCCGCGTCGACCAGAGGTGAGAGGCCTTGTGATTTTGAGCGCGATGCTCCAACCACTCGACCACGGAGGTACAATTTCATTTCATAGTATCAACAGTTCCAATATTTTGACTTTCGATATCCTTACCAATTGAAATGATAACTATTCCCTCATGAAAGTGTTCAATATGCGTATGAATCTTGATAATTATAGTATGACTATTTGAATGGCTGTGAATATTTCGATAGAAATGAAAAGAAAAATAAATTTCATTTTAGAAAATACATGAAGGTATGAAGCGCGAGCGCTCCTCGTGGAGTATGCTAGCGTAAAGCGTCGCAGCTCATGCCCTATTGTATTATCAAAATTGAAATTTATGTCTTTTAAGTAAATACAAACGTAGGAGTTGTATTCCTGTTTGTATAGCTATTTGTAGTTTAATTAGAAAGTTATGTTCTTGACTTCCAGACATCCAGATTTGGACAGAAAGTCCGGTTCAACACCTCCGTTGGAAACTGAGCTCCCATCTGGATTCAAACAACAATTAACCAATCGTAATCCTCCAATGTAGCGAAGATCTTGTCGAGTTGAGATAAAGCTAGATGAAGCTGTAAGGACGGACGCATTCCTAAATACCTGTATTACCTAAAGAATATTTCTTTTGAAAATCCGAGCATCATACAAATTAGGAATTGTGTTTATCATGAAAAGTGAAGATAACGAACAGTGATCAATCTCATAACCCCTACAAACAATACGAAATAGAGAGTTGGCCAAACACGGACCCCTGGATACATGTATACCAGAGGTGAGATCAGGTGCCCAGAAGTAAGCATCCCCTGTCGACCAGTTACACCCACCGTGAGCCCTATATCTTGACCAGGTAAACAGAGTTGTGAGTAGTCAAAATTAGTTTGCTAAGAACGGACTAACAATCGGTATGAAACAAGTCAGACAGCATATTACCCAATGATAGGTTGTATTGGCAAACTAGATTGTTATAACAACCATAGAATTTGTGAATTACTGATTTTAAAACGAGACTGTTGAAACCTCTGCACCATCAACTTATTTGTCAGTAGCCTGCTTCGATTTAAAAACTGATCATACGCAGAACAAGCTCTTGCGTATCGAATCAGATATATAAACACCATATGCAGTACGCAAGTTCCGATATATCAGCTCTTCTGTGACGGAGGTACATTCCGTATTCTGTTGAACGTTTGGGGGGGGGGTACAAGATGTATACATATATTATAGACTATCTATGTAAATAATATAGTTATGACAGCGTAAATTGTGTTTATATCAGCTGTTGGTATACATTAAACATATGAGGAATAATATTTGTTTGAATTAGGCCATTAAATTAGATATTGATGTATTTTTTATTTCTTCTTCTGCACGAGTGATACTTTAATCAAAGAAAGATAGTGATAATCGATTTTTGTTTGAACTATTTTATCAAATAATCACAAACTTACTAAAATTGTGTGCCCCAGCAGTTTGGGTTATTGCATGATGTCTGATAATCATCTTTTAGGCAATATGTGAAGGCAACGATAAGCATTTGTACCCACCGCATGTGGACAAAAGTATATTTTCGTCTCACTGTACGTAAGAGTTTAACAAAGGGAAAGAACTATTGGGCAACTCGGAAATTGCGTGTTGATAATGGAATATTGCTACATAAACATGGGAAGGTGACGATGGAGAAGCTGAAATCATCCCGTTTATCATAAAGTTGAGTTGTTAGTTTGCTGTTAATACAATGTATCTATTTTCAATAAAATTAAGTATAAAACATCAGCAGTATATTAAAATGGAAATAAACGGTAATTGATCAATGATCTTTATTAAAACCACCACAGACAATGCATTTTTTCTCTCCCTCAAAACAATGAAAATGATATATACTTCCAAAACCAGATCTTAAGACGGATATTGGAGGCGACTTATAAATTCAGCGCTGTGCAGATCTTATCATTAACATGGCGAACTATGACATTCATAAATGATCAACTTAGATAGAAAGAAAATATTCTAAAACAAAATGTTAATGTAAATCTAAAGCAATATGAACTATAATCAACAATTATTTGTAAGTGTAAAGTTAAATCTACACCCTTCTACCCAATCAAGAAAATTACATTGAAGATGAAATAACTAAGTTTCACTCCATGTAACATAGTCGTTTAGAAAGGAAATGATGAGATGTCTTGCAAGACTGTATTTGTATGATATAAACGCGGTATGCATGTGACCTTAGCTCAAACGCTCGGAAACGAAGTTCTGCGCATGCACAAACAGTTGAAGACGAGGTTCAAAATATAAATGGACATATTCAGCACGAAAGAGACGGAAGAAGAAAACCGATTTAAGATTAATTCAGTATACAATTTACATAGGCAATCCGTGCTTTATATAATTCATAAACATTTTGTGCAGGCATACGATTCCGTACTCTTGCCTCCGACTCCATCTTCTATTCCAATTTGTTTCCAGTATCTTGCTCGTGCATCCTTGACAATCTGTTATCTTCGTAACACTCACCGAAAGATAATTCAAATAAACGGACTCACCACAGGATTGCATTTGGCAAGTTTACGCAAATTGTATGCAAACTAAAATATTGTAATCATAAGATAATATCTTAATAATGAACACAGAAAAGTAAATTGCATTAAATCTGCATTGAAAAATTGCCGCCAATTACAGTTCAGCCTCATAATACAACAACTCTTTAAGAACATTATTTTAAAGTACATAAAATGTTATAAATATATATACATGTAGAAATAACTGAATAAAATATTTTGATATTTCACAAATGATCGTTATCAAAATCCACGATACGGAATCATGCTTGACAGTCTAACTCTTGACGGCCGCACCCAGTTGTTAGACAGATAGTTTACACCATCACCAATCCTATAAAATGGAATTATATAACTACGTCGACTTCCTGGTCGTCGCCAATTGAAAGCGGATCGTCGGTCAATCATCATCAGGTGATCTCGGTTGTAAGGTACTGACTCGGAGCGCCCCCACCATTCAACTTCCGGATCGATGGGAATAGGAGATCGTTTGTCATCTAAGATGTTGGAATCATCTAAGTCTTCCAAATCCACAGGATAAGGGCCTGTTTAAAGGGGTTGCAATTAATTAGGAATGAAAACTCTTTACAACGTTTATGATCTAGAACTATATAAACACTGTTGAGGATTATTTTATTATAAGACCATTTTAGGCCCCCATTATTAAACTAAAAAATAATTATTTTCATAAAGGAGATTTTGCCAAATACAATTTGACATACTTTGTCCCTAACATGTTTGTACAAGACTGCCTTCGATGTTTTCCGAAAGACCACAACGTAAGAAATGGCCATTTTATGTCAAAATACCGAAAATGGCGTGGATACGTCAATAATGGCAAATACATTGTAATTCTAAATCTTGATCATTTCAATATTACTGAGAGTAATAAGAGAGTTGCATCAGAATTATTGCATGCATCACACTTAATTTTCATAGGATAGAAGAACAGTTGATTTAGATAGAAGAACAGTTGATTTAGATAGAAGAACAGTTGATTTAGATAGAAGAACAGTTGATTTAGATAGAAGAACAGTTGATTTAGATAGAAGAACAGTTGATTTTGATAGAAGAACAGTTGATTTAGATAGAAGAACAGTTGATTTAGATAGAAGAACAGTTGATTTAGATAGAAGAACAGTTGATTTTGATAGAAGAACAGTTGATTTAGATAGAAGAACAGTTGATTTTGGATGGTGACCTATAGCTCTTCTTCAATATTCGAAAACTGAACTTCCGGTAACACTGAGGATGACTGAACTTCCGGTAACACTGAGGATGGGTTGAAATATTATATCTCATGCCATGCCGATTATTCTATTACTTAGCAATTCACAAATCTAGTGACTATGACATGTTGTTGATTATCTCTGGTCTGTTTCCCAAAGAGGATACGAAAATGAGTATACTTAAAATTAACCCCACCCCCGGTGGTGATACGCATTTCTGTCAAATGATGGTCCCAGAGACAGTTTTGTAACGCCAGTTTGAAGCCAGATTGTATGAGCTGTCAAATACATTTTTCTAGAAAAGAGTGAGTGTTTTGATAAAGTATGAAGAATTCCTTTTTGGTCAGTCGAATAGGAAAGCGCAACATATTCAAAGAATTCATCTTTCTTTAACCTATTTTGAATTTACAATACCTGGCAACTTTCGGTTTAAAGGTAAATATAGACCCAATTATGACATCGGAATAGATATTTTGAATATGATATGCATTCTTTTTATTATTATTATTATTATTGGTAAACACGAGTTAATTTCCCAGTCAATAAACTTGCAACGAAAATGGCTGTTTTCTATGAGAATCAATTGAATAAATTGAAATGTTACACTATTGCTTACGTAATACCGGCGGAACTGTATGGTTGATTTTTAGTAAGATTCATTTTCTATACTACATAATTCCATTCTCTTTTAGTGACACAAAATTCAAAAGAACAAACGTTAAGTGTTCGTCAAACACACTGGTAAATCATAGATGATATAAGACCTTTTCAAATTTTGATTTAACTATCATTACATATTACTATGTCAAAAGGAAAAAATGTTAATAAATTAATTAAATGAATAAATAAATCATAAACAAAGAGAAAAACACACCTTGGAACCGCATTCATTTTAATAAAATACTAAGTGTTTAAAAAATATCATATTTTGTTACATTTTTCAATCCGACAAGTGAGAAAGGGGACTTGGACAACGCTATTATCGGTGTGTAGTTTGAGTTCAATTAAAGGAGAAAAAGATACTGGACACAAATTCTTACTTGCAAATGTCGTCAAGCCCAACAGAAACACCATTATCCAAACATACGATTGATTCACCATCCTGAATAAGTCGGCGATAAAACAAAGTCGAATTTCTTTTCGTCCTTCTGTATAGGAAATAAAAAGATTGTCATTCACGGCAAGTGGTGTTCAGACGGCTGGATTCGACGACCATCATCAATTCATCCCTTCTGAAAGATTCTCTACTTGTGGGCGAATTGCCTTTAAGTTCACTGTATTTGTATAACTAAACAGCCCTGCGCGCTCGAGTGAAAAGCAATGAAAATATGTAGCCATCAAGTCGGGTGTTATGGGCATATTATGCAGCGAGGAATATAAATATAAATATTGGAAAAACAGGGTTTTGCGTGCTCAATAAAAACATCAGTGTTATTAGTAATGGATTTTGGGAAAACACATTAGAAAGCGGGATGAGGTCAATACAGATTTTAATTCACATACCTAGAAAGTGATCAATCTAATATTTCCTGGACGGATTCTCATATAAGGTTCCAAATAATCTCCCCTTGGGGATTTAAAGTCACGATCCAAAAGTTGACATTACGTGTTGAAACTGAATGAATGATTTGATGTAAATCTTACATTGATGTGTATATGATATTTAATATTATTAGGAACGGTTGTCATCCGCCCATGACCAGCAGCAGTCAAGTCATTGTTACAAAATTACCCCTTTACATGGAATCTTCATAACTTTCATTATCTGAATCGTGCTCTCACCTAAACGAAGAAATAAGCCAACACATCTCTCTCTCTCTTCTTCTTCTTCGTTAAAGTATACTTTATCGGAAGAGTTTGTAATTGAAATTGAACTCATAAATGGAGGAGGGCATTTAATTCTATATTAAATAAGAAGTATGACAAAAGGGCAAGACAATCAATCATGTAAAGGGAAATAATCGAAAAGACATTTATCAAAATCTCAGACAGACGACACAATTCCATGCGCTTATAAATTGATAAACGACACAATTCCATTAGCATTGATCCTTTTAATATTTGATGGTAGCAATTCAAATTGCAGCGCCGAGATTTTGTTCCGTCAATGAGGCACAATATTTGACAGTCTTTTGACAGGTCAAACATGATTTTTTTGCGATTTACAATTTTTTTTATCCATACCGTTTTCTTTACTTCTTTTTTATTCGTATCGCGATTCTGTGTATTCCACACAGCGGTATGAGAGAATTTATGGATTAATTCTAAAACTAAATTTTGAAGTGAGAAGAAAAATACGGATAATGTATCATTTAGATTTCAAAACCATAGAAGTACGTGTTTAAAGACATACTCGTTTAGTCTTGATTGCATATTCACCTCGTCCTGAAAGGTGTATAAGTAAATGCGTGTGTTTCATGACAGTTACACGTATTATTATAAGATTTAAAGCAATTTTTGCATATGGTTAATTACAATGACTATATCTCAATTTAAACATACCATACATATGATTTGATTTACATGTGATAATATCGTACTAATCGGTGATATAAATGTAGATTTCTTAAACGATATATCTAATGTTACTAAACTTTTGAATGTGTTTTAAATGAAATACTTTACGTAGTTTTCTAGTTTGAAAGTGACGAAATTTCACCAAAACAGAATCCAAAACCTCAAGTAACAACATTAAAAATCAAAGTACTGAAACGAAGTGACGAACGATACAAAATGTCACCAAGACACTGAAGCTATGTGCACTGTAGATCTACACGACATATCCTGGGACTAATGTTTAATTCCTTTGTTTCTAGGGGAGGTTTGGTGCCTTGAAGGTGAAAAAAGAAAAAGGAAGCAGATTTAAATCCACATACTGACATCGAAACAGAATTACAGTTTGGGGTAGCATTTAGCTTCAATATCACATGCACGCGAATCGATACAAAGATACAGTAAATATAGCTTCAATATCACATGCACGCGGATCGATACAAAGATACCGTAAATATAGCAGCTGTACTGCCCTTGTAAAATTGCACCCAATCCTTTGATTGGTTTACAAAACAGGGGTTTCAGGTAGAAGCAAGATAAATGAAAGTATCATTGTCTTCAAACCCATCAATCACATCACCCGTGTAAATATTTGATATTGATACATGCGTTAATTTATCTTAAAGGTAGTAATGATCAGGCAAACCATGTGGATGAAGATATGAATGATTACATGAAACTATGACATGTCTGTACAACAAATCACCTTCTTGGAGTAATCCACCCTCCTAGTGATTTCTCGTTAACCTCTTCATGAGTAATACAAACAAGGGAATTTGTTACACAATGTCTACCTCTGTTTACGTCAGAACCCCCAGGTGAATGCTAGTTACACATTCTCTACAGAAATCTTTTTTTTTTTCTTATTCTCTTGGACTTTTGTTGTCCTTTGGTCTCATCATCTTCAGTACAATCAAGTTTTCTTTTCATATCGTTCATTCTTTGTTTTTATTTTAAAATGACATTATTTTAAAACTTTAAAAATAACACCTGAATTTTCAAAGCAAAAAAGAAAACTAGAGATCGAGTTATCGCCATTCCGGTAATGGTATTAATTTGCGAATAAGATTCTGAAAACAGTTTGCTTTTGCAATTGAATCAGATACTTCGGTGGAATTTTTGAAAATCCCTGTGATTTGTTTCATAGCATGATATATCAAACTTGAGGCCCATAGGCCTTATTGGTCACCTGAGTGGTAGGCATAAGTATCATTAACCCCAAGAGCTAAGAAATGTAAAATAATTTTCCTGCCCTGCATATCTAAACTAAATTCTTATATTCAGCAACAGTATAAACAAGATGTGTTCTTTTAAAAAACCACAAAGGCCCCCAAAAGTGTCCTTACTGATGAGAGATTTTACATAGTATACTACATCTTACATTAACACTAAAAGACTATTTTGGATCAGCCCTAAAGTAAGAACTCTGGGGTTGTGAAATTCACAAGTTTGGTACATCCCTTTCTGGTTTTCCTAAATATGCATTTAGTTTTCATACAGTATCAGCAAAATTAAACAAGTCTTTCAATGATAAAGACATTTACTCACTATGACCATCTTGGCCCCATCCTGACACCAAAACCCCGGTCCTACTCCTGGGACAATGAAATTCACAATTTTGATAAATGACTAGCTGTTCTTTCAAAATATTTGGTTAGTTTAAATTAAGTGTCAATGGCATTAAAGAAAATGGCATTTGAATGTTTTACACAAAAACACTATATACCAAGTTTGTCTCCACCTTGGAGTCAGATCCACTACCCCGGGGGTCATGAAATTTACAATTTTGGTAGAGAGAGGCGTTCCTGTTCTACATGATTATGCAGTTAGTTTTTCTTTTTAATGTGAGGTTGTAAAAGGAATTTTTTTAATTGATCAATTGTTTGCGGTTTGTTCCATTCTAAGGCCCCGGAGGTATAGGTATCCTTATTTTTTTAAAAAATTTATATTACCCTTATACCAAGATGCCTCATACTGAAAAGCATCGAAAGGGTAGTTTTCAAGACGGACTGAAATAACTGTGTCCAGTTGTTAACGCCCGACTGACGCAGACCAATACCAACTAGGCCACCTAAACAAGAAACGTTAAAATGTATTATTAAAGTAATTCCACACTCATGCGATGTCAAAAGATTTAGCATAATCATTGATTTATTTATATTTATGCATGATATGAACATACATTTTGTTGGAGTCTTTTCCGACAGTTATTGTAAAAAAAATATTGATTTACATAAGATTTTCAAAAATCTAAGTTATTTATGAATAATCTATGATAGGTTTCAAAATATTGATTCCAAGGGCAATAACTCTGTTTTCATTGATTTATTCATCAAGTCCATTATGCGATAGATTTCCTTTATTTTTCACAGAGGTTTTGCATATTTTTGTAAAGAAACAGTCACATGTTTTGAATACTATATTGTTATAACCAGTTCTTATGAAATTTTGATAACACTAAATTTGCAATTTTCTTACTTTAATACATGATTCTGTTTATTATGTATGTCTTGCATTTCAAAAAGTTCAAAAACATACATATCTTATTTTGATAATTTATTAGTTTTAACTCTAATAAATGAAAATAAATACACTTTCTATACTTTTAAGAGATAATAATGAGAGTATGGAGTTACCTTAACTGCTGCTAGAATCGTTCCTGGTCTTCCAATTTGGCTTTTAGAGGATCGTTTTATTCCGAAACAGGATATGTGTTATTAAAACAATCGAAGTACGTAAAGTACTAGTGGGAGTTGAACTTGTGAAACATTTAAAGGGAGAAAATTAATTATAGATCAAAGGGGAAAATTCCGCTTTTTAAAATTTAATATTGATTTGTTTTCACAAAAGTCATATATTTATTTATTTAGAGACTCGGGTGTGTTATTTAGATAGTACGTCTTAACCTTCAACCCTCTAATCAACAATGGACTCCTCCATAGAGATCCTTGTGTGCAAGTCAGATTAAAGATGGCCGTTTAATAATGCACATGTAATTTTAAGCTGAAGTTTATCTTATTTATAAATACATGATAAATTGGAAGAGAAAAAAGTTCCACATATCTGTTTCTTATCCTACTATTCACATTTAAAAATCTTTCTGTATTTGAATATAGGATTATATATTCCCGTGGACTTTATTATGTTTGTTATGTATCAAAAGTGAAGGAGTGATGCGGCTCACTCAAAAGTCCCTTGGAATATATCCATTCGCTGTGCCCGATAAATAAGCTAAACTTCTAAAAATGACCACTATGTTCAGAATTCACAGCGGTTCGAATCCCGGTCGCGACAAACCTAAGTCGTTAAAACGGGTAGTGACAGTTCCATCGCCAAACACTCGGCATCAGGTGTGAATGTTACGGGTCCTCGGAGATGACCTTAAAAACGGATGACCCGTGTCACAGTAGGTGTGGCAGGCTAAAGAAACCTCACTGCTCAATGGCCGTAAGTGCCGAGCATAGGCCTAAATTTGAATCCCTTCACCGGTCTTGGTGACGTCTCCATATGAGTGAAAAATTCTCGAGCGAGAAGATACAATCAATCAATCAATCATTTTCAATAAAATATCTAAGTACGAAACAGATGTGGAGGACTCTGGTGGTTTTCTATTTCGAGTTCACATGGATATATCGAATCAACATATGGATGAAATTTGTTAATAGATATTAAAACACCGTTGATATATTTAAATGTCGAGTTGAAGGTCACAGCGAGAGATGTGGAAGTCTTTTGTTTCGAGTTCACGGGGATATATCGAATCAACATATGAATGAAAATGAACATTGTTAATCGATAAAACGTCTTCGATATATCTAAATGTTGAGTTGCCTAACCGTTCATTTTGAAAATTAGAAAGAAGCCCCCTTTTCAGGAATTCACTCATGTCACAAGATGCGAGATTATGAAAATACTGTGAATGTTAACAGTCAAATGATAATCTGATGTGTGAGAGATGTCCTACAAGATATTTGATCAAAACCAATCGAAATCATTCTATTACAAAAGCGTATTTGTAAAAGGTACTTTTTGTGCCGTGCATTATATATATTTCCCGGAAGATAATAAAGATTTCCAATGCAAATTTAATTATTCTTCGGGAAGTTTATTTTTATAAATAGAAAAGATTCCCACTTAATTCAGATAAGAGTATGGAGAGCTAAGATTCCTTTTGAGATGTAACAAGACAAATCACTCAGTCAGAATCACAATTACAAATCTTTCTAAACCACGTCTTACTTTGCATTTGACAAATGTTATATCAATATTCTTCTTACCAAATTAAGGCACAACTGCTTACTTTCTCATGATTTATTCAGAAAAATATCATCGAAAATCCTTTCTATTCTTATGGAAAACAGGGAGATACATACCCTTTATTTAGCAGTGAGGGTGCTTTATCGTGTCATGTCTGTCTGGACACTGAACCTTCATTTTAAGGTCATGACCCCAAGACCTCCAACTTACACTTTTAATGCAAGGTGCTAAGCGACAAAATTTCATCCGTCTATTAAGACATGATGTAAACACATTATGCAATTAAGGCTAAGAAAATTTATCTTTGGAGTTGAACTTTACAAGATTTATGGCTGTTGTACACAAATTTATAGATAAATCTTGTAGATGTGATCATTGTGTATCTCTTGTAAAATAGGTATAATATAATTTTACTTTGTCTGATAATTTCTTTGTATGTCAATTATGTATTTGTTATATTAAAGGACAGGAACTAGTAAGTTGTGAAAACCTGTATCCAGATCCGTTATATTATATAACAATAAAATATATTCAAAACAAAACAAGGCTGTTTTACTTCATTCAATGAATTATTGATCTCTCTTAATCAATCAGAGAGCGATGTCTGAATTATAGCATGCTCTAGAGAATTTAGTTAATGTGTATTTCAATTCTATTAATGCGCGATCTAATTCGGTAGAAGAAAACAACAACAATGCATATCAAAGAGTAATCGAATACTTGTCAGAACATCTGGTGAATTTAATGCATTAAGTCGGAGGAAAATACAAACTTTTGGTTGGGATTTCTTTCTTTAGATTTTGATAATGCTGCCTCATTGATTAGCTGATTGGTTGGTTATTTATCTGTTTTACATCCCGTTGAGATTTTTTCACTCATGGAGGCGCCACCAGTTGAAGGTGAAGTACCAAAAATTTAGACATACCCTGTATGCTTAGCCTCAGGGCGGTGACAGTAAGGGTTCTTTAACGTGCCAAAGAATGTCGAGGCATGGGACCTCCGTTTTAATGTCATATCCGAATATGATTCTCACCTCGAAATGCCGATCGGCGTTTTGGCAAAGGAGCAATTACTAACTATGTTTACGTCTTAGGTTTGACACGAGTGGGGTTCGAACTCACGACCATCCGGTTACGAAATGAACGCTCTACCACTGAGCTAATCTATATGTACCATACATTACAGTATGGTATCAAAGCGCATGGTGTTTGCTTATGTGTATATTTGTCATAAGAAGCGACTAAATGGGGGCGGTCCTTCGGATGAGACCATAAAAACCGAGACTCCATGTCACAGCAGGTGTGGCACGATAAAGATCCTCCCTACTGAAAGTCCGTAAGCGCTGAACATAGGCATAAATTTTGCAGCCCCTCACTGCCAATAGTGACTTGACTAACGTCAATATACAATTAATCAATCTCTTGAATTCCATTGTTTTTCGTTTTTTAATGCCGTCTGTCCATGTGTGAATATACACATTCCACGAATTAGAACTCTACTATCTATTTCGCGGCATGGTTGAAATTGTTTGGGATATATGATTTCTGGTTTCTTTTTTTTCTTTTTTTTTACCTTTTATTTGAATTTAGATAAGATGATAAATAACGCTAAGTACCTATGGTATACGAAGGTTTATTTTTTTAGTTTAGAGTTTGCCATTCTTGGACTATTTTTCTTTACCATCGTTCAAATCAAAGACGTAATCTGCGTTATGTAGGCCCTATATGTTCAAATTTAAAAATCATCACCAAATTTGGAGACGAGGCAAGGTCAGGTGACGTTCAATTAACTTCCAGGTCAATAATATCTATCTATAACGTACTTTGAAATATTCATGTTAAAATCAATACAGAAAAAAAGAATAATAAAATGTCTTTCTTTAGTTTGTTAGTTGGGAGGTGAAGTTCGCAAACATTGCGAAATAAAATTGTAGAACGCGGGTTATGTTTGCGACCTTCATATACCATTTAACAAACCAAAGAACTTGAATGCTGCATTTAGGAGATACTGAATTTAGTATTCGTGCTATTTGACTGTCCGGGGCAGTTGATTTTACCTTTATGTGTTTGAAATGATATGTACTAAGCGAAATGCCTGAAATCGAGTTAAAAATGTTAAAGAAGTTCCATATAAGATATACCAATGGTTTCCTTTTATTTCCTTCACCAGAGTTTGGAAATAGATTGATTCATTGTATATTGTTTAACGACCCTCCTGTGAATCTTTCATTCATATCAGGTATTCCAAAAGTCTGTTGGAATTCCCATGGGCACGAATTGTGCCCCTTTGTTAGCTGAACTGTTGTCTATATTCCTATGAAGCAGAATATATCCAAAAAAAACCTTATACGTGAAAAGAAAAAATATCTTGCTGTGATCTTCAATTCAACATTTAGATATATCGACGACGTATCATCGGCAAACTAACAACTCAGCTTTATGTAAAACGGGATGATTTCAGCTTCTCCATCGTCAACTTCCCATATTTATGTAGCAATATTCTATTATCACTTGCATATAGTGTTTATATATCTCAACTGATTCGATACGCCAGAGCTTGTTCTACGTATGATCAGTTTTTAAATTGAGACAAGCTACTGACAAACAAGTTGATGTTACATTGCACAGGGGTTTCAATAGTCTCGTTTAAAATCAGCATTTCCCAAATTCTATGATCGTTATAACGATCTAGTTTGCCAATATAACCTATCATTGGGTCAAATGCTGTCTGAGGTGTTTCATACCGATTGTTAGGCCGTTCGTGGCACACTGGTTTTGACTACGGATACCCCCCTTTACCTGATCAAGATATAGGGCTCACGGCGGATGTGACCGGTCGACAGGGGATGATTACTCCTCCTAGACACCTGATCCCACCTCTGGTGTGTCCAGGGGTCTGTGTTTGCCCAACTATCTATTTTGTATTGCTTGTGGGATTTATGCGCTTGATCACTGTTCGTTATCTTCGCCTTGTTATTAACAATAATATTTTTCATTCATATGTCGATTCGATATATCTCCATCACCAACTTAATTCCCATCTTTATGTAGCAAATTTACATTATCACCTGCATATGGTGTTTATATCTCTCAACTGATTCGATAAGCGAGAGCTTGTACTGTGTATGATCAGTTTTTAAATCGAGACAGGCTACTGACAAACAAGTTGATGTTATAGTGGTTTCAGTAGTCTCGTTTAAAATCAACATTTCCCAAATTCTATGATCGTTATAACGATCTAGTTTGCCAATACAACCTATCATTGGATCAATTGCTGTCTGACGTGTTTCATACCGATTGTTAAGCCGTTCTTGGCACACTGATTTTGACTACCGATTACCCCCTTTACTCGATCAATATGTAGGGCTCACAGAGGGTGTGACAGATCGACAGGGGATGCTTACTCCTCCTAGATACCTGATTCCACCTCTGGTGTGTCCTGGGTCCTTGTTTGCCCAACTCACAATTTTGTATTGCTTATAGGAGTTGTAAGATTGATCACTGTTCGTTATCTTTACCTTTCATGGCGAAAGGCTGCAAAATTTAGGCCTATAGTAATCATTGACACATACTTCTTAATAGTTAGGTGGATATCTGGATTATAATAGATCCTCAGTACCCCTTGCTTATCGTAAGAGGCGATTAAATGGGGAGGTCCTTCGGATGACACCGAAAAAACCGAGGTCCCTGTGTCACAGCAGATGTGGCACGATAAAGATTCCTCCCCGCTCAATGGCCATAAGCACCGATCACTCGCATACTAGAAAATGATACCATTATTTATGCAAAAGTAACTGTATGGTTATGTAACATTTGCTTGTACTGAGGAATCGTTTAGATTCGTGGGGGATAGTCGACATTTTACAACTTCGTTTAGATTCGTGGGGGATAGTCGACATTTTACAACTTCGTTTAGATTCGTGGGGGATAGTCGTTGAGATGTAATTTCGTGGATATGGATTCTGTACATTGATACATTGAATAGATAGTGCAATTTGTTGTGGTTTGAAATCAGTGGGATAGGGAGACCCATGAAAATTAAAACTCCTCGAAATCTATTGATTCTACAGTATATATAACTGATGAGAGAGAGAGAGAGAGAGAGAGAGAGAGAGAGAGAGAGAGAGAGAGAGAGAGAGAGAGAGAGATTTTAAATCGAAATCGTAAAGTACAAACGCATGCACATGATTTTAAAAAATTTCAGATGAGGGGTGGGGATTATGATATCGTAAATTCTACTGTAGAAAATGTTTTCTTTGGGTTAAAGTTTCCTCTAAATAAAACCTTTCGTTGGGGAAATTTTATACTGGGAAAAATTTCTACTGGATTTCTGTTCGACATCGGTATTAAATAATCACTTTAGATGGCTTAACACTAGAATTATTAAAATGCTAAACAGAGAATTCATAAATGATATACTTAGTAGAATGAAAACCGGTTATTGCATGACGCAATCTTTGTGTACTTGTGGGGGAAAATGCTTACCACTTCTTTTTCTCGTGTGCAAAATACACTGCTCCAAGAAATTACCTATTTAATGGTATTTCTAGAATGGATAATTTGCATATAGTAGACACGCATGTTTTATCATGGAGAGATAACGCAATCAGTACCACAGAAAATGAAAAATTATTTCAAGTTCAGTTATTTATGAATAGATCTGGTCGTTTTGGGGTTGATGGAATTTTCATAGCGATTATTTGTACGTATTGCATGCATATATTAATCAAATTATAATTTTGTACATATATGTATCTACAGATATGATCTATTTTATAATTGCTTTATGAAAGCAAATCATTTGACCTTTGATACCTTTGTGTTTCAATTCTTGAACATTTTCATGTGTAATCAATTGTCATATAGGAGAGGGCGTTAACTTGTGCTCAATCCGTTTGTTATAACATTTAGACAAAAAAAATATGTTCAAATCAAATCATCACGCAATCAATTCACTTTATCATTACAACGCTTGAAGTTTAAATAGTGCATTGAAATGAATACAGATTAACCTGCATCAGTGTACACTGGACAGGATAAGTAAGGGGTCCAGAAATTATGTCAGATTACAGATTAATTACTTGTTTCATTTATTTTATTGGGAGTTGAACTTTGGTGTAGGCCTTTTCACATCCTCGTTTTGTTTGAAGTATAATACAATATAATCCTATATTCAAAAGCTAAAACTTTCAACAAAGAGATCTGATTTCAAATCATCAGCATTATATGTTTGTTTTACAAAGTGATAGGAAAAGATGTATTCACAAGAGTTTAATCACTACATGGACGAGTCCATTGCTAATTAGAGGGGTTTGAAGGTTAAAATATACTCCATAACACGCATGCATATAGTAAATAAATGAATAATATATGAATTCATGAAACCAATATTAACTGAGCGAATTCAGTTGAATTAAATCAATATTTTGTTTAATATAAAGGACGCATTCCTTTGACATATACAGTAAAAAAAATTCTTTGAATGTTTGAAAAGGTCAACTCCCCGGAGTACTTTCTGTACTTTGATTGTAATAGATTGGAATCTTGTTATGCAGTATTTCATTTCGTGGTAGACCAGCAGACCTAACAATAGTCTGCTGAAGTGTATTCCCTACTATTTGTGCAGTAATAAAACGGTCTGTTGATCTTTCGAGATCAATAGTATGCCGAAATCGCTGTTCTTATTCTGCATTAGTCAAATGCCGGTCTTTAAAGGATGTTACAACTCCAATCACTGATCATAAAGTTTCTGTCTACTGGAATCAACTAACGGCCAATAGTACTGGTATACAAATCTGCCCCCTACACAATCTGTCCTTTGTTGTAATTACTACCTGACTGAGAAACAGCTGTTTTTCGTGGATCTAGAGGTGGTGACCTTGGGATTTTAACCCCCACCTTCGATTTGTTTAGGTTATGTACGATGAAAGTAATAATATTATGATCAGATGATATCTTTAAAAAATGTACGAAAAGCAATGAGTGAAAGAAGTTAACTTAGAGACATAGGGGTGACAGCATTCAGTATATATTTAAGAAATATTTATGGAAATACATCAGGGTACGCAGGTATAATTTATGAAGCACGTTAAATTTTATTTCTTATATTTACATTACACATTCATGCTAAAATTCCCAACATTCATTACGAAATGGACCATTTCAATTTGAAGAGATATCAAAGGCAAATACATTGATATACATGTATAATATCATTGTAAAATATAATCATTTTTAAATGTACCTCCAGGTTCTGTACATATGGAATCCCTTTTGAAAACCATTATATTGTGTGAAAACAGGATTTTATACTGGGGTCCAGATCTAACCTCCAGTTTTTCTCCTCATTCATTTGCTCTTGGGCGAATGATTCAGTGCGCTTTTAAACGCAGATTGATCGAATTTACACGCAGTACATACGTAAGTTGGCGGATGGTGACTATGGAGTTGTCCCGCATAAAAAAAAGAAACCAAAAAGAAGAAAGAAAAAACCAAAAAAAACAACAACAAAAACCAGTCGACTTGTTGTAATGTCCTAGCTTTCACTATCACTGATAATTCAATACCAAAATACGCCCTGATACTGTATGTCTGTACGTATTATCAAACGACAAATTATACTTATTATATATATTTACTTCTTTGTTACAGTACACAAATTAATAACAAATACACGATTAGGCCTTTAGTTAAAATTCTGCTCGTTTCCTTTCTCCACCAACTTGTTATCCTTTTTTTGTCTCTGTGTGCGTTTTGTGTGAGTTAACTTGGATGTTCTGGAGTATGCTTAAACTGTGTATGAAAAGGTATTCCTCCAAATAAAATATTTTCCCACCGTTCTACCTACAGTCATTTTAGTTGAGGAAAAGGGAAAACAAACAATTGGCCTTATGCAAAAATTGTACATAGCTCTCTGCAAACAATAACATGGTCGTCATTCAATAAAACACTTCAGTATTTCCTGTTTTTCTCCAGGACTCCTGAATATGAACCGGCATAAAGCATTGCCATTGTCGCGATACAAGAAGCACCAAATTTAAAATGCACGCTATATAAATTCATCATCACGAAGGGATAATTTTCGCCTTTCCAAGTCTTGGAGTCGTTTTTCCTCCATCTTTGTTTTTCGATGTGTTCGTATACATACAAAAATGAAACCAATAATCCCCGGGACGAAAATCACTGAACTGTATACAGCGCTGTTGACGGCATTCTCCAGCCCCGTAGTGTCCTCGTGTTTGTCTCCCTTACGGCTTCGGGATAAATTTGTTTTTCCTAAAATGGAAAAAAAACAAAGGTTTTTGGCTGTTTTAGTGATTTGTCCCTGATTCAAGTGTTAGAATGTTTGTTTTTTAAATGTATAGTGGTAGTCAAGGAGGGTTTACCAACCAGACCGTTGTAATGACGTATTATATTCTTGTTTGAAAGAGTTCGAATCCTATTGGCGACGTTTACACTTATTTTATTTTTTCAAATATTTTTCTCTCTCACTCTAAATTCTGCACGAATATCCTATCTTTATCTTGTTATGGGGTTTGTTATATAGTGGGACTTCCCCCATAGTGAGACATCCCGGAAGACAGGCTACATTGTATAGAGTGGGACTTCCCCCATAGTGAGACATCCCGGAAGACAGGCTACATTGTATAGAGTGGGACTTCCCCCATAGTGAGACATCCCGGAAGACAGGCTACATTGTATAGAGTGGGACTTCCGCCATAGTGAGACATCCCGGAAGACAGGCTACATTGTATAGAGTGGGACTTCAAATTTGAACTAAATACTCTTTTGATATGCGAAGAAAAACCTCAGTCTGAAATGTCACTATATAACCAATCTATAAGATCATTAGTTAAAGGAATCTGGTGTTCTATAATGGCGTGCAATCAGGAGTGGATGCAAGGTTTTAGTTTAAAAGGAGTGGGGACTGAAGAGTCCGCCGTTATGCTTCCAGTGTGTCCATGGCTAAGCCCTGGTGGGGACATGGGATGAAGCCCCTGGTGTTAAAGAGTAGACCCCCAACATGCTTTAGTTCAAGTATAGTGCTCATTCATTCAATTATTCATTGGTTAAAATGTGGCACGCAATATTAGAAGATGAATTATTAAGGTTTATTAATTATTAAGGATATCTTCAATTCAGTGTATGGTATAATTATTTCATTAATCATTAATGGTAAGGAAAATTGATTTACTGTGGTTTAAATTCCTTTGAAGATACATCTTATTAAAAAAATGATAAGCTCATTCAATTGAATATAAAAGATAAAAGAAGGTACCCGTTCAATTACTATACCAAAGATATTGATAAAATTGCAACCAATCACTAATGTGTATAGTAGGGGAAGTTTCACTACTAGTGGTTAGGGGATATAGTCACTATAGACAGTCTTCCTGTGGAAATCTAAAAATAAAATCCAGACCAAGTACGTAGGGGGGGGGGGGGCTCTCTACTGATAGATTTTTTTAGGTGAGGGTCTCACTATATAGCCAATATTCCAGGGGAAGTCTCACAATATAACACGCACAAGCCGGTCCATAAGATGAAAGGTGAAGATAACAAACAGTGGTCAATCTCATAACTCTTATTAAACGAGACTGTTGAAACCCCTGTACCGTCAACTTGTTTATCAGTAGCCCACCTCGATTAAAAAACTGATCACATGCAGAACTAGCTTTTACGTATCGAATCAGTTGAGATACATGTATAAACACCATGTGCAGGTGATAATAGAATATTACTACATAAATATGGGAATTTGACGATGGAGAAACTAAAATCATCCTGTTTGTTGAGTTATTAGTTTGCCGTTAATATACACTTTCAATAAAATATCTAAGTACGAAGCAGTTGAGGACTCTGTGATGTCTTTTATCTCGAGTTCACAAGGATATATCCAATCGACATACGAATGAAAGGTGAAGATAACGAACAGTGATCAATCTCATAACTCCTACAAGCGATACAAAATAGAGAGTTGGGCAAACACGGACCCCTGGATACACCAGAGGTGAGAACAGGTGTCTAGGAGTAAGCATCCCCTGTCGATCTGTCACACCCGCCATGAGCCCTATATCTTGATCAGGTAAACGGAGTTATCTGTAGTCAAAATCAGTGTGCCAAGAACGGTCTAACAATCCGTATGAAACACGTCAGACATCATTTGATATAATGAAAATGATTATTGTTATTAGGTAAAACGTCGCCAATATGTTTCAATGTTGATTTGGAGGCTACAGCAAGAGATTTTTTTCTTCTCATGTGGTATTAGAATCAGGTCACCTAACAAAGGAGCACAATTCGTGCCCATGGAAATTCCAACAGACTATTGAAGGACCTGATCACCAAAGACTATGAAGATATTGTCAATAAGGAACGTCAATAAGGAACTCCAGTATATTTTTTATTTTAACTTTATAGTACTTGTGAGTGGTATTTAACAAAGTATCTTATCTATCTATTATCTATCTATCTATCCATCTATCTATGAAATCAGAGTTCCAAACCCCTGGATGCATAACCCGAAACGAAGATTGAGCAGAGGTATAAATGCCTTGGTGTTGCGTGATTGTCTGATATGAAGAGTGAGATTATTTAGAATGGAGTCGGGATGAAAAATTATTGCACAAAATCGAGAAATGACTGAGGAAATTTTCATGGTAGGAGTGTATTTGAAATGAATACTGCAATTCACCGTAGACCGTTAAGTGTTGTAGAAAAGTACAGTTTGCATAAAACCAGACCTCCAGTCGATTTAATCAGACTGAGAAAAGTACAGATATGACCTATAAAAGGGACGGGGCCCTATATTATTTTTGCAATTTTTTTATCAGCACTTGGAATAAAATTTCAAATGTTGGCGCGGTTATTTGTCTAAAATTATTATAGTCATATGAAAGTCTCGTGCGTTTCTACGGTACAAATGATGTGCTTTAATAAAGAATGACGTTTGTTGTCTTTATCTAATTTTTCTTCTTTCTTTTTTTTTTTTTTTTTTTTTTTTTTTTTTTTTTTTTTTGGACAAAGGTTTAGATATATTTTTTGGCCACGAAAAAAATCATGGTATAATACTTAAACAATAAAATGCTTTCTTTGTTATTTCATCGGGTGGTGAAAGTAGCTAGCATTGCAGAAAAAAAATCATAGCCCGCGTTAGCGTGTTATGTAAATTTAATCTGCAATATTTGCTACCCTCATCACCCGATTAAACAACAAAGAAAGCATTTTATTGTTTAAGTATTATACGATCTTTTTTTTCATATTTATATTTTTATGTATTGTTTTAAAATATAAACTATATTTAAGTACTAAAACATCATATGGTTGACCCATTCGTTACGTTAATCAGAACAGCCGATGCACCCTTTGACCTTGATGACGCTCCATATTTTGTAATGATTACAGGCAGGTGGCACTAAAATCCGGATCGAACTAGTTTGCAACAAACATGCATTCATTGTCGCAGATGAAAGCAATGTCAATTTCGATGGAAATATAAGGAAAAAGATTCAGTGAATGTAAATATTTGTATGTAATACTGATTTACCAGTGTGTGTGATCCACATATTGCGAGATTCATCAAGAACCTGTTTAAGTCTATATATAGTCAAGTTAAGAATGTAAAAATTTTTTTTATTAAACTACAAGTTTATCTGAGTATGCTAGCGTCACATCTACTACTTACTATGCAAGCAAAGGTTATGGAAAATATTTTATTATTTAATTGTAAAATTTCTATCATAGTAATTCAAATCATTACTTAGAAATGTTAGATATCTTTTAAATCTTTATTTTCTGCTAATAATCAATTTCTGCATAGAACTTCCATTTGTTGGTTTACATTGCAAAGCATGACAGAAAGGTAAAATATCAAATAGATAAACCATTGTTAGTTTGAGGAGTCGGAATAGTGTATATAATTACATTTTACATATGTAATTCAAAATTAATAAAATAAATCATTTGCCGCATGCATGACATGTTTATGGCTATCTTCATACAATGAAGGGTGTTATAGATAAAATTCAAATAATACAACCTAGTTTGCATCATGTTATTTTGTTTAAAATCGTATAGATATTCTTCATTGCGAAGCAAGAATGTATGTATGACGTATGTTATATTAGGGCGGGGGTGCACTCCTTATTTTTTTCTTCTTGTTTCGTTATTACTTACGTGAAATGTCAGGCATGACATCACCCCCACCTCTGGTATTTTCAGCATCTCGTTTTTGCCCTAATCTCCGTTTTGTATTATGGTATTTACGAGATTGATCACTATTAATATCTTCACTTTCTCATTATTGAAAAAAAAAAATCGGTTAGTGCATCTGGCCTTCTTAAACTTTCATTTTTAAAATCCAAAAGTTTTCAAATATATCTTCAAACCATGATAATAAACATACATAGGTCAAAGCTCACCATTGCAATGACCATTGTGGCAAATTCGGATTTCTGGAATCGATATGGAACAATTGTCATTGAATTCTATGTCAGGGCACGTGCGTGACCTAGTTTGATGACCCTGCCCACAAGAAACATTGCATTTGCTCCAGTTTTCCCATGCGGTCAAATAAACATCTGAAATGTAAATTAACGTCTCTATAAATGGATCGGTCATTGTTTGGAAAAGGAACAATACTTGTATACGTGGAAGTTGTTGAATGTAATGTTTCTTAATCTTTAACCCACTAAAATTCCTTGAATATTACTATAATGATAATTTAGTCAAAATATCACTAAAATGTATTTACATGCACACACGATGGGGTATTTCGATGGCTTAGAACAGACACCCTAAGGAAAGTATTATAGACATACCTGTGGCGTTGATACCTATTACGCTATCGAGATAAAAACAAAGCAAAATCCATGTTAATGGAATGCCTTTCAAGGGAGAAAACATAAAGCCTGGAACAAGGACCAACTTCTTCGTACACGTAGGTGACCGAAACTTAATCTCGAAAATTCTCGCGTGAATTATCATAACAGTTCACATATACCTTATCTAATTAAATAAATTTCGTCACACTTAATGAAGACGTGACACATATACTTTACTTAGAATACATTATTACAATCGCAACAATAGTTGACATTTGAAGTATACCACTGTTTTCATACCATCCAATTGAAATATTACGAAGCTTCCAGGGAAAACTAAAATTTCCAATAAGACTGTGGCATAGCTTATTGTCTCTTTATTACGTATTACTTTCGTAGTACATGATAAATGAAGTATATGTTGTTTATTGGGGGGATCATGTAACGATTTATGAAAACAATAATGACCTTTTCATTTCGTTCATACAATGAATTTTTAATATAATATATACCCTATCATTTACAAAACATTCACCAAAAGAGATTCCTTTTTTTAATCAAGAAGAAATTGACTAAAACATGCATCAAACAACTGTAATTTTCATCGATGGTATCGCTGACCCATTGATCCTGGAGATGCTTGTCTGAAATATTAAAACCATCTGGGTGCATTGTCTCCTTTGTTATACAACAATGATCAAATATCGGCACAATACATCACAGGTAAACACCGTTTTAGATAACATTTAAAGAACACCAAAAAAATCCTCTACATTAACAGATAGTTTCTGTAAATTACAGATAAAGACCGTACGAGAACAGTTTGATACGGTTTATCAGTCTCATTTTGAACATTTATTTCAACTACTAAGTATAATTTACAATTCAAGATCTAAAACTTGCAAAGGAGGCAGCGATTCGTCCACCTTCGTCAAGGAGGAAGCTTCGTCTGATCCTGCAATTAAAAAATATCGATAGAAAGTACAAAATCAAAGAATTCAAACAAACTGTTACTTACTTCAACTTGTGCGTCCCTTACCTCTCAGTGCTGTCATAGTTGGTGAAACATAACCAGTGTTGATTTCAATTTCACGTGGCTTTCGTTCTTTCTGAAAGAGTGACGATGTGGTATCTTCTCTTATCAACGTAGATACTGGCGCAAGGGAGCTCGCGGGTCTTAATTCCAATAATTCCGTGAAGTTCAAGTTGTTCAAATTGTCAATTCTATTTCCAGCAGACTTATCAGGGATACCAGGTATACTTTTTCCATCTTCATGTTGAGTTGAATTGCGATCGGTGTCTATTACTTAGAAGAGAAAGAAAATGGATTATGTATTGAGGGTTTATTTAAAATCTTTTACGTTTAGAATTATTTTCCAAATCTAATTCAGATTTATAGATATGAGATATATTCTTTGTCCACTGTGGAAATGACAAGATTTTCTACATCGGAAATGAAAAGACCTGGATGTACATAGATGCAGTAACTCACATTTGTCAGACGGAGTGCTGGCATCCTTTCCCTTTTCTTCTGAATTACACGCCCATGCTTGAACAGCTGTGGGTTGGTTTTCATTGACTGAATTGATTTCACAAAAATCTTCTGTTGTGCTGAATAGATCACTTTTAGCTATGTCATTTACAACTTGCAATTCTTCACTATCATCAACTTCGGTTTGTTCTTTACATTTTCGTTTCTTTATCACTTTTGTCTCCAAAGAGTCGGCTTTATTTTTGGGCTTCCTTTTTACTTTTGCTCTCTTTACTTTTCTCCCAGCATTATCGTTAATAGATTCAGTGCCATCCTGTGCCTTTTGTTTCTTTTCATTCTTTCTAGAAGGTTTTTTGTTCTTTGTTGCTCCCCCTCCTCTTTCATCTACCGTTGACTGAATACCTGAAGATGAGAGTTCGTTCAGCAGGTACAGATTTGTGTGATCAGGTGATATTCCAGTAATTGGTGTCTCTGAATTTACCAGCGATTCAAGAACTGAATCTTTTCCCGACATAGCATTCTGATTTTCACCGTCTGCTTCCTTCTGTGTTTCTGTATGAGCTTTCTTTTCACCGATTTTGACCTGGTCATTTTCAGTTGACATCTGAGATATTTTGTCGCTATGAACGAAGGAAACTTCCTTCAGTTGTTGATTATTCTTCTTGTTAGAGAGTTTATTCTTCCTTCCCTTTTCAGTCTTCTCTCTCTGTCTCTCATTAGTGTTGACCGTAGATCCATTTTTAATGGCTTCACCTTTTATATTATGTGATGGATTGCGTTTTGAATTCACAACTTCATCCCGTTTAAGATTACTATTACTAGCGCTTTCATCAGAGGACTTTGTACTTACTGATTTGTCATGGGGCAATTCTTCAACCTCTGACGTAATTTTCTTCCCCGTTGAAGAATTGGACTCATACGCTGATTCTGGGTCCTCAGCTGTTTGGTTTTCATGAGACATTTGCATGCAATCGGTCCGTGTTTGTTCATGTTTTTGAACTTCATTTTGGTATCTATACATCTGTAAACTATGATCTCCGAACTGTTCCTTGTCCACAAGAAAATCTACTTTTCCTTTGTTTTTCCTTTTTGTGCCATTTTTCAAAGTTTTTAAGTAATTCTCATAATCAATCGTTAATTTATCTTTGTCCTGGCCATTATCACACTCTTGTGTTTTATCATTCGTAATTGTTTTCGAATCGTCAGTTTCTAAAATCATTTCTAGAAAAGAGTCCTTTGTCTTTTTACACGATTTACTGACTGTCTCCTTTTCAGAAGATGTCAAATCATTGGAGGAATTTAAAGGCTGTATGAAATTTGAAGTTACTGAAAGACAGAAAATATTCAGAAAAGTTCATTTTTTCTCTACAGTACACCAAACATCATTTCTTACTCTAGAACACATACCTTTTTGGGAAGCTAATTTTGATTGGTGGATACCCTTGAACTTTGCACTCGATGCGGTACTATCAGTGGAATATGTCTCTGAAACATCGGGTTGACGATTTATTATAAGATTTGGAGAGATGAATATCTATATACTATCTGGTGCATGATTACGGGGTAGATCAAATTGAATGGCATACAATCACTCTTTAGATATAATGCTGTTATCCCTGATTGTTACATGTAACAGACATCAAGTGTCCTTTTTAAAACTATTCTTGAAATTTCTTACAAATCACGAGCCCTCTAAATGTTGCATGACAATTACATTTGAAGATTTTTGATATTAAGCTTGTAAATTGTGAATGGAAGTTTTTAAAAAAGATTACAACATGTAACATTTCATAATTTTTTTTATATATATGCTGATAATGAAATTGCACCTGGCGTGACGTCACTTGTGGAGACTTTCTCACTATCGATCAATTCGTTCAAAGGCTTTTCATCGTCCTTATTTGTCGACGTCATAGTTTGTAGTGTCAATTTCCCTTTCGATGACTTTTTACAACAGCAGACAATAACTATTAGTATGATTAGTGCTATTACGGCACCAATGATCGCCATTGCTATTATCACGTCATCAGTTCCTGAATCGTTGTTGGACTGAGTGAATGCTATAATATTTAATAATACACGACTTTTTAATTATATATACACAAAAGGTCGACATTACGTGTATGTATGTCGAAGAGTGAGAAATATGCAGGATGTACATAATTACTTTGTAAATAAATGAATAAATTCAAAACACTTACGACACGATTCTGAAAATGAAAATTATAGCTTTGTTTAGTCAAAGTATCATCCTGATGTTTTAAACAGTATGAATCATATTTCTTATTTTCACACAAGCTTGTTTTTCTATTGGGAAATCAGAAAGGAATTTGATTGAAAGTTACCGAATTAAAAGAATTAACCGAATCAATCTATTCTAGAGATCTATCAATAAAAATCGCAATTCTCATTAATTATTTACAAAATGAGAAGACAATTATTAACCGAACGATAGCAACTTCAGAAAAGCAGTGCCATCGCTGTCCTTGGAGAAAGGCGACTGGTCTCTCTTGCAGCTTCCTTTGGTGTCGCTGCTATAAATATAGGAGCCATTCTGTGCCAACACCTAATTTGAATAAAGGGAAAGAAATATTAGAAAGGATGACATTTACAGGTACTGTGAATATTCGAAGCTTTACATAGTGCTTGTCATGATTATGAATATAGAACATCTAATAACCAAACTCGGGTTTTTGTCAACGTAAGTAATATATACATACAAAGCAAGTAAATTTGAACGTAGTGACATAGTCCACAGCTTCTGGGTTTATGGTGACAACATACTGAACATCACCGACTGTTTCCGAGTGGACACAGTAAAACAAACCATTGGCTAGAATGTGCAACATAAAAAGAACATAAGATTAATTTGATCTGCGATCTAGCTTTCTACAGTCACTGCGTACATTGTCAGCACTGTTGGAATTCTTGGGTGTATCATCTGTCATATTTGAGACCACCTAGAAGAAGGTACAAGAAATGATAAAAAAAAATAAAAAAATAAAGAGGTGGCGAATATATTTATATCAATTATTACGTCGCTGTTTAGGCTAACGAGGGCTGTTCGATATGTAATGTGTATTATACCACAGCGAGATAACGTTTTGCACGGTTTCGTGGATGATGATTCTCTTGAATAGCTCTATTTAATACCTTTCCAACGGTATAAACACGAGCCTTCAGCTCCACATACATTGTAGTTTTAAACTTATATTCATTTCAATAGAGCCAGTCGTTGACCACTGTTGTAAAAATGGTTGGGAAACACGTTGAGAATATTGAAGAAATTAGAGCTTATATAAAAGTTCGCACAAAACTCGGTCATTCGGTAATGCAGGTTTTTACTGAATAGGGAAAATTTATGGATCTGATAAGGTATCTTATGAGACAGTTCGTAGGTGGAGAAAGACATTTCTGACTGGCACAGAGTCCGTCAAAGATGCAGCAAAATCTGGCCGACCTGTAACTGTAACAGGCAAGGCAAATGTCTCAAAAGTCAGGGAAATAATTGAAGGTGATGACAGATACACGATTCGTGATATTGCCAAAGCTGTTGGCATATCGCTATCGCGGGTGCATTTCATTTTATAGCGTATTTTGAAAGTACGAAAGATTTATGTCAGATGGATACCGCATATATTGACAGATGACCAAAAACGGGTACGAGTACAAACCGCTAAGCTATTGCTCAAAATGTTTCCCAAATTTAAAGAAAATCTGCAAACATTGTTACCGGTGACTATACATGCGTTCACTATCTCGAACCAGTAAGAAAAATTGGAAACAAAATATGGCTAACTAAACACGGTAGAAGGTCTATAGTTGCCAAAAGAATCTTAAGCACAAAGAAGGTTCTTTATTGCATATTCTTCTCATGGGATGGTATAGCCGTACAAATTCCGGTACCGAAGGGCAAACGTGTTACAGATCGGTATTACCGAGATGTTATATACTAAAAAAGCTCAAGAAGTATTATCATAACCGACGCCTGTGTCAGGATTTATGCTCCATCACATACATCTGAGCTTGTGAAGCAATTTTTGAAGTCGGAGAAGGTTACTGTCTTGCCACACCCACCATACTCTCCAAATCTAGCCCCCATGCGACTTTTTTCCTTTTTCCAAAACTTAAAAAGTTCTTATCTGGTCGTCATTACAAGTTCCGACAAGCCCTTGGCTCAGACATCAAGTCAATGTCTCAGAGGTCTACCTAAATTAGCGTACCGTGACGCATTTCAGAAATGAATTCAGAGATTGAAATCGCGGAGAATACTTTGAAGGGATGTAATGTTCATTTCACTATTTGAGTCGAATGCTTTTGAGATATTGTACAATACACATTACATATCGAACAGTCCTCGTACTGAGAATACCTTTTTTCAAATCATACGATGACAGTAAACAGTACTGTGATCGTATATAAATATACACAGGTACTCTTGTTTTTTCGGACAACGAAGAAAATTGCCAGCAAAAGGTAATATAGCAAAAATAAAAAAACAACATTAAAAACTTGGGTACAAAGTTGGGCACATGCAGATTCTGAACTAAGTTTCGTGTAATCGTGTACTTGTAATGGTTTCTGCTGGGGATAATGTTGAAGCTTCATAAAATTTTCATGCTTACGATACATCGACATTTTATCTCCAGAAATTTCCTAAATATCCTGCAAAAGTCCCAGGTTGAACGTTATGAATTAATGTATAGATCATGAGTGAAGTTAATAGTCTCATTTATTTCAGGTTTGGACTCTTTCTGCAGCTCAGCAGAAGTTTATATTAATTCTTGATTAACTTACATTCCATCCCACTTTCATAGGATTGACCTTAAGATATCACTGGTGCTAAAATAAAAATATCAAAATTTTATCAAGTCATAAGAGATTCCAAGGTGATAAAATTTGTCATAGTAATATCAATGAAATTACACCCCATAGAAACAGTACAACCTTGGCAATCCACGAATATTACCTACCGACCCCCCCCCCCCCCCCCTAAATTCAAAAGACCTCATTCACTTCTCCAGAATTTATTTGTGAAGTTTTGAAATTGGACCAGGGAGTCATCAGAAAAAATCGAGACAAAAAATAAAAGTTTACAAAAGGCAGACGATGGACAAGCTTCCAGCTAAATAGGTTCACGTCAGCTTTCAGCGTTTTCACTTCATATCCAGATACACCCAATACAGCAGATTTATGAAATAATATGAAACGACCGGATATCATCAATTTTACCTGATCATCAACTGAACTAAAAAAAACAATAATTTTATTTGTCACCTACCAGAGAACCCAAATGATGCATTGCATATGGTGAAATCAAACGCTATCTCACTTCTACTGTGACATCCGTCTGCCAAACCAGTGACGGATTCACACGACGTCATCACTCCGTTGTCATGGACATATGTGAAGTTGTGTAAGAGAAGGGAGGGACAGTTTTGTTGTATTGATGATTCAGTTCCTAAAACGATTTATATATTGACGTAATATTTTCTACCGAACGCTGTACAAACATCTTCCTTAATGTTAACCACTAAATAAATGGAAGCTGATTATTCCCGCAATCTTAGATATGATTATTCTTTACAGTGGAAAATGTGGAACTGAGTGAATATAGTGCTAGTTATATATTTAATCTTGAGTCATGCAGAAGGAATATAAAAATACTACTGTTTAGCAACTACCGATTTTATATGCTTTATAAAACTACATCCGATGTGGAATCGGCCATCATCACTTCGAGAACCCCATTGTTACTGTATAGTAGTACCTCCGAAATCTAAAATCTAATTTAGAAAAGGCATCATACTTGCACAGTCATTCTCAGTTTAGATGACCAATAATTTTTACCAAGTGTGTTGTTGCAGTGGGTTTTTTTTCTCTTTTTTATATAATTTGTTTGATTTTAATGGGTTTTTATTTTATTGAGAGTGGGTACTCCCTGTTCCCATCATTCTGAAATTCAATGTTTATTTTTTACATCCTTTCGAGAATTTTCCAATAATTTTGAGACGTCACCAGCTGTAGGTGAAGATCCACAATTTAGACTTATACATGTATAGAGCTGAAGGTTAAGGTCGTAGCAATGAGGTTTTTTTTTTTATCGTGTCAACGTCTGCTGTGCCGCGGGACCTTGGTTTTAAGGAATCGTGCAACAGACCCGCGGCTCTCACTTATGATCGCTGAGCATGTTTGGCGAAGGAGCAGTCACAACCTATTTTTACGTCGGCTTCTAACAACTGATCCACTTCGACTGGTCGTATCGAAATGTACATTTGAGATGGTTGGTTGGGACGAAGATGGTAAAAGTGGGTCTCAGTTGGAGTTTTTGAACATTCAAGTAACAAATTTGTGTTTCAAAACTAGGTCTAACTAATTATGTTCCTACTGGATTTGTTATTGCAAAAATAATGAGCTATCTTTCCTTTCAAAGCTACTATTATATATCGTTGTTAGCCTATACCTGGGTCGTATGCTTCTATCTAGCCAATTGTCTTACTCTAGATCTGAACCAGCGTCTATATAACGTGATGACCTTTAACCTCCCAAAACCTTTATTGGAAATGAATGAAAAATTCTCGAGAGGGACGTTGAACAAGATAAAATCAATCATATTGGAAATGTTTATATAACAACGGAATACCAAAAATGTAACATATCCATCATCACTTGGGATCGCTAAGATCTAACACCCCCTCTACACACCCCTCTGATTATCTCTAAAACATAGAATGTACTTGTTATAGATTAGGTTGTGATATAATTCTCTGTAAATTAAGATATGCATAAATCTGGGTGATAAACCTTTAACGAGAAAGTTGCGATTGGCAAAATGTAACTGTAAACCCAGCGGACAAAATATTCTATTTCATTTATCTGTCTATATAGGAAGGGTAAAGGGTGTTCACAGTCGTTATCAGAGCTGTTGTATCGTGTCTTGTAGATCTATGAAATTTGAGTTGAATAATGATAAAGCAAATTTTTCACAATTGACGAAACACAAGTAGCGAGTGTGAAAACTGTGAAAAAGAAGCGACAATAATTCTCGCACATCTTTTAAAGCGATATGGTTTATAACCATCTTGGAACATCGATAGACATTAAAAGAACAAATACAATAGAACGCACATTACTCATTTTACAAATAACAATTTTATCAGCAGCGACAGAGGAATTTCTTGATACGGACAGCATGATCATATTTTGTGCAACAGTGACATGATATAGAAGATGAGTTTCATTTTATACTGAAATGTCCATTTTACAACGAATTGAGAAAGATATAAGGGTTTTTATTACACAAAATTAAGTGTCTTTAAATTAGTTAAGCTCCTTAGTGTAGACAATACTAAAGAACTCAGGAACTTGGTATAATTCTTAGTACAAGCTGTGAAAATACGAAGTTTAGCATTGTAAGTCAATAATGTAATTATAGTATTTTTCTAATAACATGTGCATCTCATAATGTGATTACATGTATATTATTTTATATTTGTAATTTCTTCTCCTCCTTTCTTCTCCTGTCCACTCACCTGTTGTTTATCTTATACAATTAGATATATTGTGTATATACATATACATGCACTAGATGTATTCCGATGAGTTGTATAACTCAAGGACAATAAAGAATTGAATTGGTGAAATGTAACTAATGCACGATTTCGGTTGTCACATTGATGCTTCAGAAATGAACCACCTTAAACGCAACTAGCATGCGACATACATTTTTTTAATTGGTCATGAAAGAGCCTGACTACTATCTATATTTATACAATACGTGCCTGCTCTAACTAGAATGTGGAATTCTCTTGTGGCCGGTGGGTTTGTTGTCACACACGCTGTGTCCATAGTTACGTTGGTGGTAGAGGGTTCAACATACAACCTCTGATTCGCAATGTTTCTTTGTTCATCTGAAAGTGAAAAAAAAACCCACTGATAGTTATCAGGAGGCATATATTATATATGATATGCAAAGTATTTTTTAAGTTAAAAACGTACGCTTAATTGATTATACCTGCATATACATAATATTGATATACATGGTCCGACAATTTGTTCCATTGAACGCATCGAAACATATACAAATGTTGAAGTCCTAAAGATCCGAAGTTTTTCGTTGATCTGAAAATAATATTCGGATATAAATGTATATTCACTTAAGTGTATGTGTAAGCACAGAACAAGATCTTGAGGGGAAAGTTGCATTATTGAAGGAACGAGTTTAAAACTTCATGAAGTACAGTACTTGAACAACAGTTGTTTGTCTGTTTGCCTGTCCTCTTGACAAACCCAGTTCGTCCCCTCTGTGTTGTATGCTAGGATCTTCCACCCCACCACTGACTGCGTACTGAGGTCAAAAGTCACGTTATTATCCGGGAAGGCGCTGTCATACCATGTACCATCCCATGGCAGGACACAAGTCCCCTCTTAGAAAGTACAATAAAATACGTGTGTTCAGTAAGGTACGTGAAACAAAACTGTACATCGTCTTGTCCTTCTTTCAATGCTAGTCATAGGGAAACACAAGTTGCGAAATATCCTGAGTTCCTTGTGTTATACTTCACATAGAAATATTTATACGAAAATATCTCAAACTGCACATACAGTCAATTAAAAGAATGTACAATATTTACCTGAAAATCTTCCAAAAGCACCAAACAAGGAAAGCGAAATAAATGCAAACAATTCTTTGAAATGCATTTTGTACAAAATCACTGCAATATATTGTAATACGTGTTTTCAAAAGGCACCTGTAGTCTGCATGATTTCACACTTTAATTCCTACATTGTCATTTAAAAGCCTTTGTTTTAATTGTAGTGATAGTACGACTCTTTAAACCCAACTTTCTTTTGATGAGAAGTGCGGTCGATTAATTTTAGATAGTTTGGGGTTCGATTTACAATAGCTGTATACTACTACAAATCGCGTCGGGGGGGAGGGGGGGGGGGTCCATCACAGCATCCTGCATTTTCCTTTGATTTTCCATAAGTAATCAAAATACGAATTTTGAACTGTTTAGTTATAACTGATATTTCAGTCACGAATGGAAATTTACAGGTAGATAATACTGAAATTGAAGCGATAACGTTCATCAACACCTGCAAATTTTCGATATCTTCCACAATACACATTGCGCCAACCCCACCGATTAAAAATGTGGTTCCTTCTATTAAACATTTTTTCTCTTCTTCCTTTATCTCTTTCTGAATTCCGTTTGAATCCAAATTTGGAACTGAATGGCAGCGCGATAGCACTTGGTCCAGAGAGGGAAAAACAGGAAATCAAACCGAATACTACGGACAGACTTTGCACAAAACCGGATGCCATATATCAATCTGCCGGTCCCATTAATATTTATCTTAATGGTGGACTCATTCAACAAGGTAGGCCACTAAACAAGATATTTCAAAAGGGAATTGGTTGTATAGAAATGGCAACAAAATTTAGGAACATAATGAAATAATCGATTTGCTCGTAGTCTTCTGATAATTTTAAAATGCTTCGAAATTTATAGCTATAATCTCTAAACTCTTGGTTAATTACCGAAATCAAGTCCATGTTATAAGGGTGTAGCTAATGGGGACAGCAGGAACAAGGACCCCCCTCCCCATTTGCAGAGGTGGTTAACAGCACAAATATAATTATGCTTCTTCCCACTCAATTCTCTTTTATGTTAAAGTTGACCTTGGCTAAATGAGTAAATTAACGTTATAAAAATAATATCATGTATAGAAGATTCCTTTGAAATGCTATGAATGCAGGATTGTAGCTCAGTGGTAGAGCGTTCGCTTCGTAACCGGACCCCGCACGACGTATAGTATTTGCTCCTTCGTCAAATGCTCGACATTTAGAAGTGAGAATGATACATCACAGGTCTTTCGGATATGACATAAAAAGTCGCGGCAGGCGTTGGCACTTCCGGATTAGAAGCTCAATCCTAATTTGGTGGTTTGTTTGATTTACGTCCCTTCGGGAATTTTCACTCATAGGTGAAGTACCACCTCAGAGACGTAGCAGCGAGGGTTCTTCAACGTGTCAACAAGACACTACCGTTTTAAGATCATATCCGAAAGACCCATGACTCTCACTTCTAAATGCTGAACGTTTACCGAAGGAGCAATCACTATCTTTGTGTCTTGGGTTTGACGCGACCATGATCACGAAGCGAACGCTCCACTGCGACTGGTTGGATATCACTATCCGCACAACTGGTAAAGATAGCGAAAACAAAAACATGGGAAATGTAAATCCTATGAAATATTCAATGTATTACGGGACGTAAGGGCAATCCTATGAAATATCCAATGTATTACGGGACGTAAGGGCAATCCTATGAAATACCCAATGTATTACGGGACGTAAGGGCAATCCTAAGAAATATCCAATGTATTACGGGACGTAAGGGCAATACTATGAAATATCCAATGTATTATGGCACGTAAGGGCAATCCTATGAAATATCCAATGTATTATGGGACGTAAGGGCAATACTATGAAATATCCAATGTATTATGGCACGTAAGGGCAATCCTATGAAATATCCAATGTATTACGGGACGTAACGGACGTAAGGAAAATCCTATGAAATATCCAATGTATCACGGGATGTAAGGACTGTGCTGAATTGGCTCTGTATGAAACCTTTGTAGGTGTGCATTACGTTACAGAAAAAATGCAAGAATTTTTCTAAACGATTCCTTACACACATCCCGTGGGAGGTGGGGGAGGAACCAGAGGTCAAGTCTGAATCCTACCCCCAGAGATTGGTCAAAAATCAATTGCAAAAAAAAAAAAAAAAAAAAAAAAAAAAACAGGAAAAAAACAAAACAAATAGGGATCCGCATATGCTTGAATTTTTGTGTTTTTTTAAATTTTGATTTATTGATGCATCAAGTTTTTGGCTTTTCGTAAATATTTTAGTAGTTTAGCGCCACACCTACCCACACATGCATTGTACGCTTTACACCATGTGAAATGTATGGTGCAGTGTGTACCGGAATAAGTCAAGTTATTTTTCACAGGTAAAAGTAATTTTACAACAGACCAGAATGTATGCAGCTGTCCACGGGGACCTCCCGGTCCAAGGGGTGCCAGAGGACCTCAAGGTGTGAAGGGTGAAAGAGGGGAGCCCGGGCCTCCTGGAGGGGCAATTAATGCAACACGCACGGCAGACGATGTATTCGTGGCTTTCTCCGTGGTTTTGGAGGCAAGACCGTTTGGACCATACAGTTATTACAAGGTAGACAGAATATCGAACCACCTTGTCTAAAGAAAAATCTATCAACGTTTTCATACTGTGTGGACGGGGATGAAACCTCAGCATGTTATCATTATGGTCTGAGACAAAATCTCTACCAGTCATTTCTGTAGTCTGAGACAAAATCTCTACCAGTCATTTCTGTACTCTGAGACAAAATCTCTACCAGTCATTTCTGTACTCTGAGACAAAATCTCTACCAGTCATTTCTGTAATCTCTACCAGTCATTTCTGTACTCCGAGACAAAATCTCTACCAGTCATTTCTGTAGTCTGAGAGAAGATCTTTATAAGTCATTTCTGTAGTCTGAGAGAAGATCTTTATAAGTCATTTCTGTAGTCTGAGAGAAGATCTTTATAAGTCATTTCTGTAGTCTGAGAGATCTTTATAAGTCATTTCTGTTGTCTGAGAAAAGATCTTTAAGTCATTTCTGTAGTCTGAGAAAATCTCTACCAGTCATTTCTGTAGTCTGAGAGAAGATCTTTATAAGTCATTTCTGTAGTCTGAGAGAAGATCTTCAAGTCATTTCTGTAGTCTGAGACAAAATCTCTACCAGTCATTTCTGTACTCTGAGAGAAAATCTCTACCAGTCATTTCTGTAGTCTGAGACAAGATCTCTTCAAGTCATTTCTGTAGTCTGAGACAAGATCTCTATAAGTCATTTCTGTAGTCTGAGATAAGATAAAATCTCTATGTCATTTTTTTAGTCTGAGGTAAGATCTGTAAAATAATTTCTGTAGTTTGAAGCAATATCTCAGAATGTTCATTTCTGTAACCTCAGTATATTGTTATTGTAGCCTGTTACATCACTAATACCATACGGCTTTTGTACCAGAAAACATTTCTATGCGTGATTGAAAATAGGACCTCGTGTATAGATGTATATTTCAGTTAATGACAAAAAGAGTGTTAATGTAGAGTTGCACTAAGATATATTCATCCATCATCATTCACAATAGAGTTGCTACCTCATGATTACCCTAATTAGTGCATCAGTTCTGACTGGGATACGCTTCAAAATCGCTGAAATAAGGAAAGCATGCAGTATGTGTTAGCCAATTTACAATAAACATTATGCAGCTTTCCCAGAAATAGTTAGGTAAGCTAAATTTACTTTACTTGCACAATATAAGTATATACATGTATGTTGTCGACATCTCACTTTTTTCTGATTTACGTCCGTTTCGTGAATTTTAATTAATGTCATATAAAACCATGCCTCAATTTAAACATCGTCATTCCAAGCATTATTCCAGTTTTGATATCAATAAAGTAACTGTTCTTACCATCCACTTTTTATTTTTGATATTCAAACTGACAGGTCACGATCCACCTAAGGTGCAAGTGCATCATTTGAGTTAAAATTGAATTTTAAAAACCAAAACAAAACAGAAATAATGGATTCAGAAGGTATGTGCTGAAACGCTTAAAACTACGACAGTCCGTTGAATTATTGATGGCTTTTAAAAATTAATCTAACTGAAAACGAGACAACACTATAAATGGTCTCCTCATTTCGCTTTAATAATTCAGCAATCAATAAACAATACACAGCAATTACATAAGTCGTCAACTCCTCACCGCGGATTCCATTTCAACTTCGGTGGCAAAAAAAGGACCTTGAAGCAGATAAAGCTACTAGTTAGTAGTTTGCAATATTCAAAATCTCGGTGACTAGAGAGTTGCCCTTATCCAAGGCTAATAAAGTTTAATTGTTTTGGTGTTTCAGATATACATGTAACTATAGATCTTGTACATTTAGTTCACATTCCATTCTGAGGCAAATGAAACAAACATTGAACTCATTAGAAGATGTGGGAATTTTTTCTCAGATAGTACAGTTCGACAACGTGATCACCAACGTCGGATCGGGGTATAACGAGGATAAGGGAGTATTTACAGCACCGGTCCGAGGATACTACCAGTTCCACGTCCACGCCCACACCATAGTAAACAAGCAGGCAGAAGTCAGGGTCATGGTATTTACACTTCAGATAAATGATGATTTAAAATGATGTTAGAAGTCGAGATTTTAATTTCCAATATAAATACAAATAGAATATGATCAAATTCATGACAGGATATGACACGAAGGATTAATTGATTTTATATTGTTGAACGTCCCACTCGAGAAGGAAACCGTTTCAGTCAATTTCGAACAAAGCCATTTCCTTTGCTTATTGTTTTTAACTTTAAACCATTCTTAAAGCTTTCTGCTCGATTTTGTCTTAAACAATACATGTATTTATAGTTCAACAGCGAGAGGGTGGTCACTGTTTGGGCCGATGGTACGGTTGGAAAGGAGGAAGATAATGATGCCCCGAGGAGTCATATGAGCCCGTTCATGCAAACACCGAAACAGAAGTCCTCCCCAAAAGAAGTGCATGAAATGGGGTCTTCAAACAGCTTCATCATTAAAATGAACCAAGGCCAAAAAATTTACTGCCTTCTACCAGCAAACCAAGTATTGGCTGGTCTTGGGTTTTCTTCATTTTCTGGGCATTTGCTTAAAGTTGCAAAACATTGATTCTAAAATCTATACATTAAAATTAAAGAAATAACAAAATCAATTTAGTTGATAAATGATTCCCCTCGCAAACAGTCCTTGGATTTGTAGTACGTTAAACAGCAGTCTCATGTCAACCCCTTCACGCACAAAAGCTTCTCTGTGGTGTTCGAAAAAGTGCAGCCTCATAGCGGGTTACCACAGAGACTCCACAAACGGATTTCACAAAACCAGTTTTGCCAAAACGGCTTAAACACCATCAAATCAATACCAATTCTTCAAATTCTTTTAATTATATATTTAAATCCATTAAGAATTGAGAAAACTGCAATAAATGTTGTTTGAATGGGGACTATTTAATTGAGAGAGCAAAATATTGAACTTCAGTCTGGGCATATTTGCTAATTGTAATCTCTATTTTGTCAATTTTTGTCTTTAAAAGATGGGGACTTTCAATACTTTTTCAGCAATTCCAGCGAGTTAATTCCTCGGCTTTTGAGCAAAACCGCATAGTATGCTATAATTGCATATGTACGGATTCAATATCTACTTCATCGGTCCAGACATTACTTAATTCAATTTTTACTAAGTACGTTGAATTCGTCAATCTGAATTTTTCAAAAAATGAACTGCAGAATTTTAAAGGGGTACAAAAACTTTTAAACTTTGTAAGAATACAACCAATATTCAAAACCCATCGCCAAATCCATTATCATCAAAGTATAATCTTTGTCAATGCTGATCTGAATATAAATGCTTGAACACGTAAATCAGAATATAATCAAACATTAGTCATCAAAATTCATTGTTCTTAAGCTGTACCTCAAGACAGTTTCTACATCCTCAAGTCATTTCTATTTCATGTCAAAGTAAAACATGGAAAGACAGATTAGATGTGTCAGTACGACACAAATCCCCCCACCAAGAAGCCACGAAAAAGGATACATAGACAATAAACTACCACGACAGCAGGAACAAACCCGAAATTTCGATTCGAAAAATCGGGTCAACATATTCTCGTTTCAAATTCTTAAAGTCCATGGGTTTTCACTATGCACGTTTGTTTCCTACATGTTCTGGGATGGAGATTTTTAAACAGTGTATACATTTTCATTGTATGATCCATATAGTGGAAGCTTGGCATGAACAAATCTGCACCGACATAGACTTTCTTGGACCTAAACGATTCAAACTTTCAGTTTATAGTATAATATCCAAACCCCTAACACGTCTAATGAATTCTAGTATATAATCAATGGTATTTTCCCATCTCATTCAAAGATGGCAAAAGTTACTCCTTTTGTAAACAAAAAAGATGATAAGTCAGATTCTGGCAGCTATCGCCAAAACTCAGCTCTACCTACTACATGTATATCGAAAGTTCTAGAGAAATATATAGCGGAGGATATACGCACCTCTATTTATCAATGGAAACCTAATCTGGATTCAGAGAATTTCATTCTTGCCAACCAGGACTCACTGACGGGAGAGGTTTACTAAGTTGTTAGAACTTGTAACTAATCCCTTTGTATATTTATACAATAAGATGTGTTTAAATCACATAAATTCACTGATGAGCGATTGCATGCAATAGATAAATAAAAACAATTTAAGGAAATTTACATTTAGATTTTAGTACATGTATATCTTTTAATTTATTAGATTTTAGTACATGTATATCTTTTAATTTATTAAACCATGACATACTAATAATAATTCAAAACTGGAATGCCACCACTTTAGTCCGATCTAAATCAAATGGTTTCAATTTACAAGATCGAAGTGAAAGTTTGAAAATAGGTGCATACACATTTGAATCAGTCTATCACAGGCGTGCCGCGGGGTTCTAGTTTAGGCCCTTTATTATTTATATACCGATCTGTTGAACATTGGAATTCTTGTACGTTTGCTGATGACACGACAATGTATATTTATGAAAATAATGTTTCATAACCAGAAGCACCACTTCGACAGGACCTGCAAGATATTCAAAACAAACCCAGATGATTGTGAATATTGATAAAACAAAGTGTATGTTAATGGGAAAACAACAATTGAAATGAAAATTAAAAACTGTAAATCTTTAACTTGAACTTTCTAGCCATTCCCTTGGAAATGTAAGGTGGAGAAATTATCAGACATTCACATCGATCTTATACTGCAGTATACCTGTCATGTAGAAGCCGTTTTCAAAACTCTTATATATAAATTATTCACTCTACAATTTCTTTTGAAAATTATACCATTACAAACCACAAAATAAGGAATTTATTTCACCATCTATCCGTACCTCGCCACAATCTTACAACCTCGCATTGGGTCAAATGCTGTCTGACGTGTTTCATACCGATTGTTAAGCCGTTCTTGGCACACTGATTTGACTGCGGATAACTCCGTTTACCTGATCAGGATATGGGGCTCACGGCGGGTGTGACCGGTCAACAGGGGATGCTTACTCCTCCTAGGCACCTGATCCCACCTCTGGTGTGTCCAGGGGTCCGTGTTTGCCCAACTATTTATTTTGTATTGCTTGTAGGAGTTATGAGATTGATCACTGTTCGTTATCTTCACCTTGCATGGGTAGAATTCACAAACGAGCAGCTAGGATTATATTGAGTGAAAAATATGATGCACCTTTAATGCCTTTGACAAATTAGGTTGGTTAATTGTTTATGAATTACTTAATGATTTACAGAAAAGAATTGTATTACTCAATGCTTTTCGTGGTATATCTCCTGACGTTTTAAATTTCAAAGTTCTGAATCATACACTTTACGCTTAGAGGGGAATTCAGAACTTTGTCCTCCAAAATACATAATAAACTTATTTAAAAATTCTTCACAATATCCAGGAGTCACCTAGAATGAGTTGTCCATTAGTAAAAAAGTGCACCGCCACGGCACATGATACGCCCGTCACATATTGTTAACATGAACATATCACCATGAAGAGATAGGTATGCATGGAACCAAATGTCAACCTTCCTTTAAGAATCTTACCTACTTTATGGCCTCATGTGACATTGCTTCAAATATTGATAATGTAAGCTTAATGATTTTTAAAAGGATATAAAAACATTTTCCCAAATGGTTTCAATGAAATGATTAAAGTGCAAGATAGCCCTTTATCCAAGCAAACAACTTACAATAAATGGGAGTACTCAAAAAGGTTGATTTATTCAACATATCAAAAAATACATATATCAGTATCTGCCTTTGTCAAATCTTCAAGTATAAAAGTAAAATATGCATGGTGATGTCAATATAAATAAATATAGATTAAAAACGGTTATTTCAAATACTGGTGCATCTCCTATGGTGTAGTTATTAATTAGAAAAAAATAATACATCATATATTTCTCAACTGGTTGTGTTAGACTTGAGAAATGCACATCTGCAGCTTTGCTCATTGTATTTTAAGGAATGAAGAACAATGCACAGCGTAATAAAACATCAAACATTAGTCATTATGTTTATTCTTAGACTGTAAAACTGTCATCTTAGTGAGACATGACAATCTGCACCTTGTTGTTGAGATATAAAATAAAAATATATTTTACAATATCATATTAATTCTTAAACTTTATACCAAATTAACTTTCAAAGTAATGGCTACCAATACTTATCATTTCCATTAGTGGAACTCTTCAAATTAAAGGCGCGTAAAATCGTGCTACCGGGACAACATACATAAACATTACTTAGGCATACGTAATATAAATTATGGTATCGAATACATATTATAACGGACTGCAAACCACGACACTGATTAAAATTCTAAAGGTAAATTTAGGAATTGATTATTCTTACTAGAAAACAGACGAACTTATTAAACTATGTGAAGGAGTGCAGGTGCTAAATCTGCCAAATCTGACCCATATAAAGCATCAATCGCAAGAAGAACTGTGAAGGGAAAAACCAATATGCACATCCGACACAATAACTTTTCTTGTAATTAATGGGATTCATGTGTTATTAAAATTATTCTGTCAGATTATGAAGACATTCTATTTTATCATACAATTTGGACAGATTCATATGGCATGGAATTTGTAATCGTTCATGTACCCCCCCCCCCCCTCTCTCTCTCTCTCTCTCTCTCATTTTCCAATATTTTAGAATAAGTTATATATTTTCCAAACTGCATTTTTTTTAGACGTTTATAACACTAATTAACACAACAAATGCGTTTCAAACTGCATCTTAGCTATTTTGAAAATTACAAAATATTTATTGACTTTGGACAGAGAACATCGTTGTTTGGAATTTTCAAAATAGGTGTAGTAGAGTTTAAAAAAACAAAACATGTAACATCCTTGATAAACTAGTGTTAGAACATTTTAAAAATGCAGTTTGACCAATGGCTATTTTATTTTAAAATACACCATGTACTTTAATTTAAAAAAAAAAGGGGGGGGGGGGTTGCTATGAACGTTTCATTTATGTCCCAGTAATCTCGCACTTGCTCGCGAGACTTGTGCATTTTCTTACCAATGACGCACAAGAGTCATCAAAGCGCGATAACTCTAATGAGCTGGTAATGAGAAGTATTAGAACTGTTCTAAAATTTGACAGATCAATTAGAAAGCCGGATTCCTCTGCCCAATTCCCGAATGCAAGAGATATAGATAGCACCTCCTTGATCAGATTGCTGTAACAGAAATCTTCTAAACTCATTAATTAATCTGTAATTTGACAGAATGCAATTTTTCTGTTAGCAAAATGCCTCCTGAATTGCTTGATAATTACACCCATGGGACAAGGGAAATTTCTCTTGTTACTGACACAAAAGAAATAATTTGTTTGTTATATACTGCTGTATAGTACAGTGTATATAATGAAGAATGTGTAGTTTCTTGAATTAACATTTTTTAATATGGTTATTGCAATACTATTTCATCTGTTCAGATTTACACAAATGCCCAATCTGCAGCTTTGTTCATTGTATATCTTTTTTCTGAACAATGCCACAGCCATAACAAAACATCAAAATACTAATCATTAAAATAGGCCTTTATACATATTGCAACCATTTGTTGTCTTAGTGAGAAATGATACTCTGCATATAGGTTGCTGAGAAAAAAAATTAAAAATTATATAGTACAATGTCAAATTAATTTTGAAAATAAAGACTAACCACAACAAACAAATTCACTTTCACAAATAATTTCTGGTATATCTGCAATTAAGAGGCTAAGATCTCTCTGCCCAATTCCCTAGAGATAAAGATAACACCTGCTAGATCATGTTGATCAGAGATGCTCTACACAAAACTCATTAATTAGTCTTGTCAAAATGCCCTTTGCATGCTACTCCCATGGGACAAGTGGAATTCCTCATGTTATTGTTAGAAACAAAGGAAACATTACATAGGCTAAAAAAAAACTGTACAGTATATCATAAAAAAAATATGTGTTTTCTTGATGTAACATTTTTGAATGAGGTTTTCTACAAAACTCTTATAGAGTAGGGATTGTACCAATTATAACATACTTTTTTCAAAAAATCACTTCAACTAAATGTCACAGTGACCTTAAAGTACAGTGCGACACACCTTCTACCTAAGATGCATAAGATGACCAAGTTTCATGATTCTAGATCAAATAGTTTTCAAGTTATGAGCCGGACAGGGTTTTACCATATTTGGCCATATCTTCTTAATTAAAAGTCACAGCGACCTGGTTTTAATGTGCGACACACCTTCTACCCAAGATGTATCAACTGACAAAGTTTGATTATTCTAGGCCTTATAGTATTTAAGTTATGAGCCGGACACGAAAAAGGTAACAGACGGACGGACGGACGGACAGACAGACAGACAGACGGACAGACATGAAGGCCATAACATAATACGGCCCGTCTTAAGACGGGCGTATAAAAACAATCACAATTCCTAGCAATATAGTAAATGTAATGTTGAAAACTTTATACTTGTGTACAAAATGTAGCTCTACAAGACTATAAAACTACAATATCCATCGTTATGTATCATTCATATTGTAACATGTTCTATTTACATATTAATGTACTAGGAATGTTAAATAATTATCATAGCCCCATCCTAAAACCTGAACACCTGACCCTAGAGCCATATATTTACAATTTTGGCAGAACTCTCCTCTACGTTAAACATAACCTCCTAGATGATAAATAAATAAAAACATTTAAATATTGAATGTATTTTCACTACATGACCCGTAAAGCACCACTTCTGGGCCTGAACCTGACCCTATAAATTTCATAATTGCTAGAGGCTTTCGAGCTCAGTATAAGTATACATACAGCTGATGTCCAGGAGTAAAGAAGATATTGAGTGATTGTACTAAGTTGGAGGTTTCATCCCTACCCCTAGGGCTCTAAAAGGGAAGATACCATGAAACTAAAACTTTTTGTCCCCCTACCCCATTGTTCAACAGCAATGTTGGTGAAAATTGCATTTCTAGTCAAAAAGTTCCAATGTTAACAACCACGGAGATGTGCAACTCCAAATACCCATGATTAGCAATAGGTCACCTCAAAACAGATTTAGAAAAGTGTGCAGTTTAGAAAATTTTCAAAAGTTCGAATAAATCCACTGAAAGTAGCTCCACAGGAATGCAACTTAAACTTGATCTGTACCGCTACAACATAAACCAAAGCAAGATTCAACATCTGCAGGTATAGCGAAGAAATACTAAAAAAAAACTATGGCTTCTAGGAAATTTTCAAACTCTATGGCCAAAACTCTGTTGAAGATAAATTTTGTTTTTCACGAATTCATTCTGCAACTTATGAATACTGTGACTTATGAATATACAACTACAGAAAAATAAATACAGCTCAATACATGTACATTGATATACAACCATAATGAAATAACGTTTTGAAAATTATTAACTTTTATGAAAGATTTTCAAAGTCAAAGGGCCATAACTACAGAACGGACTGTCAGTAAAACTTCAATCCTGTAAGGGCAAAAAAAATTAATTTTTAGTTTCTCAGACCAAATTTGTCAAGAATGAGAGAGGCAGATTTTTCCCCTTCTTTTGGCTGTAGCACAAGTTGCCTTTCTTTTTCACATGAACATTTATGTACAATTTCCAAATAAAAAATTTGTTTAGTTATTTTAAATAATTCTCTGTAAAGAATAAACAATGTTTTAAACACTTGTTTATAAAAGATGATGTATAAAATAACCATTTAACCTAACTGTACTTTTGTTTTCATAATACACAAATACATTTCAGAATCTATTAAGGTGGTACTCTACATCGTCATAATGGCTGAATTCTTTTCAAAACATGGATGAAAATATAAATATCAACAATATTTGTCTATTCATTTCCAAATTTATCACTTAGTTGAGTAGCTCAGTAGGTTAGCACGTAGATTTCGGAACTGTAGATCGCGGGTTTGAGTCCAGCAGGGGTTTTAATTTTTTTTCAGTTTGCTTTCTATTAAAACTGCATTTTTTGACCAAATAAAGAAAATCTGAAAGTTTTCAATTTCAATATATTGTACATATCCTCCACTTTTCATCCTTATCAAATTTCTCTGGTGTAGCATACCTCCTTAATGGAGGAAAGAGAAAATTGAATTTATTCCCCTCATCAATATGTTGATAAAATTGATCAATGCAGTAGCTTCCAGTCAAATGTGACAGTGCATGAGAAACTAAAGATTAAATGTTTTGGCCTAATTCAGCAACACAACTGTACATCAAACATCAGCTAAATATCTGCTAGGATCTAGGATAGCAAAAAAGAAAAGCCTGAAAACGGAGAATTTCGAGAAGTTTCAATGTCAAAAGTCCTCTGAAAGTAGATCAATCAGCAAAATGAGACTCGGCAATTTCCAACTACACGCCAGTCCGCCTAATCATGGCCTTACTTCGAAGTTTCTGATTCCATGGGGAGCACTAGATGGTTTTCAGAGAGGAATGAGTGGCAATAGGAACCAAAAGCGAGCATTGTAGGTACAAGTTGTAGTGAAAGAGAGGCAGTCTTCATTCTATGAGTGGATAAGATATTGACAAACGTTTCTGAAATTTCTGTTTTACTCCCTTACACAAAAAACACTTTAAAAATTCTATAAATTTACCTATTTTTTATTCTATCACAAAACCCAAACTTGTAGATATCAGAATCTCCCAGAGTCAAAACTTTTTTTCAAAGTAACATAATCATGCATTTAAAAAAAAAAATTTCCTACATAAATTGTATCTTTACAAATTCAATTCCAGGTCAAGGTTTAATCTACCGTAACATCAAAAACCAACATTGCTACAGATATTTATCACTATAGTCTATAATCATTGAAGCAGAAATAAACTTTCAAGAAGTGGTCTTCTGCTTTATTCACTGTATCATCTGTTTACAAATGCGTAAAATGTTTCTAATAACAAACACTTAAAACATGAAATAGGATAGCAAATTGAAAACATCAGAAACTGTGATCAGAAATGTAATTTCATTCATATATGAATGAATGTCATGTGTTCCTGGATTCAACATCAGGGTACTTTAAAACAAGTTTCCTTAATCCTTTGCACTGAGGACCGAGGATAGTCCACACAACACAAAACTGAGATGGAACTCCTCTGTTGGTGTCACCGTCGACTGAATGAGGAGGCATCCAGGTTCTGCTCCATCAGCTGGACGTCCTGGCTGTCATCTTTGATGATGTCCACGAGATGTTTCAGTCCATCCTGTTGTTGCTTTAACAGCTGAAAGAAGAAAACCACTCAATACTTAATCACAGTTTATATTAAACCATCTAAATGTATGCTAGACAAGTATCCAAATAACATGATCTGCTTTTGATCAAAGTGTCCCAGAACTCCTGATCAGTGAAACACAAAACAGAGTCAAACAAAGAATTTCAATCAAACCCCTCCTCTGTGCATGTATTACCTAATCTTTCTGCATGCCCAGATATTTCAGAGAAAATCTATGGTGCATCAAAGTTTATTTCTGTTCAAGTCAAACATCTACTCTGGTCATTCAATCCCATAAAGTTTATTTCTGTTCAAGTCAAACATCTACTCTGGTCATTCAATCCCATAAAGTTTATTTCTGTTCAAGTCAAACATCTACTCTGGTCATTCATTCCCATAAAGCCACATTCTTCCCTTGAAGCATCATGTATGTAAGTCTTGACACAGTGGAGCCTTAGTTCCAAAATCTCTGGTCATTTATCCAGAACACACGTGCCTAGAAGTTTAACTTGGAATGCCAATGTCAACCGACAGTGACAATAAAGACCTTAATGCTCTGGGTACAGCACTGGCTCTCCCAGGCTTGACAAGGGGTCAACTCACACAACAGGCAAGAGATAGTGCTGTCCAATCTAGGTATATATCTAAATCAGGATAATATACTGACATTCTTAAAAAGACCTAAGTCAAACAAATTTAGAGATACAAGTAGTGATCTGACCTGTTTAATTTCCTGTTGCAGACCTGGATCCATCTGATAGCTTATGTCTGCTCTGGTTCCCGCCAAGTGATTCTGCATGCGAATCTGAGACATCAATTCATTCAGCCTTCCCTGTAATGAACAACAATTCAATTGTTGAATTAAGGTGGGTCGATCCTCATGTGACTTATCAATATTAATGGTTAAAAGTGCAAAATCTGTATTAATTTCCCGTCAATATAGTTAAATTTAATCAATAACCAAAGAAAATGTGTATGTTGCCACATTTTTAAAGATGTCAGATAAAAACAAAACGGAAGTATATGTTAACATAAGAAAATCACACTTTTTCGTTCTACAGAATAAAATAGATAAAAACTTGATGAAATGACAAATTTTGAATTTCAACAGTTAAAAAAAAAAAAATGTTAATTCATAAATATGTATAAATTAATTGTGGATATTGGGGAAATCATGTATAATAGACATACAGTAGAAGAAATAGCAGCATAGGAGTTATTGCCCTTGACAACATTTTTAAAATTACAAACAATTGATTGTCTATGGAAAATATCAACTTTTCAAAATCAATAGCTTACCAAATTTTTTATTTTATGCAGTGAATAAAATTTCTCTGAAAGATATATTTCTATCATGTGCAAAGTTTGATTTAATAAAGATTTTTGCAAAAACCTATGACATCACACGAGGATCAATTAACCTTAAAACAGAAAATAACATGTACATATAGTTTACAGGAAAGCATGCTTTAGTAAAAATTCTACCTTAAACTGTGTTGGGTGGTTGAGTTCAAGTTGAGTTTTTTCCAGCTGCACACGTAACTGCTCTTCCTCTGCTTGAATGGAATAGCCCATTTTTCGTGAAATTTCTTGTTTCACTACTACCTGTTAGATAAATAAGAAGTTTTGTCCCAATTAAATATACATCAATACATTATATGGTAAGTATACAACAAAAGCAAATACTTTTTTAAAAATTGTCTCGGAAATTTACATGCTTTATAATATAGAAGTTTCTGAGAGTTATGCAAACTAGTTTCTTCACATGTATTTCTCGTTTTGTAAAGTGTGATGAATTATTGATATACTGTAAAACTATAATTAAGAACATGTTACTATAAATATTGAAAATGGATGGTTGTGAATCCTCTGTTTTACTAAAATCATCAAATACATTATATTTACCATTATTAACACTAAAATAAACAACAAAACTTATTTTTTACAAATATTTCTAACAAAAGCTACATGTAGTTTTATCTTCTCTCTACTTTCTCTTCACGTGTAGGTATATTCTCCCTACTTTCTCTTTCATTTTGGTACATATATTACCAAATACACCAAAATAATTAACCTGTAACAACCTGTGACTGAGCTGAATGTGTTTTCTCTTGTATACTAACCTGTAACAACCTGTGACTGAGCTGAATGTGTTTTCTCTTGTATACTAACCTGTAACAACCTGTGACTGAGCTGAATGTGTTTTCTCTTGTATACTAACCTGTAACAACCTGTGACTGAGCTGAATGTGTTTTCTCTTGTATTCCTCTAACTTTGCCAACATGTTCACCTGCCTCTGTTGCAAGGATTCTAAATCTTCGGCAATCAGCTATGGTAAAAAAGGACATATTCTTATAAACATGTATATTCCAGGAAAATCACACACTTCTGACAAATTCTATCAAGACTGGTTGATTCCTTACATAGTCTTGATTTAAATTGAACTCTCTTACGTCTAGTCTCTGCTGGTTGATTCCTTACATAGTCTTGGTTTAAATTGAACTCTCTTATTACGTCTAGTCTCTGCTGGTTGATTCCTTACTTAGTCTTCATTTAAATTGAACTCTCTTACGTCTAGTCTCTGTTGATTGATTCCTTACATAGTCTTGATTTAAATTGAATTCTCTTACGTCTAGTCTCTGTTGATTGATTCCTTACATAGTCTTGATTTAAATTGAACTCTCTTACATCTAGTCTCTGTTGATTGATTCCTTACATAGTCTTGATTTAAATTGAACTCTCTTACGTCTAGTCTCTGCTGGTTGATTCCTTACTTAGTCTTGGTTTAAATTGAACTCTCTTACGTCTAGTCTCTGCTGATTGAATCCTTACATAGTCTTGATTTAAATTGAACTCTCTTACGTCTAGTCTCTGCTGGTTGATTCCTTACATAGTCTTGATTTAAATTGAACTCTCTTACGTCTAGTCTCTGTTGATTGATTCCTTACATAGTCTTGATTTAAATTGAACTCTCTTACGTCTAGTCTCTGCTGATTGATTCCTTACATAGTCTTGATTTAAATTGAACTCTCTTACGTCTAGTCTTTGTTGATTGATTCCTTACTTAGTCTTGGTTTAAATTGAACTCTCTTACGTCTAGTCTCTGTTGATTGATTCCTTACATAGTCTTGATTTAAATTGAACTCTCTTACGTCTAGTCTCTGTTAATTGATTCCTTACATAGTCTTGATTTAAATTGAACTCTCTTACATCTAGTCTCTGTTGATTGATTCCTTACATAGTCTTGGTTTAAATTGAACTCTCTTACGTCTAGTCTCTGTTAATTGATTCCTTACATAGTCTTGATTTAAATTGAACTCTCTTACGTCTAGTCTCTGTTGATTGATTCCTTACTTAGTCTTGGTTTAAATTGAACTCTCTTACGTCTAGTCTCTGTTGATTGATTCCTTACATAGTCTTGATTAAAATTGAACTCTCTTACGTCTAGTATCTGCTGATTGATTCCTTACATAGTCTTGGTTTAAATTGAACTCTCTTACGTCTAGTCTCTGCTGGTTGGTTCCTAACATAGTCTTGGTTTAAATTGAACTCTCTTACGTCTAGTCTCTGTTAATTGATTCCTTACATAGTCTTGATTTAAATTGAACTCTCTTACGTCTAGTCTCTGTTGATTGATTCCTTACTTAGTCTTGGTTTAAATTGAACTCTCTTACGTCTAGTCTCTGTTGATTGATTCCTTACATAGTCTTGATTAAAATTGAACTCTCTTACGTCTAGTATCTGCTGATTGATTCCTTACATAGTCTTGGTTTAAATTGAACTCTCTTACGTCTAGTCTCTGCTGGTTGGTTCCTAACATAGTCTTGGTTTAAATTGAACTCTCTTACGTCTAGTCTCTGTTGATTGATTCCTTACATAGTCTTGGTTTAAATTGAACTCTCTTACGTCTAGTCTCTGCTGATTGATTCCTTACATAGTCTTGATTTAAATTGAACTCTCTTACGTCTAGTCTTTGTTGATTGATTCCTTACATAGTCTTGGTTTAAATTGAACTCTCTTACGTCTAGTCTCTGCTGGTTGATTCCTTACTTAGTCTTGGTTTAAATTGAACTCTCTTACGTCTAGTCTCTGCTGATTGATTCCTTACTTAGTCTTGATTTAAATTGAACTCTCTTACATCTAGTCTCTGCTGGTGGGCTTGAGTCTGCTGTTCCTGGTGTTTTAACCTCTGGTGTAGGGCTTTAAATCCAATCATTGGAGCTGGAATTAGGCTGTCAGGATCTGGGTTATCTAACTTGGCTTGCTCCCACAGAAAAGGATGGATACCTGTCAGTAATATTGTAATACATGTATTGGTGTCGAGATCTGTTTGAAATCTTACGGCTACTAACATTCCTAATGTTAAAAAAGTACCTAAATTTGGCAAAATCTTAATTCAAAGTCTAATTGTGAGAATGTACAATCACAAGAGCTATATTCTAAAGCACTTAAAAATAAAGAAAATTGGGACTTTCAAAAGTGCAGTCTTCAAATGCTGCAGCATGCAATAATTTCATGTCATTTTGATACTATCACTGATCCTGTTATAGATACAGTGAAATCTGTCTAATCTGACACCTGCGCAATCCGACTCACTAAGCATTCCGACCCTTATTTTCATTCTCAATTTCATATTTTCATTGTTTTTTACACTGTTTACTCTGACACACGGTGTATTAAAAAAACCTTCGTTTCCCAGTACATGTCGGATTAGACAGGTTTCACTGTATATGTTGTCATGACTACTACTTATTCATTTCTGAAAACAGTCAGGATACACTTCTTGACCATGATACATACATGTAGCTTCCCAGTCCCTCCCTGGGGTCTCAACCCTGTAGTCAGGGGAATTTCAATTTTGTTAGAGTGTTTATAACTCATCAAATACCGTATGTGTTTTTATTTTAGCGTATTTCGAATTTACTGAAAATGGATCTTTAGCATTACTTGAGGTAATCATGATCTGGCACATGTTCTGTGTTTGACATAAATATATATTTTCATATTTTAACTCAACCATAAATTAGCACTCTTGCTTCACCACCAAAAGTGCTAAAACGGTAATCTCACTACCAGTGAAAAGTACACATACAGTAAATAAATTCATCATACTGTTTGTCTGCTAGAGCAGTACCTGCAGAGCAGAAGATTCTGAAGATTGGTCAAATACACCTAAGGCACCTTGCAACCCTTCAGGTACCTTACTTTCCTACAGCACCTTGTACCCTTCAGGTACCTTACTTTCCTACAGCACCTTGCACCCTTCAGGTACCTTACTTTCCTACAGCAGCTTGCACCCTTCAGGCACCTTGCTTTCCTAAAGCACCTTAAGTTTTACAATACATATGCATGTAGTTGTTTCTGTACACCCAAAAATATTACATGTACCACGATTTGTGAAGATGGGTTCAAATGTATCATAAAAAAGGTATAATGTTTATGAATGATGAACAATAAATGATGAATAGGCACTGATTGCACCAGATCACCTGATAAAGTGACCAAAGTAAAATTAAAGGAGCAGAGCATGGCACTTGAAACTTTTTATCATACTAACTCTTGAGAGTTAATTAAACAGTATATTTTCTCTCAAATAAGCAATTTTTTCTCAGGAATTTTACTAACCTGCCAGTGGTGTTTATAGACACTGGGGAATTTTACTAACCTGCCAGTGGTGTTTCTAGATACTGGGGAATTTTACTAACCTGTCAGTGGTGTTTCTAGATACTGGGGAATTTTACTAACCTGCTGGTAGCGTTTCTAGATACTGGGGAATTTTACTAACCTGCTGGTAGTGTTTCTAGATTCAGGAGAATTTCACTAACCTGCCAGTGGTGTTTATAGATACTGGGGAATTTTACTAACCTGCCGGTGGTGTTTCTAAATACTCAGGAATTTCACTAACCTGCTGGTGGTGTTTATAGATACTGGGGAATTTTACTAACCTGCTGGTGGTGTTTCTAGATACTCAGAAATTTCACTAACCTGCTGGTGGTGTTTATAGATACTGGGGAATTTTACTAACCTGCTGGTGGTGTTTATAGATACTGGGGAATTTTACTAACCTGCTGGTGGTGTTTATAGATACAGGAGAATTTTACTAAACGCTATTCCAGAAATGAATACATGGGGGGGGTCGGGAGGCACCTTTTGTATATACCAAGCACCCATAAAAAATAAATAAAAAATTACCCCATGACCCATCAAATTAATAAACTCATTTTACAATGACCCATCTAATAAAAAAAAAAAAAATAACCAGACCCACCACAAAAATATTTAAAAAAATGAAAACGGTACAAATCTCGCGAGGTTTTCGGGACAAACATTCTAGTCAATGACGCGGTAATGCCTGTGCAACATTGTATCACAGTAGTTCTGAAGAAACGATGTCACATCAACAATCAAAGGCATCTATGGCGGGAATGTTGGAAGTCCAAACGATGCTATTATCATGAAATGGGTATGGATATGTTTTTCCACGAATCGTTCGTCTTCTAATGGAGCCCGCGCCCGGAGGCCTCTATATCACCATCACACCGACTGATAAATATAACGCATCGGTACCCTCGTATAAATCAACTAAGGTTTGCCTATTTTTATTAGAAAACGGAATACCTATTGGTTTCAAAATATTCCCAAAATCGATGCACTGTAAACTGTAATAATCTACAGAACAGAGTTCGCCGCCATCACGTCTAAAGGGACCCTACTAAACGCGCCTCTAATTTGAAGCCGTAATGGAAAGTTATGCGCTGGACAACTCGAATAGTTCTATGTTACTTCCGATTTCCGATTTCGAAAGCAGCATTTCGAAAGCACGTTTTCAATTTTCCTTCAGACGTTTTGTAACCAACACGACAAGAGCAACAATAAAAATATTCTGAAAACTCAACACCCACGTGGCACAAAATAAAACAATAGAAACTACCCACTACCCATAATAAATATTTTTTAACAGTCCAACCACGGACCAATTAAAATATGAAAAAATACGACCACCCACACAAAAAAATATCGTTTGCCGCCCAACCCCCCCATTTGATCATTTCTGGAACAGCCCTAACCTGCTGGTGGCATTTCTAGATACTCAGGAATTTTACTAACCTGCTGGTAGTGTTTCTAGACACTGGGGAATTTTACTAACCTGTCAGTGGTGTTTCTAGATACTGGGGAATTTTACTAACCTGCCGGTGGTGTTTCTAGATACTGGGGAATTTTACTAACCTGCCGGTGGTGTTTCTAGATACTCCTTCAGGGCCTGTTCAGTGAATCCCATTTTGGGAATAACATTCTCCACCAACAGCTTACTCTTGAGTTGAGTAACTTGACCGTTGAGAAAATTACAGGTTTCATTGGCTGGGATTCTTCTGGCAGGACCTGTTGCAGGCCTCTCTAATATGTAGATCGCAAATTCTGTCCTGTTAATACAAATCCATCAAGATTTCATTTCATCATGTTTTCAATCCCTATAGAGTCTGACCTATACAACTGTACACATAGTAAACTACTTCAGAACAATATATATATATATATATATATATATATATATATATATATATATATATATATATATAACTGTCTTGTTTTCAGTGACCCAACCTACTCATCAGTTCTGCTGCCTATCCAAAACTTTTAAAACATATACAGGCTTTTGTAGCCATGGCCACAACTAGGGTCCTATTTCAGTTACTTAAGGCAGGGAATCTAAGGGCCACCTTAAGGCTCAGTGGGTCCACAATGTGGATGCTCCTAGTGTTTTAGGACAGTAATTCTCTATTTAAATAAACAAACATTTGTGGTGTTTAAAATATGAAAGGCTCTTATTGAGGGATATAAAACAGCAACCTTAACTTTACTCAATATATCTCCTTGCAGCATGAATTTACATTGAACGAATGATGAATTGACACTTTTAGCGGGCACTTTTTGAGTTACGCAAACATTGATTGCAAACCAAGAGGATTCAGTTTCAACGGTTAACAGAACAAATGATAGATCTTAGGGCTATATCGATTGACCGAAATATCGATACTGTTCAATATAAACGCTCGATTCAATGTTCTATTCATTGCTTCGATTTTCGGTTCGATACGTTTATTACAATTTGGTTCAGTAAAACACATCAGGCTCGGCCTGTACTTATATATTTTTTTTTACCTGCATGAGGGAAAAAATAGCGTCACATAATGTTGAGACTGTTGTTTGCCTCGAGTCTTACGAAAACAATAATGAACTTTATCAGTTTAAACTACAGAGTCAACAGGTATCTCACAGTTCGGCAGTTTGGAAACATTCTGCTTTTAAAATTATTGATGTGAATATTGGTTATCAAATTTTTCTTCAATGTTATCATTGGTTTCTTCTGTAAATTGTATTGTATTGGAAGTATTGAATCGTGGCATAAGTATTGCAATATCTATTGTATCGTGAAGGGGGCGTATTGTTTCAGTCCTAATGGATCTACAAAAAAAATGTACCTATCATGCCTATATCTCAAAACAAGTCTTTTTACCAAGACAATTGCCTTGACTGCCCCAGTAGTTACAGCCATGGTACCTAATTTGAAAAAAAATCGTATTCGATTTAAATGTAATTTTGGAACATAATAAGATTAAACTAGAAAACTGACACGGTCAGCAAGGACCCCGCTGAGGGTTATTAGAGGAAAGTGACATCTGTATTTGATATAGCAATGTTTGGGGCTGGTATATACGTTAGAATTAATAATATTCAAAGATACATTGGAATGCAAATTTGTGAAAAAGGAATCATGATGCATATTTATGAGAGACTGATGCAATTTAAATTACTTCTGTTTGACACACATTCTTCCACTCAAACACAACAGAGTGCAAATAAATCCAACTGTAATAGGGGATTCAAAATGGATAACTGGTACAAAATATGGTACATACTATTCCAAAAGGATTATGAATTTGACTTATTGATGTCTTGGAAAAGGAAATTCTGACATCGGGGCTCTAAGCGTTTTCAAACACATTGTCATTTGATAAGCGTTCTACATTTTTAAAAATAGAAATTTATAGAATATGTCTTTACATATATAGGTGAGAAAGTTTCCATTATTCCTAGCCGAGACATACCATGTATGAGCTAACACGCCATTTAGAGATTTTCACCGATGAAAGCTTGGTAACAGTAATCAATAAGGTCCAATCATTTTGTATCTACCGGTATTTTGTGACTTTCTTTATTAAACGGAACAGTTCTCTAAGGTGTAACGTGCAATTACTACATAATTCAATTTCTTGGAGCAGTTTCACTTTGCAACCGGATTTAAGAAATTTTATTTCGTATTCTGATCCCGATCGAAAGTTGTTGACAGGGAATGACGTGTTAATTCAATATACATGTAACATCAAGCATTTTTTACATCACATTAAAAAAATAAATAAATATATATATATATATATATATACATAAACAATGTTGTAGAGTTATTTCTTGTAAATTTTCTATATATCAATACAATGCGTATCAAAATTCAAATTGAATTATCTCCCTTAGACAGTGGTAAATAGATACGGTCATAATAAGAAAGATGATGACATACAAACAGACAAAGTGACATGACTCCAAAATATATAGGTGTCTTCCTCTTATTGTAAAGTATTTCTGTACAAAATTTGAAAACTGTACAATGAAAACTGTTAGAGTTATTGCGTCACAAAGAAAGTGTTCATAATAACAAAGATCATGCCATACAGACACACAAAGTGAAATGACTCCAAAACCTATAGGCTTCTTCTTATTGTTAAGTATTTCTGTACAAAATTTGAAAACTGTACAATAAAAACTGTTTGAGTTATCGTGTCAAAGTCTGACAGTTAATGAGAGAACTGCTGCAAATATTACCCTTAATATAGGAGAAGTAATTTAAATGATGACATCCAAGAACTGTGATATACACAGTAATTAGGGATGTATAACATTTCAATCAAAACTGATTGTGAGGGTGGTTGTAGTTTTCTACAATCTGCAATTTGGTGATTTGTATGAAAAAAATTGTGGGTCATACAAAATGTCTACAATTTATTTTAAGAAACACTGAAACCCAAGGTTAAATTAATTCGGACGCTTTTTTTAACGGTAAGCCATTTAGAGGTTGAAAGATATCAATGCGTAAAATTGAGTCCACATGAACTGAAGATTTCCTTACATGTTATCTGGGAGTTTCTTTATCCCTTCTACACAAACAGATAGTTGAGGTTTGCTGCCAAAGATTCCAAACAGCGTGTCGACAATCTGCTGCTGGTGAGATCTAACATCTGCTTCAGGGTTCCTTATAAACAACGACACCAGTCCATCTTCATTCTTTGTTTTGGGCAGTCTATTATACCCCACAGCCTAGGTAAATACAGTAATGAACTGTATGAAACTAATGCACAATAAGTAAAGACAAGTTTATAGTTTCAACAAATCAATATAGACAAAATTATCATTCCATGTCTCGTTGCTTGCCATATCTTTTACGAATGCAGTCCATGACAGTCAGTGCACACAGACACATTTTGTATATACTGTGACAATTCATCACTATGAAAACAATCCTACTTTGAATCTGCAATAGGGATTTTCTGGGGTAAATTCCACGCTGCCATGTTGACTGTAAATCCCCTTTCCTGTGCCCCATGCAGCCTGTAGCTGATTCCATTTAGCAATAATGGCATCCCTTTCATCGCCATAAATCTGTGGAAGAGTAACCGCTGTGGTGATGTTTTCTAAGTTTGAAGAAACCTGTTGTGTCTGTTGGGGTTGAAGGGGATTGGTCTGCTGTGCTTCAAATTCATAAGAAATTGCATTTGAACCAAAGTTGACAATCATAAAATAATGTGATGTGAACAGGATCAAGATTCAAACAATATAAAGTTTTTCCAAAAAAAAAAAAATACCTCGAACTTTATTTTTGGGTTGTCAAGTTGAATGAGAATTAGAAAACATACATTGTATGAGGAGAAATTCCATTCTTTTTTAAAGAATTTTTTCTACAAAACTAGTCCATTGACCACAATATTCCATGTCATTCCATAATTGTTAGCATTTTCTCATTTATAACAAAAAGAATACCTACTTCCAAGCCCAAAGCCAAATGATGGTTGGCCTGGAATGCTGCTGCTTGTTCCACCAAGGTTTGATCCAAAGCTCTGAATAAAGAGAACAAAAAACATCTATAAAACATATAGATATAATTAATATTCATCACCACTTCCGCTAAAGTCTATGCCACCATGTTTTGTCAGGGACACTTTTCCAGCTACATAAATGTCCCATCATAACATCAAATTCATACATCGCCACCTGCCACCCTGTTTTCAAATTTCATTATCATACAGTGTAGGTCCTGATATACTGTCAAAGGCATGTGATCAGTGAAACTGTTAATTAGTCATCACCTTAACAAAGGAGATATTTGTTTTTTGGGATTAGGGTGTTTTTCTGTTTAAAAGAAATTTTACGTTTCAGTAAAGTGGGTGTATTCAACTTCAGATGAAACAAATGAATGTGTACATACATGTACATTTGATCCTGCATGTCTGAGATTTATTGTACAGAACTAAAATACAATTATTAAAACAGTCACACCAATCACTCTTGGCCATTACCAATGGACCTTCAAGATGATGAAATGTGGTTATATATGCTAAATCCTCATTGTCTTGAAATTTTGGTGTGTCTACCAATTGATATCATCAAAACAAATGTACATCGATGGTCGATTGAATCAGCTGAGGTATTACATACTAGGTGTAAATTTCGCATACCTAGAATTGTTGCACAATTTCCCTACACCAGCATCTTATAATGCATTTTTAAAAAAAATACGAAATCAATATTTTCACAAGTGATTTAATTTTCACAAATTTAATGGTTAATTTCACAAGTTAGTTAATTTTCATTCCCATTAAATTCATGTTATTTAAATATTTATGATTTGTGAAAGATTTAGGTTGAGTAGTAGTACACGTAAATCAAATTTCTTTTACACATATCGACATAACGTAGCCACAGAAAAAAAAAAAGACAACATGATTACATGTACTTTCATTAAGTTTTGTTGATCTTGGTTTTTTTTGGCAATTCAAACATGTCAGAAGAACCTCATATTCTCTCATATCTACGTATGTAAGATACAGATATTCTATGAAAGAAAGGTATGCAAAATATTTCTATCTTTCATATCACGTGACGTTTATCTTACATATCCCGTGACGTCATAATCAATACACAACTAGCTTGCAACTTACCTCGCCTCGATTGACAAACACTAGCGTCTGCAAAGCTCTTGTACAAAAAATGACAGATTGTAATGTCCCTGATAATCTCCAGGTGTATGTGACCGGACACAAAAATACACATTCCTTGAACAATTACTGCACACTCAACAACAGTCACAAATTCCTCATACACCTATGTCATCCGGTGCATTATGCCAGTTCACAGAAACCCAGCCCACACGGTCTATTACTTCTAGGCCTACCTCCACATTCACTCTGTCAACGTCTACTGTCCGTGTCTCAGGTGAAATAAGTGCCTTCAATGTCTATGAGACTCGAGTCCTTGCACGCGTGAAAAACGAAAGTCTAGCCATGCCCATGGACATATTCACCAACAAAAACCACTTGGAATCTCTCTTCACACATTCGTCATTAAATAACTGCTCAATTAATATCAATATCAATGCTCCTCTAAGAAAAAAAACGTGCAGTTGTGGATTCATTTTCTGATTAGGTCTGTCAAAATGTTTCGCGCTGATGGACTGTCGAGTTACGTCACGCATCGATTTATTCAAAGAGAAATAACTCTAATACAATTCACTTATACACTCGTCGGCCGATTTTTTGTCGGTAACGTAGTTGACAAAATAAAGGTCGTAGAATTCGATTCTGGTGTTATTTTTAATGTACAGCGAAAAATTAATTAATTGGAAAATTCTCAAAATGGCGTCGCTAGGCACAAGGAAAATGGAAAACTCTAGAAATATGAGAGAAAAATACTCTCTTATGAGTTGCCATGAAATATTAAGGTGATTCCACCCTCGGGGTTGCAAAAAAGCGGTAAAACCCTCGGCAAAGCCTCGGGTTTCACAGCTTTTTTGCAACCCTCGGGTGGAATCACCTTATATTTCATGGCTACTCATAAGAGAGTCTTATATTCTTCACCTGACTGCTTAGCAGGCAATCCAAAATCTGATGAGTCTAAACACCTATTGTCATTTTGTAGAGTTGCCCCTTTTTTACCAATTTTTCATTATCTTCAGACTTGAATTGTTCATTAGTTTACTTTACAGAGACAATGAAATAATACATACCGGGAAAGCTGTCCCTCCTGCAAATGCAGATGTGCCTGTTCCTGTACTTGTCCCTCCAAATGAGAAGCCAGAAGAGGCAGTTGAAGCAGGTGCTCCACCGAAAGAGAATCCTGTGGAGGCACTTGATGCTGGGGCTCCACCAAATGAGAAACCTGATGTGGTGGAGGCAACTGGAGCACCAAATGTAAAGCCAGTGGAAGCTGTAGTTTTAGGCTGTGTTCCAAAAGCACCTAAAATGGTACAATAATTCAGAATTGCAATTTTGATGATCAAGTGATGTTCTGATTATCGCTGATAATCAATTGTTGCCAAAATATCTTTGATTCTGCCTCTGAAGTACATGTATCTTTATAATGATTGATCATGTTCGATTAGGCCAAAAAAAGTATGTGTGTTTACGGTCACCCAATCGAACCTATATTTTTACTCCGACCCCAAAATTTTTTTTATCAGAAAATATATAATTTTCCGGTAATTTCGTCTCCTTCTGGAACCGAACCTGCTATTACTAAACTTCTTTAAAAATTACGCCTTCCGTCATTAGGGTGTTCGGTGAAAACAGCAAATGTTTTACCTCTGACCTTCAAAGAATGTACCTACCTGCAAGAGTCGATAAATGTTATTGCACTATTCCAAAACTTCACTGCATTTACAGACATTTTCAACCAATATGATGATTTCAATCTAAAGAACCCGTGGGGATCCGGGTTAGAATTGGTCCTCAGTACCCCGTGCTTGTCGTAAGAGCCTGCATAAGAGGCAACTAAATGGGGTGGTCCTTCAGGTGAGACTGCAAAATCTGAGGCCTTATATCACAGCAGGTGTGGCACAATAAAAATCCCTCCCTGCTAAAAAGCCTTAAGTGCTGAGCATAGGTCTAAATTTTGCAGCCCTTCACCAGCAATGGTGATGTCTCCACATGAATGAATTTTTTTTAGGTGAGATGTTTAACATAACCAACCAACTAAAGAACAATGAATATAAAGTTGCACAAGATAACATCATCCCTAGCAGTTGGTGAGGTTGTTTATATGTAACAAGTACACAAATAATAATACATTAAATAGCAACAACAACAAAATCAAGTATGCAAATTCACAACACAAACCATAACTAATCATGTTCTTTTGATTACATTCAAGAAATGAATATTACAAATGTCCACATTTTCTCATTAGATGATGAAAAAGAAAAGCTTCTTCCCCTTGAAGTTCTTATGCTTCATATATGTTAGCTGCAGAACTGTAGCTCTCTGAAAAAATATTTTGACATAACAGAGAGCTACAGAGCCACCCCTTATAAAAACCTTCGATTTACGGCACACAAAAAGTTGCGCACGGTTGAGGCCTTATATCGTTGTATTCTTGAGTTGCTGTTTCATATATTTAATATCAAAAAATTCTTAACATATTTTCCTACTATACTTGTGTCTAAACACACCTTCAAATATTCATTAAAGCCCCATACGACCTGAAAACTCCCAGCTTCAAATGATTTCGTTTATTGACGTAGTCATGTTAGGTAGCCGGGTCAATTCGAATCCTGGTTAATTTCCATACTTGCACAATAACGTCTAGATGTGAACTAATATCCCCACAAATATTTTAGCTAAATATTTTAAATAATATATCATCCCAGTGCCTTTAAATAATAATTATTCAAATAGCTAAACTCACAGCAATGCGGCTTTCATTAGTCTGGTGCGGTCTCCATCCCTGCCACACGAGTGTTAAGGACTTTAGTAGCATTTTCATGAATCAAGAGCTTATTTTACCTTTAGAAAAACTTTATTTTTTTAATTTCTATAGATTATTCGTATTGATAATAAATGAAGAGCGAATACATAACATATAACGAATTTTATGAATATATACTAACAACAACAGGGTACGAACTGACCCGGCTACCTAACATGGCTACGTCAACAAACGAAATCATTTGAAGCTGGGAGTTTTCAGGTCGTGTGGGGCTTTAATGAATATTTGAAGGTATGTTTAGACACAAGTATAGTAGGAAAATATGTTAAGAATTTTTTGATATTAAATTTATGAGACAGTAACTCAAGAATACAACGATATAAGGTCTCAACCGTGCGCAGCTTTTCGTGCGCCGTAAATCGAAGGTTTTTATAAGGGGTGGCTCTGTAGCTCTCTGTTATGTCAAAATATTTTTTCAGAGAGCTACAGTTCTGCAGCTACATATATGTCTACAAATTATTCCAATACATTATAATTATCTGTTGTTATCTCTGAATCAACTTGATTCTGTAAACATTAAAATTCTAATAATTTAACAAAAGGAAATGCAAAAGAATTGGCAAAAGCTTCCACATATCTATTTAGGCACTAAATACTAAATATAGCAAAGGGAAATTCCACTGATCAGCAAGTACCTGCGTAAGACCGAATAACCAGTTAGATCAAGAAAACATGAGACAGAAGAATGTATCAGCTTTTCTTAAGTGAACTGCTTGGTGTTCAGTATGTTTCCCATTAGAAAATGACGAACATCTAAGACTTAGAAGTAGATAACACGTTTTTCTATAATCTATTACCTGATGACTGTATTGGCGTTCCAAAACCAAATGATGGCGTTGATGACGATGTGTTAGTTGCACCAAACGGTGTAGTGCCAGTCCCTAGAGGAAATGCCATTTTCGTTTAACTTTTTCCTATAAAAAATACTTTCATTTCATATTTACAACAACAATCTGGGTCTACAATCGACTGAGAACGCCATTCCCGCTCGTCTCTATATACCTCCTTTATCAAAGAGCTAGTCAAGGGGCACAATCGCTAGATACAGTGTGGGTTAGTAAAAGTGGTGGATTTATGGGGAAGGGAGCTCAATATAAATCACGGTCTCTTTTTAAGAAAAAATAATTGATAAAAGGAGCAACAATTTTTAATTTTACTCTCAAATAAATGACAAGATTTTTTTATTCATTGTTACTTTTACTGGCAGAACTTATATATTCTAACCCCTTCCCCCCGAAAAACTTAAAATTTATGTCATTTTATTAATTTCACCTCATTAAAAGTGACAGAAAATAGTAAAAATGACTACATATCAGACATATCTCAAACCCTATGAAAAGTATAAAATCCAGCATAAGGTCATTCCACCCTTCTAGAATTACAGGTTCAATTAATCTCATATTTGAGTGTTGATTCTTCAAATAATATATCATAGTAAGAAATAAAACTGATAAAACAAATATGTTGCGGTATCAATAAATTTTTTATAAATTAGCACAATATACCTATTATCAACGTCAGAAAATTGCAATTTTCTTTAAACAGCATTATCCGAAAATTTCACAAAAACTGGTTGAAACGATATGATAGTATTCGTAACAATTTCATGAAACTGTTTCTTAAAAATATGTATATATATACAAAATGTTGGTGAAAAATAAAGGAAATCTATCGCATAGTGGACTTGACAATTAGTTTAATGAAAACAGAGTTATTTCCCTTGGATTGAATGTTTTGAAATATATAATTGATTATTCATATATAACTTATAATAGAATTTTGAAATATTTTATGGTTAACAAGATTATTTACAATAACTATTGAAAAAAGACTCCAACAAAATTCATGTTTCTGTCATGCATAAATCTTATTAAATCATTGACTTTGCAAAATCTTATGACGTCACAGGAGGGAGGAAATACCTACTTTTAAAAAAGGCCACTCCCGAACCCTTGTCTCGTAAAGTTGCCCCCCCCCCCTTACTCCAATTTCAGGATCCATCCTTGTCTAATATATACATTTTGCTAATTTAGTCATTTTCTAAGCATATGTCATAGAAGTGAACAGATTTGTAACCTGTAATTTGGAAGAACTAGGAGATTGATTTTAATACTCGTTCGATTTACTTCGAACATGAAATGAGTAGATTCTCCCCCCATGAAAGACCAGAAATATTATTAGTTTCTTTGATCTAATAAATATCTGAAATAAAAGCAGTAAAATATTTAATGACCTCATAAATTTATTTTCTCCATGCGATTTTAATTACACCTACACCAGCAAACTTCACGAAGCGTGTAATTTGGAAGGCACAAACAATAGAATTGATTATGTTCACATACATTTCCAATGAAGTTTGCTGGCGTAAAGCATCGCCCTAATGTATTTTTAAAATGTATGAATAATTATAATAATGTAAAATTGGAATTTTACAATAATATATTGAACTAGAGCAAAGCTCGTTGCAAAGCAACGAGAGGTCTTCCGTCGGAGCTGTATGGCATAAAAACCTTGAACTTGACCATGTGTCCTTGGGTCAGGTCCTAATGCAGCCTGAGTTAACTTGAAAATCTGTTGTAAGTATGAAATCTAAATGTTTTTTCGTTACTTGATATGGCCAGGACAGGGTTTGTATTTTCTAAAAAGTGAACTTGACAATGTGACCATGGGTCAAGGCCAGGACATATTCTTTGATCATATGGAAACTTTTAATCAGCATTAATTAAAAAAAAATGCCATTAGTAAGATATATTAAGACTCTAATAAATTTTTAATTTTTAGACCTTTAGAAATGGTGCAAATGACCTTACATCAAGAATATTCATGTTATGGTCATTAATAATCTTTATGTGAAGAATGAGCTTACGGTGTATTTTTAAAAGTTGTGGTTTGGGCACATTTGCACGGATAGACGGACTTGGCGATATCTCAAACTTTATTTGCTGGGATATAATTAGTGTTCGGTAATATTGTTGTCTGTTCTTCCAGCTCGAAGAGGCAGTCTCATTTGTTAGATTGTCAGATATTACACTTTTGTAATTCGCTGTAATGGGAAGGCTTTATAAAAAGTAGTGTTTTATATTGTAGATGTCATAAAAACATTGCTTTTCCGTAAGGGGCAATGGGCAATAACGGTGACGATTTTCCATTGAATTACAATGCCTGTTTTTGGACCGATAAAATGCTGAAAATTGTAACTGATGATGTTTTTCATCCTTGTGTGGAAATATGTAACATCATCCCCCCTCCCCTCGACAAAAATGGTTATCCAGCTTTCCCATAGCATCCACAGATACAGAGCATAAGTTAATATTAGTTTATTTCAGACCATACTTCGATGCTTCGAGTCAAAGCACCTTATCCTCCTGGTATTTTTTTTTTTTTTTTTTTTTTTTTTTTTTTTTGCCCTCACTTGGACCAGGAGTTCTGAATCAATGTTTATTCAAAGTCATTGTTTTTAAACAATAAAACAACAAATCATTTGAAATGAGACTGGTCGGCCATGGGTTTCTGAATATTATATACGCATGTTTAGATTTGGTTTAATCATGATTATAAACTATTGATTTCAAAACATGTTCAGAAATAATTCGTTATTTTGTAAAATGTATCCATTTTCTTTTTCACAACGAAAAATTTGAGTAAAGCTTGTGTGTTCAATCTCCGATATTAAACACACATTCAATTAGACATGATTGAGAAACGAACTGTATATTAAATTGCAGATTTTAAAATTGATGCCTGACTCAATGCTCTAGAGTTTTGAATTTAAAACAAATCAAACGTAAGACCAGGGACGTATAAACAAGTATATACATCCCCGGAAAGACTGAATTATTCGAAAAATCCAATATGATCAAAAACATAACATTCTGTGTTATATTTAGGACGACAATGTTTACTTTGTGTACATGCCCTGGTTCACACACGATGGTTCCTCGAGGGGGTTACATAATTGTAAACCAAAACAAACCCCGCGGTGTCTGTAAGATGCCTGTAGTTAATGACTGAGTTATTTTATGCTTGAAGGTTTGTTTCTTCAATTAAATATATCGTTGTTTTAATAACAAACGTAGAAGAGATAACCTTTTCCTCTTTTTATCTTTGGAACGATTGTTTATATTAAAGCTACTAAAAAATAAAAAAGAAAGTTGTCGATAGATGATTTTTAAAGGAACCATAGATCACGTTAAAACATTATTTTAAAAGAATATTAGCATTTCATGAAGTCATGTTTATCAATTAAAACAAGTTTATTTACATGTAAGTTATACGCATATTTTCCCCCCTTCACCTACCTAATGATACGGTTACCTGTTTGCGGGTCAAGCTTTTTACTCATATATAACACAATACTCGAGCAAAATATCACGTTTATGAGATCAATAAGATGTTAAAGAACAACTTTTCCAGCCAAAGCCATATCGAAATATTTACCGTTTTAAGTTATAAAGCGAAAACTTTGAAGATCCCCAGATCCCTAATTTAAGGGGTCAGCCCCTTTTTAGGGATCTCAAAAGAAAGCTCTTAACATTTTGCACAACTTTTGTTCTACACGTCTTAACAAAATATTTTTAGTTTAAAAGATACAAAGGAAAATATGTGTAATTTTTTGTTCCTTTAGGCGTCCTAATTTTTAAATCCTGTTAACCACCATTTCGAACGTTGTAATCAAAAAACAAAAAAACGATGTGCACAACTACAATGCTCCTACTTTTCATTTTCAATGCATTTTCTGCTCAAGCTTATACAGTCTCGGAGCCTTTGTCTGGAAACCAAAGCTCCCAAAATTTCATTCAAAGGGGAATAACTCGTGAACAGAAGGGGTTTTCTGAAATGTAGTACATGATTTTAAAATTGTTCTGTAAAGTTTATAAACCCTGAAAATTTGAGCAAAATCCATGCAGAAATGAGCGAGATATGAGGCTTCAAAGTTAGCGTCTAGGAAAAAAAAGGGGGGGGAGAGAATAATAAGAATAATCTTAACCAGCACAATCAGTAGAAGGTCTTCCGTTGTTACGGAAGACCTTAATAAACTACTAACAATAATAAGGAAAAGGACTTATGCTAATTAGAAAAGGCAGAATGCGAAACGAGATTTTCCAGATGTTCAAACACAAGATAAACTGGTCTACTTTTTCTGAATAGGACTTTGTTTTACATTATCACTCATTTAGATGTGGCGAGGGAACGCACTGTATGATATCCCTACGTAGGGCTAGTCAAGATGTTCGTGCAATTTCATAGCACTATCTCGCCACTACGATATTTAACACAGCCCATGTAGGAATAGCCTAGTCTAGCTAGCAGCTATAGGCTAGGTCTATTAAACGCGCTGTATGAAATAACGTTATATCTACGTAGGGCTAGCCAAGATGTGCGTACAATTTCATAGCCCTATCTAGCCATTACGTAACCGCTATACGATCGTTAACGCAGCCCAGGGCTCAGGCTAGCCGCTACGATCTTGAACGCAGTCCAGCTGTAGGTGAAGTGCTATAAATTTAGACCTATACTTAGCACTCATGACCGTAGCAGGGAGAGTTTTTCTTAACGTGCTAACGCTTGCCGCGACACACCGTGTAGATTTTCTTCCTTCTAACGGAAACACACGAGCGTCAAATCAGAAAAAGGTTTCTTATCAGTTGTTGAATGATTGATTGATTGTATCTTGTTTTACGTCTCTCTCGAGAATTTTTCACTCATAGGGGAAACATCGCCAAGACTGGTGAAGGGCTTCAAATCTAGGAGCTGTGAGGGTTCTTTATAGTAGGTGTATGCCACATGCACCCACTGTGACACGGGGCATCCGTTTTTAAGGTCATCTCCCAGGACCCGTGACATTCACACCTGATGCCGAACGTTTGACGATGGAACTGTCACTCATTACTTTAACGACTCAAGTCTGTCGCGGCCGGGATTCGAACCCCGGCCTTCCGCATGCGGGCCGGGGCGAACGCTCTAACCTCTAGACCACCATGGGGAATGTGCTACGTAACAAATGTGCCCAGGAGCCTTGTCATTGAAATTAGCATCGTGGCCAAATGAAATAAAAGTGTTAGGAGAAAATGGTGATTGGTTTGATTTTTAAAAATGTTAAGGAAATTTTTTACAAATCATGAAGATTTTAATGAAGATTCATCTGACCCAGAGGATGAAGATTTGTTGCTGTTGAACCAGAGAACTCTCCCTTAATAGCTATTTGAGCCTTGCACATCTTTTGATGATGAAGATTTATCTAACAATGCAGAAATTGCCCAGTCAGACAGAATACACAGCACAGATTGGTGAAGAATAGTTTAATTCTCTTACAATTGGTATTTTAATGGATAATAGGAATCGTGGAAATAAAATTCACGGACCAGAGTGTCAGGAGGGCCCCTCAGACCATTTTCTCTTGAATCTAATAAAGACACTTACATTTTGGTACAAGATTTGTTTGGGTTTTTTTCTTTAATGGAGGGACACTCCATCTAATCTTCTACCTCTCTTTGTTTCACTGTGATCACCAGCTGATGACATGTTTACTTGCATGCAGTGTAAAGCGACAGAGACTGCCGCTGCAGTTATTCACATTTGTGACATCACACAGCCGACAGTTGATCACATTTGTGACATCACACAGCCGACAGTTGATCACAATTGTGACATCACACAGCCGACAGTTGTTCACATTTGTGACATCACACAGCCGACAGTTGTTTACATTTGTGACATCACACAGCCGACAGTTGATCACAATTGTGACATCACACAGCCGACAGTTGTTCACATTTGTGACATCACACAGCCGACAGTTGATCACAATTGTGACATCACACAGCCGACAGTTGATCACAATTGTGACATCACACAGCCGATAGTTGTTCACATTTGTGACATCACACAGTCGACAGTTGATCACAATTGTGACATCACACAGCCGACTGACAGTTGATCACAATTGTGACATCACACAGCCGACAGTTGATCACATTTGTGACATCACACAGCTAACAGTTGATCAAATTTGTGACATCACACATCCGGTAACAGCGGAAACTACCGAGCATCAAGTTGCTTGCACTGGGGTTTAACATTTTAATTAATTTTAGCTTAACCACGAATCGAACAAACTTGATTTGTACAGGACTGGATTTTTCATGATTAGATAAGTATTTTTAAAAAATTATCCAATACAAAGGATTTCTTATTGGAATACAAATAAACAAATTAATTACTACAAATAAAACATTACAAAATACAAATAAAAAATATGTATTACAAATGATGATTTATACAATACAAAACAGTGGCGGATTTAGACGGCGCCCCCGCACCCCCCCCCCCTAAAATTTTCAAATTTAAGGTAAATCGCGGTATCTTGTTTCGGAAAATGTACTAAACGATAAAACAAACAATAATTTCTCCCACTCCCGGAGAAATCACAGGGGCTAAGCCCATTTTGACCCGAAACTCATTGTAACCATAAATATAGATGGTTACAATGAGTTTCGGGTCAAAACGGGCTTTGCCCCTGTGGGAGAAATAAATGACAAAATCTTTTGATTTCTTGAATTACTTTATTGGGAGAACTTAATTTTTTCCAAAAAAAAACAAAACACCCTTAATATTTGGGTCATTTTATTAATTTCACTTTATTAGAATGATAGAAAATAGTACAAATGACTAAATAGGAGAAATATTTCAAGCCCCATAAAATCTGTAAAATCCAGGAGCTTTCGGGGGCTTCGCCCTGGACCCACTGCCTCATAAAGTGGCGCCCCCGTAACCGCAATTCCTGAATCCGCCCCTGCAAAAGAAAATATACTACACAAAATTTTTTACAATATAAATAATTTTTTATAATTCAAAGTAACAATTATAAATACAAATTGAAAAAAATATATACAATACAGGGGGGGGGGGGGGGTGTGGGGATAAAATACTACAAGGAAATAAAATGGAGTTGAGAAAACAGAAAGTTAGAATTGATAGATTAATAAATTCTTGATTAATAATATCAAGAAATAAAAATATTGAAATAAAACTGGGAAAATAAGACGTAAGAATGAAAATAAGAAAAAAATAGAAATGTTAAAATCAAACTATGGCACTAATATCCCTCCATATTGGCTTGCGTTGTACCGAATACATTTATCGGGAGGCAGGAAAGGACATTCTAGAAATGGCGAAGCCACTTGTTTTCGTAACGCGAGTCCCTCCTCCACAGGGAATGAAATTAATAGAGGACAGCTGCACGACGCGAGCAATGAGGGAGGATCGATTCATTACGCGGGAGGAGATGTTGGAAGGCGTGGTTGGTGTGGAGGGCATTTTGTGTCATCCTCCCGACAAAGTTGACAAAGTAGTGCTTGACGCTGCAGGTATGATTACACATTTATATTTACATTTATGTATGGCACGCCATTATGTACAAAAATGAATGAAAGTCTAGTTTAGAGGTCCATCATCTCTGACGCATATTGCTAACTAGTATATAATACGTTGTCGCTCTGTCTCTGTCTCTCTCTCTCTCTCTCTCTCTCTCTCTCTCGTCAGGAAAGCTATGTAGAAGCATAGATGACTGATAAAACATTTGTATTGTACGTATAGTATTGTTACTCATTACAAACAAGTTGCTATCCTAGTTGTTTGGTCCGAATTAAAAAAATAATTCCCACCATTTACAAACGCTGCAACATCATCGCACACATATATTTCCGAGACTGTTTTCAAAATGCAATAGTCACTCGGCCAAATCTAATGCATGAATCCCGTATCTAGAGACGTATCCAGGCTTTCAGAGAAAAGAGAGCGGCATCGGTGACATTATCTGCTGATCTGTGGAAAACTGTATATTTTGTTGCTACGGTACCCGCGCTTAAAGTTAAAGAGAAATAAAAATATCAAATACATTAATTAATTTGCACCTATTAGTAATTCGTTGTTGTACGCTCTTTCACAACTGATTAAAATCAGCTCCTCGATCCATTCCTTTCTCTCTTTTTTAGCTCACTTGGCTTTCGATGACGTCAAAACCATTATCGTGAGGAATGAGGAGTACTTGTGTTATTTTAGTAATAATTATAGAATATAGTACAGACTATGTGTATATGTACATGTATTTTATAAAATGCATTCTTTTTTCAACCCAGGACCATCTTTAAAAGGTGTCAGTACCATGTCCGTCGGTCTCGAGCATATCGATCTGACTGAGTGCAGAAAGCGAGGTATTAGTGTTGGTTACACGCCCAATGTACTGACAGATGCAACGGCGGAGACGACCGTCTCTCTTCTGCTGGCTACATCACGTCGATTGAAAGAGGGTAGGTTCAGTTTTATTTTAAAAACTACAAAAAGTGAGAGAGAAATAAAAACATTGAAACTTCTAAAATAAATTCTCAAAATTTTGTGATTGTAGCTTGATATCAATAAACCCCAAAGAATATCTAGATATACCCTTGATATGAAAGGTATGCAGACGTTCGGAGGGTCTGCTGAGGTGCGGGGAGGGATGGGTAGGTATGAGACCAAAACAGGAAACTTTCCCTCATGTTATGTGTCTTGGTTTGAAAAAGCCGTGCATGACTGCATGTGTATTTCTTTTGTAACAGTAGAGGCAATTTTAAAGAAAACTTGAACAAGTTTAATTATACCCGCACTTTCTAAAAAAAAGTTCGGGTATATTGTTGTTACCCTCGTCTGTCTGTCACATTTTTTACATCAAACTCCTCTTAAATTATTTCAAGCAGTAGCCGATTAATCTTTTGTAATATGATAGGTGGTGTCCTGTATATGGACAATAAGATTTTCAAATTTTCAATTTTACCCTTGGGGCAAAATTGGGGTCGAGAAACCTTTTTTTTTTTCAAAAATGGTTCACAGAACTCCTCATATATTACTCCGTAGCTAAATCTTGGTTTGGAAGGTAATTTGTGGTGTCCTGTGGATGTCAAATAGGGTTTCAGAATTTTCATTTTCACCCGGGAAGGGGGGGGGGGACTGGCAATTGGGGTTTCAAAAACGATATTTTTCTAAAGAAAAGCCTAGTTCCCAGAACTCCTCTTACATTTTATGCAGAAGCCAAATCACCTTTTGGGGATGATTAATGGTGTTCTTCAGATTAGGTGTGAATAAGTTTTGGGAATTTTCTTTTTCACCTTGAGAGGCAAATACGGTGGAATTCGACGAACAAAGACCTGGTCCCAGGATCATGAAACATCTTAAGCTTAAGTCAAAATCTGAATATTGTGATGAAATGATTGAGAAGTCAATCATTCCAAAATAAAATTGCTATTAAATATTGTTTCATTGAATTTCTAGTGTCTGCAAATTGAGAGTTTCAGTTTAAAAGTAATGGATATTTTACAGGTGATTGGAATTTTGACTTAAGTCTGAGTTTGTTACATGATCCTGGGGCCTAGTGTTCAGTGTATTATGTCATGTGCAACAAGAATATATTTGTGGTGGTAGAAGGGGCTAAAATCTTCCTTCCACAACTCCAGTTTAAACATAATTTATTATTTATTAAGTTATGACTATATTATTTATTAAATTCTGAATTAATTAAGAGTCCAGGTTGCACTAAATTACCAATATATTTTCAAAATTACCTCCACATTCTCATTACCACTTCTAAATAGTATCGCTGCCGTTAGCCAGCGCCTTGTGTGTTTACATGTATAAAGTACATCTGAAATCGAGAGGAAAAATGTAATTTCTGGCGATGTAGCGGTAATGTATTCCTCCCAGATGCCCGGATGTCATATTTTCCCCATATCATTTTAATTATATTCAAGTAAATTATAAAATAACTATTGCGACCTTTTAATACAACGAAATAGGACGAAAACAGTGTTTTGTTTTCTAAATATACACACATTTTAATAATTTTAAATTACTCTTTGGTACAGTTGTTTGTCTTTTATACGAGTGATAAGTTTCATCTTCTATAAACTTTCAGCATTTTCTGCGGTTGTTGATGGTGGATGGGGATCTTGGGAGAACGGATTGTATTTGTGCGGGAAGACTTTGCTCGAATCAACTGTGGGCATCGTTGGACTGGGAAGAATCGGATTGGCCATTGCAAAGCGACTGCAGCCATTTGGCGTGAAGAAATTGTTATACAGTGGGAACTCAAGGAAAGAATGGGAAGAAGAAGTGGGGGCTGAATTCGTGAGCTTTGAACGTCTGTTACAAGAATCGGACTTCGTCATAGCATGCTGTTCAATCAATAAGGAAAATGTCGGTTTGTTTAATAAATCTGCCTTTAGTAAAATGAAGAAAAGCGCCATTTTCATCAACACGAGTCGTGGAGTGTTGGTCCACCAAGATGACCTCTATGACGCGTTAAAGTCAGGAACTATTATGGCGGCAGGATTAGATGTTACAAGTCCGGAGCCCCTTCCTCGCGATCACCCTCTGCACTCCTTGAAGAACTGTGTGATTACGCCCCATATAGGTAGTGCGACAGTTTATGCACGGAATGCAATGGCGGACCTTGCTGCTAGAAACCTGATAGCAGGATTGAAGGGGGAGGTACTACCATCACCAGTACCCCAATGAACTCCATTACTCCGCCTTTTAGTTTGGAATTCAATCATGATTTCGTATTTCTGAATTCCACAATGTACTAAACAGATATTTCTTTTCGTCGTGTATTAGAGACACTTTTTAATTATATGTAGATCTTACAGATTTGTTTTGTTGGTTTTTTCCCCACAGAATTGATCCTAGTAACTCACCCCCGCCACCTCGGACATGATTAAAAGCTCAAAGGAAATATGTACACTTAAAATATAGTTTTTTTTATTAATACAAACACTTGGGAAAAATATGAATTTAGAATTTAACATTTGTAAACTTCTTTTAATACACAACACATTGACAACTGCAAATGATCTGTGACAGAGTAGTTTTGGATGAAAACATAGAAGAAACAGCAACATACTTATACTGTGAGAAGTGGAGTTTTCAGGTGGCGAATTTCCAATGTTGTTTTCAGTGGGGTATTAAAATAAATCCCGAGATTAAAACGAATCCTAATTTGAAGCACAAACAGTAATGATATGTATGTTATATAAACATAAGAAAGTCATAATACTGAACTGGTATATGTCATCACGCCAAAACAGAGAGCATCACCGATTGTAAAGCGTAAGCACCACACGAATAATGGGAGAATCCTTGAAGCGTAGATTATTTTTGATGATCAGAGCCTGAAATAAAAGACAAATGGTGGTGGTAGCTAACTGGTTTTGACAGTCGTGGTGGACTAGAAGTTCCTCGTGACAAGAAGCCAGATATTAGCGAGGTGTTGGCTGCACGGGGCGAATTTTACAAGTGGCTTTCACAACCCCATTGTCCTTCCACATACACTTTTTGCAGTCCGCGTATAAATCCATTTTGGCCCATGAATGTCGCCCAGTTTCCATGAAGGTGTTTTCCAGCTTCCAGGCCTGGCTGAGTTTGGCTTGCGAGGATCGTGTCGGGCGACCCACCCGCTTGGTAATTTGATCCACCTCTTCCTCTGTCATGTTGCTAGGGGAACGCGTCTGTGCTGCGGAGGCTAGGTGAGGAGGAAGTTGTGGGTTCCTCTGGTAAAACCAAGGCGACGTTAGTGCTGGCATATTTCCCCGGTTTCCTCTCGGTACTCAAGATGTTCTCTTCGTTGTTAAATAGTGCAGTCTGAAGTTCAAATAAAATATCTGTTTGGGAGAAGTTTGGCCAAAACACTCGAGTAAACACTGCAGAATTAATCCAAATAAATTTAACCACTCGCTACCAAGTGACGATGACGCTGTGAAAACTTTCGCAAAGTAAGGCTAACGTTGACTCAATGTTTGGTATTAAATGGCTAATCCTCCACGCCGGGGTTCATCGATTCATTAGTAAAGCTGTTTTTGGTACGAGTTCAAATATCCGACACGCTTAAAAGGTTTAATCTTGTAATTAAACGAACAATAATTCAGAATGGTCGAACAAAGTCGAATTTGGAATTAAGATCAATTGAAGAGAAGCTCTTGATAATGTCAAAATCTCTTCAATCCGTTTAAAAATCACCTTGTATTAGTGCCTGTCAGGTTAAATACACAGACTACTCTGATGTGAGGTAATAGAATATTCAATGCAATTTATTAGTGCGGAGTATGAATACAGTCACGTGATTTAAAAGACGTTATCCATGCTGTCTCAAAATTTGATAAGTCTGTCAAAATTTCTGAAGATAAAGAAATAATAACTCAAGAGATTTATTGTTATCTTGTCAAGAAAACAAAAGAACATTGATGTTGTCCAAAAGTGTTGGCATTGTAGATAAAGCTGTACAGGGGTGAACAGATGTCTCAGACGTGTAGAGTTTTTTGGTCCGATATAAAAGCACAGTGTTCGGATCTTGTGCTTAATTTGGACCGCATGCAATATGTAAATATGGTGTGAATGAAATATTTGCATTTGCTGCATAGTTCTGAATAATCAATAGATATAAACTGAATGGTACAGACATAAAACGGGGTTTAATACTTGAGAAGAAAGGTCTGAACAAAAACGAAATGGTTCCGTTATATAAGTTCTTTTGTAACAAGCGACGAAAGTCCCCCCTGCCGAGACTAAAAAATGCATGAATTATTGGAGAAAAACAAAGAATAACTGAAAACGTAAAGGGCACTGACAGCTCGAATCAATCAACCATTGATACAAACTCTAAAAAGATAAGACCCAGGCTTGCAACATGATAACATTGAAAAGTTAAACGTAGACAAACCTGCTGTAAGAGTTTTCGCTTCGTTTCATTTTCGCCTTTTTTTTTTTAACAGGAACAAATTTTAAACCGGACGAATCTTCTTATTACAAATGGTTGATTCGTTTTGGAAGCGAAAATAACACGGAGGAAAATTTCCCATTGTACAGAATTGCGTCTGCAGTTTTAACACGTAAGCTACATGTGTTTGACATTGAGGTGTATATGGCGATTAGTCAACGTAGTATTAGTGTCAAGGGCTTTTAGTGATTTTTCAGACTTTTGTTGGTATCCGTTCATGAACTAATTCAGCTTTTATGTACAATTCAAGATGGTTTTGATACAAAGGGAAATGCTGTCCTTTTCCTTTTATATAGGACAAAATCTAAAATAATAATAATAATAAAAAATCTTGTTATCTTAGCTTCTCTCCTCCAAATGCTCTAACTCAATATTTTAATGTTATCATTGTAAAGACGTTTTAGCTTACCTGAGCTGAAAGCTTAAGTGAGCTTTTCTGATCACGTTTTGTCCGGCGTCCATCCGAAAACTTTTAACATAACATCGGGGGATCAAAGTATAGGGCCTATAGGGGAAACTTTTAAAATTCTTCTTAAGACCAACAAGGTAATGCTTTTAAATCATATCAATTTGCAAGCATCCTTAGTGCACATGCAAGCTTGTTTAAATCTTGGGTCCATTGGGTATCAAAGTTTTATATGAAATATACAGTAAAAAAATCTTAGCTAGGTCATGATTATTAATTTGCAAGCAGCCTCAGGAAGTGGAGATACCACACACCACAATAGGGAATTAGAGTTTTACGTAGGGATATATAGGAAAAACATTCTTCTTAAAAAGAACAGGGCCATGATGAGTCATATTAATATGCAAGCATCCTCTGATAGTGTAGATTCAAGTTTGTTCAAATTATGGCCTCCCTCATCTTCGCTAGCCAAGGGTGACGATACACGGTGTTCCTCTTTCACCGTGTATCGTCGCCCTTGGCTAGCGATGATGGGCCTCCCTAGGGTAGAGTGAAACAAAGTTTAATATTGGGATATATATTTTTAAAAAATCTTTTGAGCAACATGTCACATTTTAAAATATGCAAACATCCACAGGTAGTGCTTTGTTCAAATCTGTGGACCCGTAGTGTAAGATAAGGACTCGGGTGTGTGTGTCAAAGTTTTACATGGTAATGAATAGGGGGGAAAATTCAAGGATGTTCTGAAGATCAGCATGACCATGATTAGTCATAATGATATGCAAATGTACGGCTAAGGTGACTCGGGTTAGCGTTGTCAACCATGGGCCTCTGGTTATGTTCATGATTCTTTCACGTAGGTCACTGCATAAAAGTCGTTATTGTAATATTTCTCTTGTTGAATTTTTACGCTGTATGTAAAAGCTTGGTTAGTTAGATTTGCTAATTAAATGATTCCCCATTAAAATATTTTTCCTATCTACCTACCCATTTGCCATATATATGTCGAGAGAAATAAAGATCAAAGAACTCAGTTCTCGAGAAATATTCTTCATTTACGAATAAAGTATATGGATGAATAACAATGACCTATATTTTGCACGTCAAACGTCATTGGACCACGTTGCATACATTAAAGACCCCCCCCCCCCCCAAAAAAAAAAAAAAACACCGTACGGTATTAAAAGGAAATGGGATATATTTGAGAAGAGGAATAAGCAAATTCCTTGAAATTTACAATGTATATCAAACCAATATCAAAATACGCTGTTTTATATTTTCTGACCTACTTTCAAGATCTTTCGTCAAGAGATTTTGAACTAGCATCCACTCTTAATTATTAAACAAGAGGCCCATGGGCCACATCGCTCACCCGAGACACCTTGGCCATATCTAAAGATTTCCCCTACATGTTTGCATGTAATCTTTGATCCCTTTGCGGCCCCAACCTACCCCCAGGGGCCATGATTTTAACGAACTTAAATCTGCACTTATGTCAGGGAGCTTTCGTGTTCATGTAAACTGCTTTGGCCCAATAGTTCTTGAGAAGAACATTTTCAAAGATTTTCCTAATATATTTGTATTTAAAAGTTTGATCCCCTATGGTGGACCCATCCTACCCCCGGGGGCCATTATTTGAACAAATTTGAATCTGCACTATGTCAGGAAGCTTTCATGTCAATTAGTATTTTCCTAGCCAAGTGGGTCTTGCGAAGAAGATTTTCAAAGACTTTCCCTATATATTCATATGTAAAACTTTGATCCCCGGTGCAGTAGCCAAATCTAATCTGACTAAAACACACACACACACACACACACAATCACACACACACACACACACACACACTATATATATATATATATATATATATATATATATATATATATATCGTTCACTGACCAGTTTCGCTGACCTTAGTGATAAACCGCGATTTTCTCATTAATCACTTGGATTAAATAAATAAACAATACACCTAACTATAAAGTAATTAAATTCCCTTACTTTCATCCAAAAATTCCACTTTCATTGGTACGTTCATTGAATATATTTTAGTAACAAAAAACATTTCACTTTGTGATCCTAAAACGGTGACGTCACCTATTTCGGTGACCATTGTTAATATAAGTTTGCCAAGAGTTTGTTACTATAAAAACGTATATACAGGAGGAATGTGCAACTAAACATCAATGAATAAAATAACATAGTGTAAATTTCTAGACTTTTGTTATACTTTAAATTAATTTGAAGGTTTGCTTGAAAAAGTATTAAGTAAATGGGCTTATTTTTTGGGTGCCCATGTTGATTTTTTGCATACTCTCCTTCTAGTAGTTCATTTTGGAGAAAAATTGAAGACGTGGTCTGTGTATGTTTGAAAACAATACGGCGAAATTGATGATGTAATCAACACCCGAAAAGACAACGCGGACACGTAAACAAAAGGTCACCGATTCTGGTCAGTCACCGAAATAGGGCAGTCGACTATATATATATATATATATATATATATATATATATATATATATAATCCAAATAGAAAGAGTTGATATCACACAGTCAAAATAATTCAATAAAAAAAGCAGGAAAATATACAGTTCCAAAATATATTTAAATCACTAGCGCTTTCTGGATTTTAACATCCATCCTCAGGTGAATACAAATTTTAAATAATGATTCATTATTATTATTTAAAATTTGTATTCACCTGAGGATGGATGTTAAAATCCAGAAAGCGCTAGTGATTTAAATATATTTTGGAACTGTATATTTTCCTGCTTTTTTTATTGAATTATATATATATATATATATATATATATATATATATATATATATACATATATATATATATATATATATATATATATAAGTTCTGTACTTTAGTCAGATTGTAGCCCAATCATACCACCGGGGGTCATGATTTTAATAAACTGATTCTGCACTGTCAGGAAGCTTTTATGTAAATGTAAACTTCTTTGGTCCAATGGTTCTTGAGAAGAAGATTTTTAAAGAGTTTCCCTATATATTTGTATGTAAAACTTTGATCCCCTATTGTGGCCCCATCCTACTCCTCGGGGTCATGATTTTAACAAACTTGAATCTGCACTACGTCAGGAAGTTTTCATGTCAATGTCAGCTCTTCTGGCCCAGTGGTTCTTGAGAAGATTTTTAAATGGCCCCACCCTATTTTTGCATTGTTATGATTATTTCCCCTTTAAAGGGGGAGAGCATGATCTTTCCTTTGAACAAATTTGAATCCTCTTCACTCGAGGATGATTTGTACCAAGTTTGGTTGAAATTGACTCAGTGGTTCTGGAGAAGAAGTCGAAAGTATGAAAGTTTACAGACAGGTGGACGGACAGACGACGGACAACGAATGATCAGTTATGCTCACTTGAGCTTTCAGCTCAGGTGAGCTAAAAACTATACAAATATAAATATATCGATCGATATTTTCTTTTTAAAAAACTCACTACTCTATTCACTGATTTATTGAAATATGCCAGTATTTACATTCATAGAAAGCAACCAAAATTACAAATAATCATTCTTATACACAGCAAAGACTTGTTTATTAAGTGTGGTTATCATGGTCACTAAGGAGTATGTACAAGGATTCCAGAAAACGTTGATTGGTAGTTATTTCCTTCAGAACTGCTGGCACCATAGACATGTTCTGAAGAACCGTACAGTTGTATCCAGACGTGGTCCTCTTCACTGATGTTCAATATTACCATCGCTGAACTGGAATCTGCCCCGCCTGGATAAGGAACGTAATTGGAAGCATGAACAGTACCCCCTACCATCAGCTGAGTGGAGAACGCACTGCCCCCCGTGGCGATAGTCCAGTGGAACAGGTATACGCCGGTTTTGGGAGCGATGAAGATTCCGTCCTCTGTATGGTAGTGATTTCCTAGGTTGATGTAGGTCTTGTCAAACCTGATGGTGACCCTAGAGCTTATTCCACCGGTAGATGAGGACTTGTAAGCAGAAAACAGAACAGGCTCTGAGGGACTGGCTAGCATACCTATTTTAGAAAAAGAGAAAATTATGTTCATGGATGTTAGTTCCTAGATAGTGTTTGTGTGTAAGTATCTGTGGTGTATATAACTAATTATTTGTACTTCCTATGTGTTTAGTAAATGGTAAAAATGAAAAGGTGAACAGTGATCAATCTCATAACTCCTATGATGAATACAAAATTACGAGTAGGGCAAACACGGACCCCCGGACATACCAGAGGTGGGATCAGGTGGTGGTCTCTGGACGTCCTCTTTGTAACTATGATTCAGTTTGTGAAAATTGCATCTAAATTAACAAAATCTGCAGTCTTAGTGTGCAAGAAAAAAACCCTGTTACTACACTTATTTATACGGGTTAGGACGGTCACCAGTATTTTTAAAGAACATTTATTGATGCGTATGTAATTTCTAATATTCGAAATAAATGTACCGTGGCTTCATCATTTTTCCTATATACCAATTTCCGTTACCAGACCACGAATGTAGGTTACCATGAAGTACATGTATATTTTGCTCATAGAAGAATATTTTGTTCATAAAAGAGTAGTAATTATTTTTTTCTACAAATCAGTAGGAACTTTGTCTTACCAGATCTAAGAGCAAGTACATTCAGAGCCGATATATCGGCATCATCTCTCCCTGTCAGCAACTGTCCTAGCACGCGCTCTGTGGCGTTTATACGACGTTCGAGAGTTTTCTCCAGATAGGAAAGTCGCTCTTCCATACTGGTCAGATTTCGGCCTTTGTGAAGCGTGGTCAACTCAGCCAAGGATACGGCGGCACAGAGGAAGGGTAAAAGAACCAACACCATTTTGTCTGTCCTTTCTCGAACTTCTCAATCAGCGTGCTGATACTGACTATGAAATAATGTAACATGAAAAGGGGTTTATATATACAAGTACTACCGAGAAATACTCTGACAATTTAGCTCACATGGTTACCACGTTTATACATTAATTCTATTTTACAGCTACCACACAACATTCTATCATTATGGATATATTTTGAAAAAGAGATGGAAATGTCCTGTATGTGTGTTTTAAGGATATAAACTCTTTAACTTATTATGAACGTTCACATTTTGAGGTAGGGTAGGTAACTTCTGGACTCAGTAAGCGTGACAAGCGACGATGAAGATCATAAAAGCTTCAGGCTGGTCAGATTCCGGCCGGTCACTGGCCAGCTCGGTTGAGAAAACAAGTGCAATAATAAAAAGAACTAGAGTGACGAAATTCATGTTGTTGCAAGGTCTTGAACGATTGAAAATAAGGCGCTAATTAAAGACTGCAAATCATATTTACAGAGATGTACTGGTTTCAAACTCTGTTTTACAAGAAGTTTAGGTCTCCAACAATGTTAAGAAAACGGATAGTGTGTGCCTGCCAGCTGATGAAATTTCAAAATGAACAAAGGTGTCGTCTGCAAAATGGACCTTCACATTGTGAAAGCAGTATCGTTATCCTCAGACAGATGATTCCAGTGAAAGTGAAGAAGGGAGGAGGGGGTATATTAGCTGCATTCCGTCCATTGCACTATGTTCTGTTCTGTGTTTTTCAGGTATTAACATCCACTAAAATAAGGCAGCGAAAGGAAGAAAATATAAACAAGCAGACAGGAAATGAATTTGTAATAACATTGGATCACATACATTTGTGGTCAAATGAGAATTTGAAAGGCAATTGTAAGAATTTAAAAAGTGTGTCACAGAAAGTCTTTGATAGACCATTATCATTACACTTAAACTGAGGTCTGCTAAGGGTGGTCTAGGTGGTCTAGGTGTTAGCCATTGGTTTGTTTTAGAAGTCATTGGATGATGGGTGAAAATGTTAAAGTGCAATTTTAATTTTGACAAAATTATTGGAAAATGTATTTTATGCAAAAATAAAACCCAGTAAGAACTTCCGTTTTAAGTGAACAATTAAATTCGGTAAAAATGTAACCAAAGGTGATATAAGCCTATAAAGTGTGATCAATCTGGTGATATATCAACCCAAAATTCAACAGGGAACTTTAAGATATAACTAATCTGAAAATGTAGCCCCTCCCCCCACCCCCGAGACATATTATACATGTGCTTAAATAATACAATGGACAGTCCTTAATTAGTACGACACCATATTATAAATCAAGACGTGGTACTCTAGATCTGGGAAAATAAGAAGTTATTTTGTTTGTTGGTCGATTTTTTTAAAATCCGCCTTTTAAAAAAAAAAAAACGATGCCATGTGTCCGGGGGATATTAACCTAAAATGTAAACAAGAATGGGGATATAGGAACCTGTTCTATTTAGCCAGAAATTTAATATCTTTCACGTACACTGCGAGTTGAGTTTTACAGATGAGCTACATGCACCTGTCATTCTCCGCAAATGTGAGCAGTGGTCACTGAATCACTTCAGTCTTTTTTCCAAAAATCAACTTACCATGTTCAACGTTTGAGGGGGTTCCAGAACTTTTATATGTCAAGTGTTTACAGATGTCTGCGCTATTTTTCATTAATAACACATTTCCCCAAGTACGTTCTCTCTCTCTCTCTCTCTCTCTCTCTCTCTCTCTCTCTCTCTTTCTCTCTCATATTTCTGCACAACGACTTTGATTAAACATCTTGAAAAGTGGATTTAAAAATCACATTTTTAGGAATTTTTATAAAGAAGAAATTGGTAACAACTAAACGGTAAATCAAGATTGAACTATTAAATGACAATCAAACATTGAAACTATATCGAGCTTTAGTGCTGTTTCAACTTTTGATACATATATTTTTAAAGTTTGTTTTAACGTTTCGATGCTGAAATAATGTTGCATCTTCAACTTTGAAAACTCATCTTCATTAAGTTGTAACCGCCGTTAGATAAAATGTTGCATATTGAAGATTGTTTCAACATTGAAGATTTATTGATAAATCAACAGTGGATCAACATTGGATTATGTTTGTTCTACGTTTTAACCACGAATCAACGGAAACCAAAAATATCGACAGAATAAAAAGTTAAGAAAGAGAACAAATGTAAACCACTACACGAAGAGAATAGACCCGATTATTTGGTCAACGATCACGGGAAATTGGAGATATAGAGTCTATGGATTTTTCGCGTATACCTTTTTTAAAAAAACAACAACATCGAACCACTTCTGTATCCGTTATGTAACAACTTAAACATTTCCTTGGCGCTCTACTTGATCAATTATTAACGATAATTAATCTTTCCGGGTATTCCCCCGCTATGGTTTGGAACGTTAATCTCAGGCCTAATATTATTTAGCGACATCAGCAAGAATGTTTCTAATTTCATTTCAGAAGAACAAGGACAAATCCGTCTATGCACTTCTCAATGATTGTATACAAGGGTCAGCACGAAAGCGAGATGTACCTCCACTACACACACTTTTGGTTGGAAAATGTTGACAGAAAAGTGATCTAAGGCATAAAGGGGAAATACAATCCCACTTTGGGGCAGAAAAAGTACAATCGAGGTGCAACACCTACTCCCTCCTTTGAGTTATTTCTAGATTCACTTCTGCAGTCGTGGATCGAGGATATCAGAAGTCTTAAATTGTCCCTAGTTGCTGAGAATTCAGCTAAATCAAACTTTAATTCTTATTTTGTATATAAAAAAGTGAATTTGAAGAGAGAGGGAGGGGGAAAAGCAAATTCATGGTTGGCTGCTGGACATAGCTCACTTACTTCGAACCTATGCATGTTAGGATTAGGTTTTTTAAAGCTTGGGATACCATAACCGTCAACTGACTGCATTACAATAGCATTAAACGATATAGTACTTAAGATTTACTGTGTTTTAGCACATAGGAACTACAACACTTATTTTGTCTTGTTTTATCACTATACTAACGTTCCCGCGTGTTGTTGAAAAATTATTTACATGAAAAACAAAGAATAAACTAGAACAATGCTTCCTGCTAAAACAGGAAGTAAATCATTCTTTTCGTTCTTGAGACGGGATATAAATTTTATGTTAAGAGCAAGTTCTGAAGCCCCCTATTAAAAACCACTTCAGTTATACATAGCAAAATATTTGTACGGAGCAAGATGTAAAATTTTAAAAATCGAGAGAATTGGTCTCTTTTGAAAATATAAATATGAGCAATATTTGTCTATTCATTTCAAATATCATTACCTAGCTGAGTACCTCAATAGGTTAGCATGATATTGACTGATATAAGGGGGAGGGGGTATGTCGACTGCTGAACAGTAAATCACTGGTTAAAATCCAGCAGTGGTTTTAATTTTTTTTTTTCAAATTGCTTTCTATTAAAACTCCATTTTTGACTAAATAAAGAAAATTTGAAACTTTTCAATTTCAAAATATTGTTGTACATACCCTCCACTTTTCATCCATATCAAATTTCTCTGCTGCACAAAACATTTTCTGAAATAAAACGCTTTCCAATGTTTAGAGATTTTGCTTCTTAAAATCAAAGATACAATACATGTATATTCAATTTAAGGGTCAGTCCCACAACCTTTGGAAGAGACTTCAGAGGGTCAAACCAATCTCTTTTCATCACAAGATTCACTTTCAGGTGAGTGACTGGTGTTCAACTTAAAAGACTAGCTCCAAAGTATTTATTTATTTATTTTTTGGTCATGTACATGGAAGTAAGTTCACTTTCGTGCCAGACCTCTAATGGGGTCTCATCAAGGGGAAAGCACTGGGTTTTTTGTTTTTTTTTAAATAAAGCACGTGTACTTTCAGTATGTTTTCCTACATCAAATATCCTCGATATATACTCCCCTAAAACAGAAATTTACAATTAAGACGATTGATGACCCCCGACTCCAAGATCTATTTTATCAGTTTTTCTACATTCAGATGATAAATTTCCCTTATCTAGTTGAACCAGGAACAGATTCCGTACACTTTCACTGCATGCTGAACAAAAGATTAGTAATCAGACAATAAGTGGAGCTGACTACTTAAGTACCCCGTTCCTTATGGAGCGCCAAATTAACATAAACTCAAATAATTGAAGATATCTTCAATTATTTGAAGATATCATCAATTCATTTGATGCGCGCAACAATTTAATTAAAGATCTCTTCAAATAATTAATGATATCTTCAATTCTGAATTATTGCGCGCATTAAATGAATTGATGATAGCATTAATTCTTTAGCTGAATTGATGCGCGCTTTAATTGAATTAATGATCTCTTCAAATGAATTAATGATATCAAGAATTGAATTGATGCGCGCTACAATTCAATTGAAGAGAGCAATAATTGATATAATGCGCGCATTAAATCAATTGATGAGAGCAATAATTGAATTGATGCGCGCATTAATTCATTTGATGAGAGCAATAATGGATTTAATGCGCGCATTAATTCAATTATTGCTCTCTTCAATTGATTTAATGATATCTTTAATTCATTTGAAGAGAGCAATAACTCTTTTAGAGAAAGCAACTAAATAATTAAAGATATCTTCAATTCAACATATCCACAATTGAATTAATGATCTCTTTAATTGAATTGTTGCTCTCTTTAAAAGAATTGATGCGCGCATTAATTCCTTATACAAAAGCATTGTAAATAATTAAAGATATCTTCAATTGAATTAAAGAGATCATCAAATTATTTATACCGAGCTCTAAATCAATTATTGCGAGCAATATTTCTACGAAATTAATGCTCTCATCAATTGAATTGAAGAGAGCAATATTTTAATTAATGCGCGGATTAAATCAATTATTGCTCTCATTAATCCAATTGATGCGCGCATTAATTCAATTGATGAGAGCAATAATTGAATTGAAGCGCGCATTAATTCATTTGATGAGAGCAATAATTGATTTAATGCGCGCATTAATTCAATTAAAGACAGCAATAATTGAATTGATGATATCTTCAAATAATTGAAGATATCATCAATTATTTGAGTTTATGTTAATTTGGCGCTCCATAGTTCCTATCAGTTCATAAACATTAGTAATCAGACAATAAGTGGAGCTGACTATCCAAGTATCCTGCTCCTATCAGTTCATATTTCGATTGTTGAGTCCTGAAAACATTATTTAAAGGGACTGTTATGTTTTTTTTAAAAACTCATTGTTTATTCTGTAAATACACATCATTTTTGCCTGCTACTTTCTCCTTTTCTTTTCTCCCTCCTCTCTTCCTACCCCCCCCCCCCCTCCTGACCGCCCAATATATACATATGATAAATAACTCGTAACATATCTATAACTCTTTCAGTATTGGGTCTTACACATAGGTTTTGCTTTTCTGTAGTTCAGGATCAATGGTTGAAATTCATAATCAAGTCACAATGTCCAAAAATAGAACGTAACACTGAAACAAGATTTATACGACATAAAAAATTAATTTGATAAAATGTTGTGAACATAATCTATCAGTAGAACCAATTCAGTTCGACTAGATTAGAGACATATGCTTTTTTAGATAGCTCCTGTTTCCCCCAAATTAATATACTTCATAACATGAATACTGGATTAGACCCTGGCTAATTGTATCTTCTGTTCATATGTATAACTTATCTACCTACCCATTTGCCATTTATATGTCGATAGAAGTACAGATTAAAGAACTCAGTTCTCGAGGAATATTCTTCATTTACGAATAAAGTATATGGATGAATAACAATGACCTATATTTTGCACGTTAAACATCATTGGACCACTTTGCATATATCAAATGTATTAAAAGGAAATGGGATATAAAAGCTGATCAAATGTAAACACTTTTTTGAGAAGAGGAATAAGCAAATTCCTTGAAATTTACAATGTATATCAAACCAATATCAAAATACGCTGTTTTATATTTTCTGACCTACTTTCAAGATCTTTCGTCAAGAGATTTTGAACTAGCATTAATTGATTATTATAATTAATTAATAATTAATTATGCTCTTAATTATTAAACAAGAGGTCCATGGGCCACATCGCTCACCTGAGTCACCTTGGCCATATCTAAAGATTTTCCCTATATGTTTGCATGTAAAACTTTGATCCCTATTGTGGCCCCAACTTACACCCGGGGGCCATGATTTTTAAAAGCTTGAATCTGCACTATGTCAGGAAGCTTTCATGTACACGTAAACTTCTTTGGCCCAATAGTTCTTGAGAAGAACATTTTCAAAGATGTTCCTAATATATTTGTATGTAAATTTTTGATCCCCTATGGTGGACCCATCCTCCCATGGGGGCCATGATTTGAACAAACTTGAATCTGCACTCTATCAGGAAGCTTTCATGTCAATTATTACATTTCTAGCCCAGTGGGTCTTGAGAAGAAGATTTTCAAATAGATATTTCTATGTAAAACTTTGATCCCCTGTAGAAGGCAAATCCATATTAATCTGACTAAAATACAAACATATATATATATATATATATATATATATATATATATATGGGTATCCACATATATGTGGGTATCCACATAAAGTGAAATTTTCTGTGCTTTATATTAATTATTTCTTCACTCAGGGCAGTTATGTTCATTTAAGAGTTCATTGCTATTTCTGTGCTTTATATATATATATATATATATATATATATATATATATATATAAAAGCACTACGTTCCAAGAACACCCAATACCTAAAAGTCTCGGATCCACAACATGGATACAAGGTCAAATACAAAAAATTATACAAAGCACTAAAATGACCAACGACACGAACAACCAGATTGTCAAACGAAAAGAATTACATAATGTGATCAATATCAACGAATAACAAAAAACTACATATAAATATATCTAGCACTACAACTACACTAATCTACAAACGTATTTACAACACAGACTACATGCTGTTGTTTTGTTGGGTTTTTTTTGGGGGGGGGGGGTTGGGGGGGGGGTTGATCAGCTTTTTGGCCGAATAAGGCATGTACTAATTCGCTCCGCTTTTAACATTGATTGGCAAGCCTAAAAACCAAAAAAAAAAAAACAAAAACAAAAACAAAAAAACAACATGTAGTCTGTGTTGTAAATACGTTTGTAGGTTAGTGTAGTTGTAGTGCTAGATATATTTATATGTAGTTTTTGTTATTCGTTGATATGATCACATTATGTAATTCTTTTCGTTTGCCCCGAAGAAGGGACGGGTCGTCCCGAAAATTTGACAATCTGGTTGTTCGTGTCGTTGGTCCTTTTAGTGCTATAGATAGATAGATAGATAATGACTTTTCGCAATGATTGGTAAAAGTATAGGTAAAAAATAAAAAAGGTACACGAAGACGTTTAGTAAAGCTTTAGCGCTTTCATTTGAAATCTTCAGAAGCTTTACATTTAGTAATCTAAAGCTTCTGAAGATTTGAAATGAAAGCGCTAAAGCTTTACTAAACGTCTTCGTGTATCTTTTTAATTATATATATATATATATATATATATATATATATATATATATATATATATCTGTACTTTAGTCAGATTGTAGCCCAATCCTACCACCGGGGGTCATGATTTTAACAAACTGATTCTGCACTGTCAGGAAACTTTCATGTAAATGTAAACTTCTTTGGCCCAATGGATCTTGAGAAGGATATTTTTAAAGAATTTCCGTATATAAAGTTTGATCCCTTATTCTGGCCCCATCCTACCCCCCACCTCCCCCGGGTCATGATTTTAACAAATTTGAATCTACACTACGTCAGGAAGTTTTCACGTTAATGCAAGGTGAAGATAACGAACAGTGATCAATCTCATAACTCCTACAAGCAATACAAAATAGATAGTTGGGCAAACACGGACCCCTGGACACACCAGAGGTGGGATCAGGTGCCTAGGAGGAGTAAGCATCCCCTGTTGACCGGTCACACCCGCCGTGAGCCCCATATCCTGATCAGGTAAACGGAGTTATCCGCAGTCAAAATAAGTGTGCCAAGAACGGCTTAACAATCGGTATGAAGCACATCAGACAGCATTTGACCCAATGCGAGGTTGTATTGACGAACTAGATCGTTATAACGACCATAGAATTTGCGAAATGCTGACTTCAATCGAGACTGTTGAAATCCCTGTACCATCAACTTGTTTGTCAGTAGCTTACCTCGATTTAAAAACTGACTATACCCAGAACAAGCTCTTGCATATCGAATCAGTTGAGATACATAAACACCATATGCAGGTGATAATGGAACATTGCTACATAAATGTGGGAAGTTGACGATGGAGAAGCTGAAATCATCCCGTTTGTCATACAGTTGAGTTGTTAGTTTGCCGTTAATGTCTATTTTCAATAAAATATCTAAGTATGAAGCAGAAGTGGACGACTCTGTGGTGTCCTTTATTTCGAGCTCACAGGGATACATCAAATCGACATATGAATGAAAGCTATCATTGTTAATAGACAAAACGTCATCGATATATCTAAAAGTCGAATTGAAGGTCACAGCGAGAGATTTTTTCTTCTCACGTACAAGTTTTTGAATAAATTCTGCTTCATATGAATATAAAAACAGGTCAGCTAACAAAGGAGCACAATTCGTGCCCATGGGAATTCCAACAGACTGTTGGAAGACCTGATCACCAAAGACCACGAAGATATTATCAATGAGGAACTCTAGCATATTTTTTATTTCAACTTCAGAGTACTTGTGCGTGGAATCAGAGTGGTGTTTAACAAAGTACGTTTTTGAATGACTGATCACTAGATATGAATATTTCCGCAATGTCAGCTCTTCTGGCCCAGTGGTTCTTGAGAAGATTTTTAAATGGCCCCACCCTATTTTTGCATTGTATTATTTTTCCTTTGAAGGGGCATGATCCTTCCTTTGAACAAACATGGATCCTCTTCACTCGAGAATGATTTGTACCAAGTTTGGTTGAAATTGGCTCATTGGTTCTGGAGAAGAAATCGAAAGTATGAAAAGTTTAAAGACAGACGGACGGACAGACGACGAACAATGAATGATCAGCAATGCTCACTTGAGCTTTCAGCTCAGGTGAGCTAAAAACTATACAAATATAAATATTTCGATTGATGTTTTCGTTTAAAAAAAACACTACTCTATTCATTGATTTATTGAAATATGCCAGTATTTACATTCATAGAAAGCAACCAAAATTACAAATAATCATTCTTATACACAGAAAAGACTTGTTTATTAAGTGTGGTTATCATGGTCACTAAGGAGTATGTACAAGGATTCCAGAAAACGTTGATTGGTAGTTATTTCCTATAGAACTGCTGGCACCATAGACATGTTCTGAAGAACCGTACAGTTGTATCCAGACGTGGTCCTCTTCACTGATGTTCAATATTACCATCGCTGAACTGGAATCTACCCCGCCTGGATAAGGAACGAGATTGGAAGCGCGAACAGTACCCCCTACCATCAGCTGAGAGGAGAACGCACTGCTCCCTGTAGCGATAGTCCAGTGGAACAGGTATACGCCGGTTTTGGGAGCGATGAAGATTCCGTTCTCTGTATGGTAGTGATTTCCTAGGTTGATGTAGGTCTTGTCAAACCTAATGGTGACCTTAGTGCTTATTCCACCGGTAGATGAGGACTTGTAAGCAGAAAACAGAACAGGCTCTGAGGGACTGGCTAACATACCTATTTTAGTAAAAGAGAAAATTATGTTCATGGATGTTAGTTCCTAGATAGTGTTTGTGTGTAAGTGTGAGCGATGTATATAACTAATTATCCGTTCTTCCTATGTATTTGGTAAATTGCAAAATGAAAAGATGAATAGTGTTCAATCGATCTCATAACTCCTAAGAAGAATACAAAATTACGAGCAGGACTAACATGGACCCCTGGACATATCAGAGGAGTCACCAGGTGTCTAGCAGGAGGGAGAAGCGATGACAGCGGTCTTTGGACGTCCTCTTTGTAGCTGTGACTTAGTTTGTAAAATTAACAGTACATGTACCTAAATTTTTAACGTGTAAGAACAAAAATATAAGACGGTGACCAGGATTTTAGGAACAGTAATTGGTGCGAGCGTACTAGTATTTAAAATTCCCGTACTGTGGCTTTATCATATTTCATGCTTATGGCAGACCACGAATATAAGTGACCATGAAGTACACATCTTTCTCATGAAAGAATAGTTTTCCACGAAATTACGAACTAGTGAAAATACTTTTGAAATTTGTTCTACACGAAAACTATATTAAAAGGAGCAGCTATGATCTGACAATATCCCAAGCAAAAGAGTATTATATAATTATATATATATATATATATATATATATATATATATATATATATATATATGTATGTATGTATGTATGTATGTATATATATATATCATGGATGGTAGTAGTAGGAACTTTGTCTTACCAGATCTAAGAGCAAGTACATTCAGAGCCGATATATCGGCATCATCTCTCCCTGTCAGCAACTGTCCTAGAACGCGCTCTGTGGCGTTTATTCGACGTACGATAGTTTTCTCCAGATAGGAAAGTCGCTCTTCCATACTGGTCAGATTTCGGCCTTTATGGAGAGTGGTCAACTCAGCCAAGGATACGGCGGCACAGAGGAAGGGTAAAAGAACGATCATCATTTCCTCGGACTTCTCAATCAGCGTGCTGATATTGACTATGAAATAATGTACCATGAAAAGGGGTTCCTATATACACAAGTACTACCGAGAGATACTTTGACAATTTAGCTCACATAGTCACCACTTTTATACATTCATACTATTTTACAGTTTCCACGCAACATATTGTCATTATGATATTATGAAAAAGAAATGCTCTGTGTGTGTGTTTTAAGGATATAAACTTCGCTGTAACCTTTATGAACGTTCACATTTTGAGGTAGGGTAGGTAACTTCTGAACTCAGTAAGCATGACAAGCGACGATGAAGATCATAAAAGCTTCAGGCTGGTCAGATTCCGGCCGGTAACTGGCCAGCTCGGTCGAGAAAACAAGTGCAATAATAAAGAGAACTAGAGTGACGAAATGCATATTGCTGCACGACTGTTGCTGCACGACTGAAAATAAGGCGCTAATTAAAGACTGCAAATCATATATATATATATATATATATATATATATATATACACACACACACATAGATGAACTGGTTTCGAACTCTGTTTTTAGAAGTAACCCAGGTCTCCAACAATGTAAAGAAAACCATAGATCTTTGTATATCGGATATTGTGTGCTGCCAGCTGATGAAATTTCAAAATGAACAAAGGTGTCGTCTGCAAAATGGACCCTCACATTGTGAAAACAGTATCCTTATACTCAGACAGATGATTCCAGTGAAAGTGAAGAGGGGGGGGGGGTATATTATCTGCATTCCTTCCATTGCACTATGTTTTATTCTCTGTTTTTCAGGTATTAACATCCACTAAAATATGGCAGCGAAAGGAAGAAAATATAAACAAGCAGGCAGGAAATGCATTTGTAATAACATTTGATCACATAAATGTGTGGTCAAATGAGAATTTGAAAGGTAATTGTAAGATTTTAAAAAGTGTGTATTTTATGCAAAAATAAAATCCAGTAAGAACTTTCGTTTTAAAGATTCGGTAAAAATGTAACAAAGGGTAATGTAAGCCTAAAGTGTGATCAATCTGGAGATATATTAACCCAAAATGCATCAAGGAACTTTAGATGTAACTAATCTGAAAATGTAACACCCCCCCCCCCCTTTGTGACATATTATACATGTGCCTAAATAATACAATGGACAATCCGAGACCATATAAACCAAGACGTGGAACTCTAGATCTGAGAAAAATAAGAGATCCTTTTGCTTGCTAGTCGATTTTTTTTAATCCCCCCCCCCTCCTTTTTTGGGTTTTTTTTTTTTTTTTTTGAAAAACGATGCTATGTGTCCGGGGGTATATTAACCTAAAATGTAAACAAGAAGGGGATATAGTAACCTCTTCTGTTTAGCCACACATTCAATATTCAGCATCTCATTCACGTACATTTTACAGATGAGCTACGTGCGCCTGTCCCTCTCCTGGAATGTGCGCAGTGTTGACTAAATCACTTCAGTCTCTTCCGAAATCAACTTGCCATGTTTGACGTTTGAGGGGGTTCCAGAACTTTTATATGTCAAGTGTTTACATTTGTTTGCGCTATTTTTCATTTATATCCTATTTCCCCAAGTACGTTTCATTGTTCTCTCTCTCTCTCTCTCTCTCTCTCTCTCTCTCTCTCTCTCTCTCTCTCATATTTTTGCACAACAATGTTGATTAAACATAAATTAACAACGTTGAAAAATAAATTTAAAATAACACTTTTATGAATTTTTTATAAAGAAACAGAAAACGGTAATAACTAAACGTTAAATCAAGATTGAACTATCAAATGACAATCAAACATTAAAACTATATGGAGCTTTAGTGCTGTTTCAACTTTTGATACATATATTTTTAAAGTTTGTTTCAACGTTTCGATGCTGAAATAATGTTGCATCTTCAACTTTGAAAACTCGTCTTGATTAAGTTGTAACCGCCGTTAGATAAAATGTTGCAAATTCAAGATTGTTTCAACATTGAAGATTTATTGATAAATCAACAGTGGATCAACATTGGATTATGTTTGTTCTACGTTTTAACCATGAATTAACGGAATCCAAAAATATCGACAGAATAAAAAGTTAAGAAAGAGAACAAATGTAAACCACTACACAAAGAGAATAGACCCGATTATTCACGGGAAACTGGAGAAATACAGTCTATGGATTTTTCGCGTATACCTTTTAAAAAAAACTAACATCGAACCACTTCTGTATCCGTTATGTAACAACTTAAACATTTCCTTGGCGCTCCACTTGATCAATTATTAACGATAATTAAGCTTTCCGGGTATTCCCCCGCTATGGTTTGGAACGTTAATCTCAGGCCAAGTATTATTTAGCGACATCAGCAAGAATGTTTCTAATTTCATTTCAGAAGAACAAGGACAAATCCGTCTATGCACTTCTCAATGATTGTATACAAGGGTCAGCACGAAAGCGAGATGTAACTGCACTACACACACTTTTGGTTGGAAAATGTTGACAGAAAAGTGATCTAAGGCATAAAGGGGAAGTACAATCCCACTTTGGGGCAGAAAAAGTACAATCGAGGTGCAACACCTACTCCCTCCTTTGAGTTATTTCTAGATTCACTTCTGCAGTCGTGGATCGAGGATATCAGAAGTCTTAAATTGTCCCTAGTTGCTGAGAATTCAGCTAAATCAAACTTTAATTCTTATTTTGTATATAAAAAAGTGAATTTGAAGAGAGAGGGAGGGGGGAAAGCAAATTCATGGTTGGTTGCTGGACATAGCTCACCTACTTCGAACCTATGCATGTTAGGATTAGGTTTTTTAAAGCTTGGGATACCATAACCGTCAACTGACTGCATTACAATAGCATTAAACGATATAGTACTTAAGATTTACTGTGTTTTAGCACATAGGAACTACAAAACTTATTTTGTCTTGTTTTATCACTATACTAACGTTCCCGCGTGTTGTTGAAAAATTATTTACATGAAAAACAAAGAATAAACTAGAACAATGCTTCCTGCTAAAACAGGAAGTAAATCATTCTTTTCGTTCTTGGGGCGGGATATAAATTTTATGTTAAGAGCAAGTTCTGTAGCTCCCTAAAGAGCACTTCAGTTATTACATCAAAAAATATGTGTACGGAGCAAGATGTAAAGTTTTAAAAATCGAGAGAATTGGCCTCTTATGAAAATATAAATATGAGCAATATTTGTCTATTCATTTCAAATATCATTACCTAGCTGAGTACCTCAATAGGTTAGCATGATATTGACTGATATAAGGGGGAGGGGGTATGTCGACTGCTGAACAGTAAATCACTGGTTAAAATCCAGCAGTGGTTTTAATTTTTTTTTTCCAAATTGCTTTCTACTAAAACTCCATTTTTGACTAAATAAAGAAAATTTGAAACTTTTCAATTTCAAAATATTGTTGTACATACCCTACATTTTTCATCCATATCAAATTTCTCTACTGCACAAAATATTTTCTGAAATGAAACGCTTTCCAATGTTTAGAGATTTAACTTCTTAAAATCAAAGATACAATACATGTATATTCAATTTTGGGGGTCAGTCCCACAACCTTTGGAAAAGACTTCAGAGGGTCAAACCAATCTCTTTTCATCACAAGGTTCACTTTCAGGTGAGTGACTGGTGTTCAACTTAAAAGACTAGCTCCAAAGTATTTTTATTTTTTTTTGGTCATGTACATGTAAGTAAGTTCACTTTCGAGCCAGACCTTTAATGGGGTCTCATCAAGGGGAAAGCACTGGGGTTTTTTCTTTTGAAATAAAGCACGTGAACTTTCAGTATGTTTTCCTACATCAAATATCCTCGATATATACTCCCCTAAAACAGAAATTTACAATTAGGATGATTGATGACCCCCGACTCCAAGATCTTAATTAATCTATTTTATCAGTTTTTCTACATTCAGATGTTAACTTTCCCTATCTAGTTGAACTGAACAGTACCGAGCCAGGAACAGATTCAGTACACTTTCACTGCATGCTGAACAAAAGATTAGTAATCAGACAATAAGTGGAGCTGACTATTAAGTACCCTTTTCCTATCAGTTCATATTTCGATTGTTGAGTCCTGAAAACATTCCTTACAGTGACTGTTATGGGTTGTTTTGTTTTTTAAAAAATTCATTGTTTATTCTGTAAATGCACATCATTTTTGCCTGCCTATTTCTCCCTCCTCTCTTCCTACACCCCCCCCCTCCTCATCCTGACCGCCCAATATATACATATGATAAATAACTCGTAGCATATCTATAACTCTTTCAGTATTGGGTCTTACACATAGGTTTTGCTTTTCTGTAGTTCAGGATCAATGGCTGAAATTCATAATCAAGTCACAATGTCCAAAAATAGAACGTAACACTGAAACAAGATTTATACGACATAAAAAATTAATTTGATAAAATGTTGTGAACATAATCTATCAGTAGAACCAATTCAGTTCGACTTGATTAGAGACATATGATTTTTTAGATAGCTCCTGTTTCCCCCAAATTAATATACTTCATATTCATGAATATTGGATTAAACCCTGACTAATTGTATCTTCTGTTCATATGTATAACTTATCTACCTACCCATTTGCCATTTATATGTCGATAGAAGTACAGATTAAAGAACTCAGTTCTCGAGGAATATTCTTCATTTACGAATAAAGTATATGGATGAATAACAATGACCTATATTTTGCACGTTAATCATCATTTGCATATATCAAATGTATTAAAAGGAAATGGAATATAAAAGCTGATCAAATGTAAACACTTTTTTGAGAAGAGGAATAAGCAAATTCCTTGAAATTTACAATGTATATCAAACCAATATCAAAATACGCTGTTTTATATTTTCTCACCTACTTTCAAGATCTTTCGTCAAGAGATTTTGAACTACCATTAATTGATTATTATAATTAATTAATAATTAATCATAATTAATTATACTCTTAATTATTAAACAAGAGGCCCATGGGCCACATCGCTCACCTGAGTCACCTTGACTATAACTAAAGATTTTCCCTACATGTTTGCATGTAAAACTTTGATCCCTATTGTGGCCCCAAACTACACCCGGGGGCCATGATTTTTAAAAGCTTGAATCTGCACTATGTCAGGAAGCTTTCATGTACACGTAAACTTCTTTGGCCCAATAGTTTTTGAGAAGAACATTTTCAAAGATGTTCCTAATATATTTGTATGTAAATCTTTGATCCCCTATGGTGGACCCATCCTACCCACGGGGGCCATGATTTGAACAAACTTGAATCTGCACTCTATCAGGAAGCTTTCATGTCAATTATTACATTTCTAGCCCAGTGGGTCTTGAGAAGAAGATTTTCAAAGACTTTCCCTATATATTTCTATGTAAAACTTTGATCCCCTGTAGAAGGCAAATCCATATCAATGTGACTAAAATACAGACATATACATATGTATATATATATATATATATATATATATATATATATATATGGATATAAAAGCACTAAGTTCCAAGAACACCCAATACCTAAAAGTCTCGGATCCACAACATGGATACAAGGTCAAATACAAAAAATTATACAAAGCACTAAAATGACCAACGACACGAACAACCAGATTGTCAAATTTTCGGGGTCCCTTCTTAAGGACAAACGAAAAGAATTACATAATGTGGTCGATATCAACAAATAACAAAACACTACATATAAATATATCTAGCACTACAACTACACTAATCTACAAACGTATTTACTACACAGACCACATGTTGTTGTTGTTTTGTTGGTTTTTTGGGGGGTTGGGGGGGGGGGGGTGATCAGCTTTTTGGCCGAATAAGGCATGTCCTAATTCGCTCCGCTTTTAACATTGATTGGCAAGACTAAAAACCAAAAAACATGTAGTCTGTGTTGTAAATACATTTGTAGGTTAGTGTAGTTGTAGTGCTAGATATATTTATATGTAGGTTTTGTTATTCCTTGATATTGATCACATTATGTAATTCTTTTCGTTTGCCCCGAAGAAGGGACGGGTCGTCCCGAAAATTTGACAATCTGGTTGTTCGTGTCGTTGGTCATTTTAGTGCTCTATATATATAGATAGATAGATAGATAATGACTTTTTGCAATGATTGGTAAAAGATTTAAAGTATAGGTAAAAAATAAAAAAGATACACGAAGACGTTTAGTAAAGCTTTAGCGCTTTCATTTCATATCTTCAGAAGCTTTACATTTAGTAATCTAAACAAAGTAATGTAAAGCTTCTGAAGATTTGAAATGAAAGTGCTAAAGCTTTACTAAACGTCTTCGTGTATCTTTTTAATTATATATATATAGATATGTGTGTGTGTGTGTGTGTGTGTGTGTGTGTGTGTGTGTGTGTACTTTAGTCAGATTGTAGCCCAATCCTACCACCGGGGGTAATAATAATGATAATAATAATGATTGGTTTTATATAGCGCTTTATCCAGCGTGTGCTGCTCCTAGGAAGCATACAGTGCTGGCTGCCATTACAAGCGCTAGAGCACTAACATTCTAACAATATCTTTCACTGTCTATAGCCAGGTACCCCTTTTACACTTGGGTGGGTCATGATTTTAACAAACTGATTCTACAGTGTCAGGACACTTTCATGTAAATGTAAACTTCTTTGGCCCAATGGATCTTGAGAAGGAGATTTTTAAAGAATTTCCGTATATAAAGTTTGATCCCTTATTGTGGCCCCATCCTACCCCCCTACCCCGGGTCATGATTTTAACAAACTTGAATCTGCACTACGTCAGGAAGTTTTCATGTCAATGTCAGCTCTTCTGGCCCAGTGGTTCTTGAGAAGATTTTTAAATGGCCCCACTCTATTTTTGCATTGTATTATTTTCCCTTTGAAGGGGCATGATCCTTCCTTTGAACAAACATGGATCCTCTTCACTCGAGGATGATTTGTACCAAGTTTGGTTGAAATTGGCTCAATGGTTCTGGAGAAGAAATCGAAAGTATGAAAAGTTTACAGACAGACGGACGGACAGACGACGAACAATGAATGATCAGCAATGCTCACTTGAGCTTTCAGCTCAGGTGAGCTAAAAACAATACAAATATAAATATTTCGATTGATGTTTTCTTTTTAAAAAACCACTACTCTATTCATTGATTTATTGAAATATGCCAGTATTTACATTCATAGAAAGCAACTAAAATTACAAATAATCATTCTTATACACAGCAAAGACTTGTTTATTAAGTGTGGTTATCATGGTCACTAAGGAGTATGTACAAGGATTCCAGAAAACGTTGATTGGTAATTTCCTTCAGAATTGCTACCACCATAGACCTGTTCTGAAGAACCGTACAGTTGTATCCAGACGTGGTCCTCTTCACTGATGTTCAATATTACCATCGCTGAACTGGAATCTACCCCGCCTGGATAAGGAACGAGATTGGAAGCGCGAACAGTACCCCCTACCATCAGCTGAGAGGAGAACGCACTGCCCCCCGTAGCGATAGTCCAGTGGAACAGGTATACGCCGGTTTTGGGAGCGATGAAGATTCCGTCCTCTGTATGGTAGTGATTTCCTAGGTTGATGTAGGTCCTGTCAAACCTAATGGTGACCTTAGAGCTTATTCCACCGGTAGATGAGGACTTGTAAGCAGAAAACAGAACAGGCTCTGAGGGACTGGCTAACATACCTATTTCAGAAAAAGAGAAAATTATGTTCATGGATGTTAGTTCCTAGATAGTGTTTGTGTGCAAGTATGTGTGGTGTATATAACTAATTATCTGTTCTTCCTATGTATTTGGTAAATTGTAAAATGAAAAGATGAATAGTGTTCAATCGATCTCATAACTCCTAAGAAGAATACAAAATTACGAGCAGGGCTAACATGGACCCCTGGACATATCAGAGGAGTCACCAGGTGTCTAGCAGGAGGGAGAAGCGATGACAGCGGTCTTTGGACGTCCTCTTTGTAGCTGTGACTTAGTTTGTAAAATTAACAGTACATGTACCTAAATTTTTAACGTGCCAGAACAAAAATATTTACACGGGATAGGACGGTGACCAGGATTTTAGGAACAGTAATTGGTGCGCGCGTACTAGTATTCAAAATTCCCGTACTGTGGCTTCATCATTTTTCATGCTTATGGCAGACCACGAATACAGGTGACCATGAAGTACACATCTTTCTCATGAAAGAATAGCTTTCCACGAAGTTTACGAACCAGCGAAAATATTTTTGAAATTTGCTATTCACGAAAACTATACCAAAAGAAGCAGCTATGATTTGACAATACCCCAAGCAAAAGAATATATTAATAAATTAATAAATATGATAATATATATATCATATATAATGGATGGTCAGTAGCGGGTTTAAGGGGGCGAAGCCGGGGCGCCCCCCCCCCCCACCCCCATAAAATTTTCAAATTTAAGGTAAATCGTGGTACATGCTTCTTGTTTAGAAAAAAGTACTAAACGATAAAAGAAGCAATAATTTCTACTACTCCCGGAGAAATAAATGACAAAATATTTTGATTTCTTGAATAACTTTATTGGGAGAACTTAATTTTTTCCAAAACGCTTAAAATTTGCGTCATTTTACTAATTTCACCTTATTAAAAATAATAGAAAATAGTACAAATGACTTATATAGGAGACCTATTTCAAGCCCTATAAAATCTGTAAAATCCAGGAGCTTCCGGGGGCTTCGCCCCCTGGGCCCCCATTGGAAATAAGCAAGATTTATAAATTGCTTTCATGGGTTATCCTAGGCAAAGATTTATTTTAAAGTATATGATTTATATTGTTTGTGATAAGACCTGGTACTGTGATAAGCATGTATTTTGATAATGATGTTGTTGGTGGCTATAGCTGTGATGATATCTGGAGTGCTATTGCGTACATATGATAGCAATGTGCCAAAAATTCATTTGTGATCCCTAATTGACATTATTAATGTATTTTACAATGTATATGATTAAGATTTGTAATTTATCTTATGCTTTCCTTGAATAAATATAATAATAATAGTCCATTTAGTGTGTTGTTATATTACTGATCTTATATCAGAAATTAATGGGTTTTAAAGGAGAATTTGTCTTACCAGATCTAAGAGCAAGTACATTCAGAGCCGATATATCGGCATCATCTCTCCCTGTCAGCAACTGTCCTAGCACGCGCTCTGTGGCGTTTATACGACGTACGATAGTTTTCTCCAGATAGGAAAGTCGCTCTTCCATACTGGTCAGATTTCGGCCTTTGTGGAGAGTGGTCAACTCAGCCAATGATACGGCGGCACAGAGGAATGGTAAAAGAACGAACATAATTTTCTCTGTCCTTCCTCGGACTTCTCAATCAGCGTGTTGATACTGACTATGAAATAATGTACCATGAAAAGGGGTTTATATATACAAGTACTACCGAGAAATACTTTGACAATTTAGCTCACATGGTCACCACTTTTATACATTCATACTATTTTACAGTTTCCACGCAACATATTGTCATTATGATATTATGAAAAAGAAATGCCCTGTGTGTGTTTTAAGGATATAACCTCGTCGTAACCTTTATGAACGTTCACATTTTGAGGTAGGGTAGGTAACTTCTGGACTCAGTAAGTGTGACTAGCGACGATGAAGATCATTTTAAAATGTTCCTCCACAGCTCCAGGCTGGTCAGATTCCGGTCGGTCACTGGCCAGCTCGGTCGAGAAAACAAGTGCAATAATAAAGAGAACTAGAGTGACGAAATGCATGTTGCTGTACGACTGAAAATTAGGCGTTAATTAAAGACTGCAAATCATATATATATATATATATATATATATATATATATATATATATATATTAAAAGAAATAGAATAAACAGTACACAAAGTTAAAAATTTAACGCAAGCGCTTTCATTTTATAATCCTCAGGCGTTACATTTTAAAATAGTTTTGAAATGGTTTGACGTCATAAAGGCGTCCTAACATTTCACGTACATAACATAAATTTATGACGTCGTTATGTACGTGAAATGTTAGGACGCCTTTATGACGTCAAACCATTTCAAAACTATTTTAAAATGTAACGCCTGAGGATTATAAAATGAAAGCGCTTGCGTTAAATTTTTAACTTTGTGTACTGTTTATTCTATTTCTTTTAATATTTTATACCGGACACTGTGATTTTTTTTAAAAACACAATTTGGATATATATATATATATATATATATATATATATATATATATATATATATACACTCACAGATGAACTGGTTTCGAATTCTGTTTTAGAAGTAACCCAGGTCTCCAACAATGTAGAGAAAACCATAGATCTTTGTATATCGGATAGTGTGTGCTGTCAACTGATGAAATTTCAAAATGAACAAAGGTGTCGTCTGCAAAATGGACCTTCACATTGTGAAAGCAGTATCGTTATACTCAGATGATTCCAGTGAAAGTGAAGAAGGGGGGAGGTATATTATCTGCATTCCTTCCATTGCACTATATTTTATTCTGAAACTAAAATAAGGCAGCGAAAGGAAGAAAATATAAACAAGCGGGCAGGAAATGAATTTGTAATAACATTAGATCACATACATTTGTGGTCAAATGAGAATTTGAAAGGCAATTGTAAGAATTTAACAAGTGTGTCACAGAAAGTCTTTGATAGACAGGGCCGTAAGTAGGGTTCTAAATCAGGGGAGGCAGGGGATTGGGGGCCGCCGATTGACTTTACGACTGAAAATGACACTTTTTAAATCCCAATTTATCATGTTTGTGTTTCATTTGTACTATGTAAAGAATCGTAATATGGTGTCAAAGACAAAGGTGCTTGTCTTCATTTTAAACATATATCCTATAATATAACATTTATATAATTTTATTTTCTTTTTTGCCAAAAAATCAGACGAGGCAGTTGCCTCGTCTGCCTCATCGGCAGTTACGGCCCTGATAGACCATTATCATTAGACTTAAACTGAGGTCTGCTAAGGGTGGTCTAGGTGTTAGCCATTGATTTGTTTTAGAAGTCATCGGATGATGGGTGAAAATGTTTAAGTGCAATTTTGATTTTGACAAAATTATTCGAAAATGTATTTTATGCAAAAATAAAACCCAGTAAGAACTTCCGTTTTAAAGATTTGGTAAAAATGTAACAAAGGGTAATATAAGCCTAAAGTGTGATCAATCTGGAGATATCTTAACCCAAAATGCAACAAGGAACTTTAGATGTAACTAATATGAAAATGTACCCCCCCCCCCCTTGCGACATATTATACATGTGCCTAAATAATACAATGGACAGTCCGAGACCATATAAACCAAGACGTGGAACTCTAGATCTGAGCTTGCTAGTCGACTTTTTTAAAATCCGCCCCCCCCCACCTTTTTTTTTTTTTGAAAAACGATGCTATGTGCCCGGGGTTATATTAACTTAAAATGTAAACAAGAAGGGGATATAGTAACCTGTTCTATTTAGCCAGAAATTCAATATTCAGCATCTTTCACGTACATTTTACAGATGAGCTACGTGCGCCTCTCCCTCTCCTGAAATGTGCGCAGTGTTGACTAAATCACTTCAGTCTTTTCCGAAAATCAACTAATTGTCATGTTTGACGTTTGAGGGGGTTCCAGAATTTTTATATCTCAAGTGTGTACATATGTTTGCGCTATTTTTCATTTATATCTTATTTCCCTAAGTACGTTTCATTGTTCTCTCTCTCTCTCTCTCTCTCTCTCTCTCTCTCTCATATTTCTACACAACATTGTTGATTAAACATAGATTAACAACGTTGAAAAATACATTTAAAATCACACTTTTATGAATTTTGATAAAGAAACAGAAAACGGTAATAACTAAACTTTAAATCAAGATTGAATTAACAAATGACAATCAAACATTAAAACTATGTGCAGCTTTGGTGCTGTTTCAACGTTTGAAACATATATTTTTAAAGTTTGTTTCAACGTTTCGATGCTGAATTAATGTTGCATCTTCAACTTTGAAAACTAGCCTTGATTAAGTTATAACCGCCTTTAGATAAAATGTTGCATATTCAATATTGTTTCAACATTGAAGATTTATTGATAAATCAACAGTGGATCAACATTGGATTATGTTTGTTCTACGTTTTAACCATGAATCAACGGAAACCAAAAATATCGACAGAATAAAAAGTTAAGAAAGGGAACAAATGTAAACAATTACACACAAAGAATAGACCCGATTATTTGGTCAACGATCACGGGAAACTGGAGATATAGAGTCTATGGATTTTTCGCGTATATACCTTTAAAAAAAAAACAACATCGAACCAATTCTGTATTCGTTAAAACTTAAACATTTCCTTAGCGCTTTACTTCATCAATTATTAACGATAATTAACTTTTCCGGGTATTCCCCCGATATGGTTTGGAACTTTACTCTCAAGTCTAGTATTATTTAGCGACATCAGCTAGAAATGTTTCTAATTTCAGGACAAATCCTTCTACGCACTTCGAATTTCTCGATGACGATGATTGTATACAATGTTCGGCACTAAAGTGTGATGCACCTCGACTATACATACTTTTGTTGGGAAATTTCGACAGAAGTGATTTAATGCACAATGGGGAACTACAATCCCACTTTGGGGCAGAAAAAGTACAATCGAGGTGCAACACCCCCTCCGTCCTTTGAATTATTTCTAGATTCACTTCTGCAGTAGTAAATCTAGGATATCACAAGTCTTAAATTGTCCCTAGTTGCGAAGAGTTTAACTAAAACCACACTTTAATTCTAAATTTGTATATCATTTAAAAAGTGAATTTGAAGAGAGGGGGATGGGGGGCAAATTCTAGCCTGGTGCCCTGGCCTTCCCATAATGCTTCGTTTGCGGAGCATTATGGGAAGGCCAGGGCACCAGGCTAGGACAAATTCATGGTTGGCTGCTAGATATAGCTCATTTACTTCCGACCTATGCATATTAGGATTTTTTAAAAGTTGGAATACCTTCACCGTGAACAGAATGTATTACAAGAAGCATTAAACGATTTTTAAAATAATTCAGATTTATTGTGTTTTAGCACATATGAACTACAACACTTAGTTTGTATTGTTTTCTCACTATACTAACGTTCCTGCGTGTTGTTGAAAAATTATTTACATGATAAACAAAGAATAAACTAGAATATTAATGCTTCCTGCTAAAACAGGAAGTAAATCATTCTTTTCGTTCTTGAGGCGGGATATAAATTTCATGTTAAGAGCAAGTTCTGAAGCCCCCTATTAAAAAGCATTTCAGTTATACGTTGCAAAATATTTGTACAGAGCAAGATGTCAAGTTTTAAAAATCGAGAGAATAGTGACCTCTTATGAAAAAATAAATATGAGCAATATTTGTCTATTCATTTCAAATATCATTACCTAGCTGAGAAGTTCGGTAGGTTAGCACGTCGACTGCTGAACTGTAAATCGCTGGCTCGAGTCCAGGATTAGTTTTATTTAAATTTTTTTTCAAATTGCTTTCTACTAAAAATGAATATTTTTTTACTACATAAAGAACATTTGAATCTTTTCAAAATATTGTACATATCCTCCACTTTTCATCCATATCAAACTCTGGAATTCTTCCTTAAATCACCTTGATCATGCGATCGCGATTTTATTTACTTGAAAACACCCACACAACTTTAATTCTTCTGCAGTGTATTACAAAATTCTTGACTTTTTGAGACGTTTAGAACCCCCAGATTCCCAAATTCAGGGACCAGTCCCTTTTTCTAGATATAACATGTCAAAGAACTATAACATAACTGTTTGACATTTATTAAAGTCTACAACAGGGGCCATTCCTACAGTTCCCTACAGGGTTTTCATCTGAGCACTCTTGATACACACATACACTTGTAGAATCACATCATAGGTCAATATACCACGTACTTCATAATATGCTGCACAAAATATTTTATGAAATAAACGCTTTCCAATGTTTAGAGATTTAGCTTCTTAAAATACAAGGTACAATACATGTATATTCAATTTAAGGGTCAGTCCCACAACCTTTGGAAGAGACTTCAGAGGGTCAAACCAATCTCTTTTCATCACAAGGTTCACTTTCAGGTGAGTGACTGGTGTTCAACTTAAAAGACTAGCTCCAAAGTATTTTTTTTTTTTTGGTCATGTACATGCAAGTAAGTTCACTTTCGAGCCAGACCTCTAATGGGGTCTCATCAAAGGGAAAGCACTGGGGTTTTTTCTTTTGAAATAAAGCATGTGTACTTTCAGCATGTTTTCCTACATCAAATACTCTCAATATATACTCCCCTAAAACAGAAAATTACAATTAAGACGATTGATAACCCCCAACTCCAAAATCTGAATTAATCTATTTTATCAGTTTTTCTACATTCAGATGTTAAATTTCCCTATCTAGTTGAACTGAACAGTACCGAGACAGGAACAGATTCAGTACACTTTCACTGCATGCTGAACAAAAGATTAGTAATCAGACAATGAGTGGAGCTGACTACTTAAGTATCCTGTTCCTATCAGTTCATAAACATTAGTAATCAGACAATGAGTGGAGCTGACTACTTAAGTACCCTGTTCCTATCAGTTCACATTTCGATTGGTGAATCCTGAAAACATTATTTACAGGGATTGTTATGTTTTTAAAAAAATCCATTGTACATTCTGTAAATGCACACCATTTTGGCCTGGTTTCTTTCTCCTTTTCTTTTCTCCCTCCTCTCTTCTTACCCCCCCCCCCCCCCCCCCCCCCCCCCCCCCCCCCATATCATGACCACCCCATATATACACATGATAAATAACTCACAACATATCTAAAACTCTTTCAGTATTGGGTATTACATTTAGGTTTTGCTTATCTGTAATTCAGGATCAATGGTTGAAATTCAATATCAAGTCACAATGTCCAAAAATAGAACATAACACTGAAACAAGATTTATACGTCATGAAAAATTAATTTGATAAAATGTTGTGAACATAATCTATCAGTAGAACCAATTCAGTTCGACTAGATTAGAGACATATGCTTTTTTAGATAGCTCCTGTTTTCCCCAAATTAATATACTTCATAGCATATACATGATTACTGGAGAAGAATAGTATTCATATGTATGGTACACAGGAAATCTACACTAGATTGCTTACATGGCAACTGATGGTGAATTGGTTTTAGCTTTCATAGTTACTAGAAATCATGACTACCACACACCAGTACATATCAGTTTTAACTTCATAGTTCTTTTTTTATAACTAAAAATAAACAAAAGCATAACCATTCATTTCCAAGTGTATTCAAATGTTTTAATATCTTAATACATTGTGCATGTACTTGCAATGTAATGTCAACAGGCTGTGAAAATATTCAGGTGAACTATCATGCTTTAGATTTAATCGAAGCACAACTTATGCCCTTAATCACATGATGCTATAAAAACACAATCAAACACTGATAGCAAATAACTTATTCATCAGCTTGGTAAAGTTCTAGAACTGTGAAATATGTTTAATCTGTTTCTCAGTAGTCTGATTTCCACAGGAACTGCCTCAAACTGTTCACCATCAATGTAAAACCACTCCTTTTTCTCCTGAAAGAAGACATTTTTTTTTATAAAGAACCAAATGTCATGTAACAAGATCATGCATATAAGTATTTACAAGTCAGACAAGAGATGTTTGTAAAACATATAAGTATTTACAAGTCAGACAAGAGATGTTTGTAAAACATATATGCCCCCCATAGTGCAAAATTGAAAATGGTTGTACACAGGCATAATTTGATTGATAGTAGTATCACCAATATCGAAATATTGAGCAGACAATATCTTCCAATGTCAGGAGTGGATTGACCAAATGACCTCAAAATCAAAAGGGGTCATCTTCTCCTGAAGATGTACCAGTGTACCAAATTTGATGTCTGTCAAGTAAAGGGTTCTCAAGATATTGAGTGGATAGTATATTCCTATGTCCAGTTTGACCCTTGACCTTTGACCATATGACCTAAAAATCAATGGGGGTCATCTTCTCCTGAAGATGTACCAGTGTACCAAGTTTGATGTCTGTCAAGCAAAGGGTTCTCTAGACATTAAGTGGTTAGTAAATTCCTATGTCCAGTTTGACCCTTGATTTTTGACCATGTGACTTCAAAATCAATAGGGGTCATCTACTCCTTGGGATGTACTAGTGTACGAAGTTTGATGTTTGTGAAGCAAAGGGTTCTCAAGATATTGAGCGGACAAGGTCTTCCTATGTCCAGAGTAGATTACTAGATTGACCCTTGACCTTTGACCTGAAAAACAATAGGGGTCCTCTTCTTCTCATAACCAACCCACATATGAAATATCATTACGATCAAGTGATCAGTTCTTAAGATATTGAGCGGACAACATGTGGTCTACCGACCGACAGACTGACTGACGCAAACCAAAATGCCTCTCATCTTCGAAAGGGGGCATAAATATGGCCGATTTAACTCTTTCACAAAGAAACATTTTCAATGTCAAAAACCTACATGCACATTATTGTTACATAACATACTGAGTGGTGAGTACAGGATTTTGTATGTGTGATACAATTGACATCACCGTTCCCATATTGAGTTTAATCATTGAGTGGTGAGTACATTGTACAGGATTTTGTATGTGTGATACAATTGACATCACCGTTCCCATATCAAGTTTAATCATTGTGAATCAATAATTTGTTGATCGACGATACAATCATGATGATGTCACAATCACTGTGAAGAGAAAGCAAAGTACTGTAGACGTATAGTCTTTTGGATCTTACAATACATTGTTAGCGTCATGGTAAAATGATGTACAATAAATGTATCTTTTATGTGTTTTATAAACTTGAACCATAACCTGAATGCAAGATGATTGTCTTTCATTCTTTTGCTTGTTTGCTGAGAATGTAATAAAGACAACATGCCCTTATCCATAACACACTCTATATGAACCTTCCACTAATATAACCCCCACCCCCACCCCCCAGCTCATATTGGGACCTTTGGTTGATATGTAGTGTTTTACAGAAAAGAGAATTTATGATTATCCAATTCACATCATTCATGCAAGAAAAAAAACCCCAAACTTTAAAATAAATTCAGTTTGCATTTCGGTAAATGTATCATAAATTTTGGAGTACAGATTTACTATCTCTACAGACCTACATGCACTGAATAGGATTATCTGTGAAGGATTGCAATTATTTCAAGTCCCAAAGTCAATATTATCTACTTACTGTGTCTTCTGGCAAGTCTGGAATAAATTTGACTTTTTTCACAAGTGAATGTCTACTGTCTGCTGAACTGTACACTGGTGTTTGCGATTTTTCTCTCCTAAGTCTGAAATACATGTAAATTCCTTTGAAAAATTAAATACCGGGTAGTCCTGCAGTGCATTTAATACCATATTTCTATCAGAATTTATTTTAGTTTTGAACATCATTGTAATGAATTCTTTGAGATTACCGAGAATCTCCATAATTTTACCAAATAAATATCATATATCATTATGTCAATTTTAAGTAATGTTATTAAAAGAAAGTAATAGGTAAGGGGATGGGGCATGCAGATAAAAATATCCCTGCATCAGTATTCTCTTTGTAGCATATGACCAAATATCTTTAATTCTGTTTCAATAACTTCAAAACAAATTCAAACAACATGGACATCCTCATTTGGTGATTTGATGAGTACAACAGATTACCCTTCACTGATGAAATTTTTCCTTTCCACTTGACTTGGACCAATATCTAATTCTGGTGCTATGACTTTCTGTAAACATTAACAAAGTAAATCTACATAAACAGGTGTCAGACAAACATTCTGATGCTGAACTATAAAATTGCACGAAAAGATTTATATAGTAAACATGTACTTTATGATTAAGAAATAAAGTTTGCGTTTTTGCGGATGTTGCAGGATAACCTCCTCAGTTTAAAACTTGTTTTGAAATATAAAAGCTGAGGCGTTGTTAGCCGAGGCTTTTATATTTCAAACAAAATTTCAAGATCTAGGAAGTATCCTGCATCATCCACGAAAACAAGAACTTTATTTCTATTCTGCTGCTGCTCAGAAATATACAGCCGATCATTTACCTATAAGTGTACATCTACGAATTAGGCACTTTGTGACATCATAGCAATTTCCGAAACTGACTAGGCCTACATGTTTTTTGCTGACAAAAATGTTCTCAAGATGGTAAGATATATTAGACCTATTTTGAAAAATATTTCAAGTATTTAATTTGATGTTGACGGATTATATCAAATGCTATGAATACACAGTCCAAGAAAACTACACATACGTGGAAGAGGTTTAACTTGTCTGTGCATCGACATGTTTGTTTACATGTGTATCAATCTCAGAATGCAGACAATTGATTCATATTTAATAACAAATATTCTTCAGTCATTTATAAATTTGCTTTGCAACATATCTTGATTAATTTTTATGGTTAAAATATTGAATTATCAGTTATCGACTTTATTGTTGCATTAGCAAAACTTGAAGTGCAAGCGAGATGTGTATCAATTTTCTTATAATCAGTTAATACGTATGAAGGTATATTGTAGAATAATGAACACTGCATTCCTTTTATCTTTGCAATAACCGTGGTATATCGCAGAATAAAGACCGCAGCATTCCTTCAATCTTTGCAATAACCATTAGTGATGAAACGATTGTCGCTGACAATCGATTGTCGATCGTTTTTGGCTCTTTGATTCCGATTATCGATTCTATTTTTCATAATCAATTGTCGCTTGTACACTAATTAATATCTAATCCGAGATTCATCTGACTGTTACTCCCGCTTTTATATCGAGACATGTGTGGGGGAGAGTCAGAGTGGACTCCACATTGAAAATTGGGAATTCAGTGACACCAGCTAGTGTGTATACTGCACATATCCGTAAAACTAAATAGAAATAACTCCTAAAATAATAAACATTATTAACTACATCTAGATACCGATTATATAGATCATTGAAAGAAACAGTTCTTTCGATTATGACCGATTATCGATTATGAAATTTTCCTGATTTTTCAACACTAATAATCATGGTATATTGCAGAATAAAGGTCGCAAAATTCCTTTGATCAATAACCATAGTAGAATAACATGCATATAAATTGGCAGATAAAGAGATTAGTAATACACATGCAAACTGTTAAGTAGTATGCACAGTTTGCATTAACCATTGTCAAACTTCATGGTTTGATTTGTGTGTCTATTTGTGCTTATTTTTGGTGTTGACTGCCATTAATGCGATATTTGTCTAAGAATTGAATAACTCCAATACAGACCTGCTTTTGACTCTGAACAATGGGAGCCAAGACAGATAACTCTACAGTGGTTAAATCCTCTGAGGCCACTTCCTCTTCCTCATTATCCTCAGCCTCCATCTCCTCAATGATATCTATAATTACCAGTAAACACACGCACTGTAAAAATACCTCAGCACTATTGTTTTATTGATACCTTGTTTCTGTTAGATTCTATCAAGGGTACCAGGGCTTTTACTGAGCCATACAATCCCACATCATAAATATTAACTGGGAACGACTTTAACTCAAATGTGATGTCACTTCTCGCTCTAGGGCCATAAAACTTACACAAGCTCACTTTTAATATAAGTCTCACTTTTTCACTATTTGTTCCTTTTATAAAAGCAAGACTTAGACCAAAAGCAAGCACTTTAAAGTTTTATAGCCTGGGAATTGCTTAATACATAATTCTCTGATCGTGATGTTGTATTGTTTACAATTAATCTGGACTTAAAACACTTTTCATCTGTTACTGAAAATGCACATATATGTGCACTTATAAAATTAGAAGTGCATTTAATTTGAAAAATATGGAATAAAAAGGTTACTGACTGCAAATTGGGAAATATGTCTGCCTTATGTCATTGAGCTGAAGAAGATTTTGCAAGCGCAATATTCCATTTATTGAACAATAACCTTGAGGAGGCATATTTTCCCAATATTTAGTCAATAACCTATAATTAAACATACATACTCCAAATATACCTAGACACTGATGCTTGGCTTCATTTGGAAGACTTCGTTTCTTTGAGTAAGTTAATGCCATGATATTAAACAATCTTATTATAGTATAACAAAGAAGTTTATTTGCAGTATTGAACCATAACCTTCATATTATGTAATGCATTAATAGCCATATATTTTATAACCATCAAATGGGGAAAAGTTTTCATTCCATATAAACAAACTGTAATTCTGAATCCTTTATCTTCAGATATAAACATATTTCAGTAACTTTAAGATTTAAGACAAGTAAACATATATACTTTATGATACATTACAGCCTTACCCTGAGAGTTTTGTGGTTTGGGCTTGTAGAAAACATGAAGTATGTTCCACCAGCTTCGTTTGACTTCTGGTGCTGCTTGCTTGATGACTATCTTCTGAAGTTTCGTGTTTTCCTCTGTTGCTGGTACGTAACTTAATTTTCCTGAGATGACAGATGGCCACTGGGTCAGTGTGGATCGGATGTAGGTCCACTTAGACTTCAAAGGGCCAAAATACCAGTACCTGTTCAATCAAAATGCTTAATTCAATGAATTCTATTTTGTCTCTATCTTTAAAATAACATTTTATCTATCTAAACTAAAATTGAAAGATATTAGATTCGAAGCTATTTTTTCATGTAATCTATCTATATAGTCTGCTATTTTTTTTTTTTATTGTTGATGGTCTAATCAGTAACTTGGCGAGTTGTATATACATATCTGTGATTGATATTAGTGTTAATGCAACATATCTGTGATTGATATTGGTGTTAATGCAACATATCTGTGATTGATATTAGTGTTAATGCAACATATCTGTGATTGATATTAGTGTTAATGCAACATATCTGTGATTGATATTAGTGTTAATGCAACATATCTGTGATTGATATTGGTGTTAATGCAACATATCTGTGATTGATATTGGTGTTAATGCAACATATCTGTGATTGATATTAGTGTTAATGCAACATATCTGTGATTGATATTAGTGTTAATGCAACATATCTGTGATTGATATTAGTGTTAATGCAACATATCTGTGATTGATATTAGTGTTAATGCAACATATCTGTGATTGATATTGGTGTTAATGCAACATATCTGTGATTGATATTAGTGTTAATGCAACATATCTGAAATTGATATTGGTGTTAATGCAACATATCTGTGATTGATATTAGTGTTAATGCAACATATCTGTGATTGATATTGGTGTTAATGCAACATATCTGTGATTGATATTAGTGTTAATGCAACATATCTGTGATTGATATTGGTGTTAATGCAACATATCTGTGATTGATATTAGTGTTAATGCAACATATCTGTGATTGATATTGGTGTTACTGCAACATATCTGTGATTGATATTGGTGTTAATGCAACATATCTGTGATTGATATTAGTGTTAATGCAACATATCTGAAATTGATATTGGTGTTAATGCAACATATCTGTGATTGATATTAGTGTTAATGCAACATATCTGTGATTGATATTAGTGTTAATGCAACATATCTGTGATTGATATTAGTGTTAATGCAACATATCTGAAATTGATATTGGTGTTAATGCAACATATCTGTGATTGATATTAGTGTTAATGCAACATATCTGTAGTTGATATTAGTGTTAATGCAACATATCTGTAATTGATATTGGTGTTAATGCAACATATCTGTAATTGATATTGGTGTTAATGCAACATATCTGTGATTGATATTGGTGTTAATGCAACATATCTGTGATTGATATTAGTGTTAATGCAACATATCTGTGATTGATATTGGTGTTAATGCAACATATCTGTGATTGATATTGGTGTTAATGCAACATATCTGTAACTGATATTGGTGTTAATGCAACATATCCGTGATTGATATTAGTGTTAATGCAACATATCATTTCAAAGCTTCACAATTCCTTACAGCAGCAATTTGCTTTGCAAAGAAAGGATAGGAATATTCAATATCTACATTAATGAAACTTATTGAAATGAATTAAATGTAATCTAAAAATGATTCCTTGAGAAAATAACACAAACTTCTGCATTTTCTTTTCGGCATTAACATACGCCCCTGCAGTGAGTCCCATCATTGAATATGTGCTTCTTCCATCTTCACTCTGAAAATCCATCAAGAAATAAATGAACATTCACTTCAGAGAAAATCTTAGATCAACAATCTGAAAGCATTAAAATATCCAGATGACCAGGACTTTATGAGAGAGAAAAACATCTGGATGCCACAAAATGGATGACTGCCTCATCAGTCATAAACATCAGTTTTCAAAAATCTGCTTCATTGCATACTTAAAACATACTGAAGGTCATGTGATGGGATTTAGCAGTTGAGCATAATACAGAAGTCTTTATTGCATCATACTGTACATTTATTGAATTCCGTCACTGCTATAGGACATAATTACTATTAAAAGATCAAACCAAAAAGAATACCATATATTCTACCACATCCATTTTCTTGGAAAATCCATCCACAACAGCCAAAGTGGAATCCAGGATAAATCTGAAAATACAGAAAATACACACCATCTCTTCCACTAACATAAATGTTGTCAAGGATTGTAGACATATCACAATTAGCCAAATCTTCTTTGTAGCAGCTCTGATCAATATTCCATTACTCTCAATGTTACTGTAAACCAACTTTTATTCACGTGTGAGAAAATTTCACAAGATTCGCGAGAACTTCATCGTCGTGAACCAGTCATAGGCTCAAACGCGAAAATTACTCACCGTGAACCAGTTTACCACAGGTGAATCGTGAAATAAAATAGATGCAAATAAAAGTTGGTTTACAGTATTTCTGTGGTGTTTCATTTTTTACATACCATAGAATAGTCATGGTACAAGATTAATTTGTGAGAAGCCTTGTGAATTCAAAACTTTTACATACATGTAGTTCTAATACGCTATTTGTTTAACAAAGCCTAGTTCTGATACGCGACTCTCCTTACCAACATCATACATTCATATGACCAACTGCTTTATGTATTTACTGAATAAAAAACCCTCATAAAATATTCTCTTTTGCTACCTCACTTGTTCTTTATCTGATCCAAACAGTATCTTGGCAAACAGGTTTGTTTTTCCAAGTGGGATAACTCCTACTGGAATACGTTTTGCAAAGTCCTGTATGAGCAGAAAGAATGATTTTAAAAGACTTATCTATCAACAGATACATTATACCGACATAATTTTTTTTTTTAGTTTTTAAGTTTAAATCTGTTACAGTTTAATGAACTCTCTTTAAAGATAATTTTCTTTATTTCAATTTTTAAAGAAAAATATATCCAGCATTTTTCTTTTTTTCTTGGTGCCCCATCTCCCCCAATTCAGCATGGATTCTTCATCTAGTACAGATGATGGCTAGTTGAAGAAGCAATATCTGCACCTGTTCACTTCACTTACTCTTATTACAGTTGTCTGTACCTTACCTTCACTTCACTTACTCTTATTACAGTTGTCTGTACCTTACCTTCACTTCACTTACTCTTATTACAGTTGTCTGTACCTTACCTTCACTTCACTTACTCTCATTACAGTTGTCTGTACCTTACCTTCACTTCACTTACTCTTATTACAGTTGTCTGTACCTTCACTTCACTTACTCTTATTACAGTTGTCTGTACCTTACCTTCACTTCACTTACTCTTATTACAGTTGTCTGTACCTTACCTTCACTTCACTTACTCTTATTACAGTTGTCTGTACCGTACCTTAACTTCACTTACTCTCATTACAGTTGTCTGTACCTTACCTTCACTTCACTTACTCTTATTACAGTTGTCTGTACCTTACCTTCACTTACTCTCATTACAGTTGTCTGTACCTTCACTTCACTTACTCTTATTACAGTTGTCTGTACCGTACCTTCACTTCACTTACTCTTATTACAGTTGTCTGTACCGTACCTTCACTTCACTTACTCTTATTACAGTTGTCTGTACCTTACCTTCACTTCACTTACTCTTATTACAGTTGTCTGTACCTTACCTTCACTTCACTTACTCTTATTACAGTTGTCTGTACCTTCACTTCACTTACTCTCATTACAGTTGTCTGTACCGTACCTTCACTTACTCTTATTACAGTTGTCTGTACCGTACCTTCACTTCACTTACTCTTATTACAGTTGTCTGTACCTTACCTTCACTTCACTTACTCTTATTACAGTTGTCTGTACCTTACCTTCACTTCACGTACTCTTATTACAGTTGTCTGTACCTTACCTTCACTTACTCTTATTACAGTTGTCTGTACCGTACCTTCACTTACTCTTTTTACAGTTGTCTGTACCGTACCTTCACTTCACTTACTCTTATTACAGTTGTCTGTACCTTACCTTCACTTCACTTACTCTTATTACAGTTGTCTGTACCTTACCTTCACTTTACTCTTATTACAGTTGTCTGTACCTTACCTTCACTTCACTTACTCTTATTACAGTTGTCTGTACTTTACCTTCACTTCACTTACTCTTATTACAGTTGTCTGTACCTTCACTTCACTTACTCTTATTACAGTTGTCTGTACCTTACCTTCACTTCACTTACTCTTATTACAGTTGTCTGTACCTTCACTTCACTTACTCTTATTACAGTTGTCTGTACCGTACCTTCACTTCACTTACTCTTATTACAGTTGTCTGTACCTTCACTTCACTTACTCTTATTACAGTTGTCTGTACCTTCACTTCACTTACTCTTATTACAGTTGTCTGTACCTTACCGTCACTTCACTTACTCTTATTACAGTTGTCTGTACCTTACCTTCACTTCACTTACTCTTATTACAGTTGTCTGTACCTTACCTTCACTTCACTTACTCTTATTACAGTTGTCTGTACCTTACCTTCACTTCACTTACTCTTATTACAGTTGTCTGTACCTTACCTTCACTTCACTTACTCTTATTACAGTTGTCTGTACCTTACCTTGTCATTTTTCTTCATGACACCAGTCACAGTCTACAGAAAAGAAAAATAAATTTGTGATTCAGATCTGTGACTAACACATTTAAAAATATTCTAACCTTACATCTTCTGCATCCTTTGACTGTTATTATGTCACCATACACAGATTAACTGTTAGTTGTACATGACATCATTGCCCTTAGTAGTGCAAGCAAAAGTTGGGTTTTTTTTAATATATTCACTAAAAAGTTGCCTTAAGACAAATGTAAAATTCTGTTTTTCCCCACTTATTCACATAGTACTAAAACATAGAGCATTTTTTACCTCACGGAAATAAAGACAGCATTACAATTGTTATATTGCAGAGTGGACAATTAGAAGTGCAACAGAGGTCTTTGGTGTTTTACATATCTTTATGATACAGTGATATAATATTATGGTGGATGAATTTTCAACAAAGTTGACAGGTTTTCTTCTGAGTACCTATTTACACATACATGTAGTTACTTTTTCTAAATTTTCTGAATGTGCCACACACAATATTTTTTTCAAGGTTTGCAAACAGCTTGCATAGTCATAGATAGAAAAAAAATAGCTAAAATTTATCTTTACAACCTGCTCTTGAAATCAAAATTTCTAAGTTTCCTTTACGAAATATAAATAAACTTCTCGACATTAATAACTTGTCATTTAGTTACTGGATATTAGCGATGAAATGATTATCGCCGACAATCGATGGTCGATCATTTTTGGCTCTTCGATTCCGATTATCGATTCTATTTTTCATAATCGATTGTTTCCTGTACACTAATTAATATCTTAATCCGAGATTCATCTGACTGTTACTCCCGCTTTTATATCGAGACATGTGTGGGGGAGAGTCAGAGTGGACTCCACATTGAAAAGTGGGAATTCAGTGACACCAGCAAGAGTGTATGCTGCACATATCCATAAAACTAAATAAAAATAACCCCAAAAAATAATAAACATTTATTAACTACATGTAAATACCGATTATATCGGTCATTGATCGATAGAGTTCTTCCGATTATGACAGATTATCGATTATAAAATTTTCCCGATTTTTCAACACTGCTGGATATCTATAAACACTACTGGGTATTCTAAATTGAACTAGAGATTGTTTTTATGGAAAACAAATGTCTCCCCAGCTCCCCAAATTGGAAGTGCTCTAAATTAAACCTCCTCCCTTTAATGTACTGCATGGTATGGAGGAGAAAGCATGAGCAGGAACATAAAGTAAACAATATGAACTCTGATAAACCACATAGGAGAAGTGCTCACAAACTATTTTACACCCTCCACCCCTCAGATCCACTATAACTTTAATTAAGGACAACAATTGGATCGTCCTGTTCCTGCAAAATGCACATCTGCAAATGGTATTGGAGGAGAAGTGTTCACAAGCTATTTTACATCCTCCACCCTTCTTAGATCCACTATAACTTTTAGGAAAATAATTGGTATGCACATCTACAAATGGCAATAAAGCATTGTACAAAGTTCAAGTCTATCTGATAAGCCATATAGGAGGAGAAACGTTCACAAGATTTTGTGAGACAGACAGACAGACAAAAATTACAAAAACAATATGTCTAACCCTGCAAGAGGGGAGACATAAATATTCAATTCTACCCCCAATGGTTTACACACAAATCCAATCTCTACCCAAAGTTATTGTCCTTACACTCACATATACCTCTGTCAACGTCTCAAAATAAGCAATGTTATTCCACGTGTAATTCCACTTTTTTACGGCTAATAAAACTAACAACTACTTTATAAAATATCAAGAAAATGTAGGACAAGCAACTATTTGTAGTCTTTTTCCCATTACTACATGTATGCATTCTTCATGTACCTATGTATAGGCCTGGTGCAATATCCGTGTTTCAACCCAAATCAATGCTTCTTGTGTCACAAAAAGACTTGACATCTGCTGAATGTTTTTAATTATGAATATTTTTGTAACTGAAATTGAAACTATACTTTATTAGAGCATATGTGCCATTTTACAAGAATCTTGTAAAAACCCTCGAGATGCTAACAGAGGTGTGTGTGAGAGCAAGGACAACTCTGGGTAGAGATTGACACGAATCATGTAAACGCCTGTTCTACTGACCTCCAGGAGAGTTCCCCCTCCTCCAGCAGCGATTACTCCATCTGTGTCTTTCCTATCCAATACTTCCATGAACTTCTTTACTTGTCCTTCATATTCTGTCTAATATGTCAAGCACTGATTTAAAACATTAAATGTAATTATACCTGTTCTAGTACACTGTTGTCCAAACTTTGTGCATGGCACACATACATGTATATCATAGTAGAGAGTTAAAAGTAAAAAGATACTGGTGAATTGTCAGCTATTTTCAGTATATGTCAGAGACACTTAATATGTACAATCCGATGATTTAATCTACCATTGAAATTTTATCTCATTCAAAAATATCCAATTCAAATTGGTTTTAAAATCCTGAATACTGATGTATATAATTTCTAGCATCTCTTGCAATATGCACCTCAGCTTAAGACTTACACAATATGCACCTCAGCTTAAGATTTACACAATATGCACCTCAGCTTAAGACTTACACAATATGCACCTCAGTTTAAGACTTACACAATATGCACCTCAGCTTCAGACTTACACAATATGCACCTCAGCTTAAGACTTACAGCATAGATTGAATGCTTGCAATTTCTGTGTTGTCACAGCCATTTCTTTGGGACAATTGTCATATGAAAATTCTATCCCTTGGGAAGTTTCGTTTATCATCTTTGAAATATTGCACAATAACTGTTGCTACTGTTCTCTGTAAAATCCAGAGCAAGAATCTCAACCCACCTTTACAAGATTGACCTCAAGACCAGCCAAGTGTAGCAAAGGTGCTGCATTCTTTTCAAACAGTTTTGAAGCTTTCCTGCAATGCAAAATTGGTACCGCTATTTAGAATGCCATGATTGATTTCTTAGTTTGATATACCCTCTGCTACAAAGTACTGGAATCGGGATGTCTGTCTCTGTCCGTCTGTCTGTATAGACGCAATGGTTTCCGGGCTCTAAAACGTTACCCTTTCCACCTAGTCACCATAGCATACATATGGACTACCAATGGGATGAAGATGTTCCCTATCGATTTTGGGGTCAAAAGGTCAAAGATGTATAATTACCTGTGAAGGATGTGTCAAAACGATCCCAGGATGTTGTAAATATGCAATCTGGTCACTATGAAATTTGAACCTTTAATTTCGGGATTGACTTGACCTGCGAACTCTTAAAGGTTTATCGAGGTCCCTTGAACATTATGTTATTGAGAGTCGTCTGAATATAGCCCAGGCTGGATCTAATACGATTGAGTTAATTAATAATTTCACAACAGAGCATTTCTGTCATCGTTATTCTAAAAGAGCTTGTTTGTATCTAAATGTGCATTTGAAAATTGAAAGTAAAAGGAGGACTCAATCAAAGTTGAACAGTGTGAGGAATTTTGAATGGGATACAGACTCACAAGTAGGCCTTGCTAATAGTGATGCTGTGAATCTATAATAAATATAAATAATATTATTGCAAAAATGAAGAGCTAGCCTTCCCTTTGAGCTACAAATAGATTCTTTTTTCCTCCTGACCATGTTTTCATCAGATCGATGTCCCTCCTTTGAACTAGTATTGTCTAAGTTTTGTTTTGGCATATTTTTATAACATTAATATATACATGTACTATATTTGCATATATTAATTTTTTAATGATTTCAGTTACAAACCCAGATGATGCTGCTGGATTCAAAAACACAGTTATCTTTCTTGGTCGCTCTCCAAATTTGATCTTTACTTCACCATATTTCTGCAATATTTAAGTTAATGTAATGTGAATTTATTCTTACTAAAAATTTCCATTTACTAGTAACATAGTACTATCTTTTAAAAGATAATCTTTATCACAAACAAAACACATACAATTCCCTTAAACAATGTATTTTGTTCACAAGTTACTTCAATGTATATCTTAATATTGCAAAAAAAAAAAAAATCAAACAAACAAAACAAGAAATTTTTAGAAACAGATGCCCAGTGAAAAATATGGGCTATCTACTAGTCAGGGGCAACCACAATAATAAGTTTGATCTCTCAATATACAGTGAGCAGACAGTTCTAAATAACCAGTAAATTTGGGTTATGACCTTTAACCTTGTAACTTGAAAAACCAATGGAGGCTATTTACTCTTTAAGGGACATCAGTGTACCAAGCTTGATGTCTGTCAAGCAAAGGATTCTCAAGATATTGAGCGAATAATATCTTAAGTCCCGAGTAGTTTGACCATTGACCTTTGGACCTCAAAATCAATAGGGGTCATCTGGAACCAGTATACCAAGTTTGATGTCTGTCAAGCAAATGGTTCTCAAAATATTAAGTGGACAATTTTTTTTATCATGTCCAGTTTGACCTTTGATCTTTGACCTTGTGATCTCAAAATCAATAGGGGTCATCTACTCCTTTGGTAGAACCAGTGTACCAAGTTTGATGTGAATGATGTCTGTCAATATTTCACAATCCAGTTTGATCCATGACCTTTGACCTTGTGACTTGAAAAACAATTGGGGGTCATTTACTTTCTGGGGGTACCCACTATACCAAATTTAGTAAATGTCAAGCAATAGGTTCTTTTCATATTGAGCAGACAAGACTTAGTCTTTAGATAGATATACTGACCCTTGACCTTTAATCTTGTGACCTGAAAATCAATAGAGGTCATCTACTCTCTAAAGGCAACCACTGTATCAAGTTTGGTACCTGTCAAGCAAAGGGTTCATTAGATATTGAGTGGAGAAAATTTGGTCTACAGATTGACAGACATACTGACCAACAGGTGCAGACTTATATGCCCCTCTTTTTTCAAAAGGGAGCATAAAAATATTCATATGTGGCAATTTTTTTGTGTTTTAAGGACACTTGATATAAATAAAACAATGTGTGCATGGGTTGATATTGTTTTCTTTCAAACAACCTTAACATAGACTTGGACATGCTTCTTATTCATGACAGAGATTTGACCTTTTCAATAACCCTAAATGACAGGAACTTTTTCTTTGTTTTATCCTCTACTCATATGTTTTTTGAAAGAAAAACATTCCTACAAATTGATCACTGAATTTGAGTAAAATTGTGTCTCTCATGATGCTATCTATATCAAATGACTTTTAGTAAATATTAATTATAAATTACTTGAAACCTTTAATTGGGCACATTTTTTCTTTTGTGAAATAAAACAGGATTTTGTCTTTCTTTAAATTTATATTAAAACCGTTTCATTTAACAGACCCCGTATCAGAAAGGCTTTTCTCAAAATATAAAATAAGCGTTTTATAACATACCTTTGCTTCTTTACAGTACTCTCTTCTTAAAAGGTCTTCCCTGAACAGAAAAGTGCAGACCATTAATGTTTCTAAATTGCATACAATTTATACCTTGCATTCAAACAGTTGACCATGAGGTGGTCATCATCAGAACAATCAGAGGTAAAATTTACTGAGGTAAAAATTGCGGCTGACGTTGCCATAAACAAACAAAAAAATGTGGAAAGTTTACATTCAGCTCTGCTTAACATCAAGATAAGATTAGTTTATAGTGCCTTTCAATATGTATATAAAAGTATAGTGTGTAATTAATCAAAGTCCATAAGTCCATGAAGTGTAACTGATCCATGATCGAAACCGGTGAACCAAATAAATTTAGTAGTTCATTTTCACGATTTGTTGTTGATCTGTCTTATTTCTTCCAGTTTATACTCTGGATTCACATCCTGTTGATACCATGTGGTATCCACTCATGAGAATCTTCTGCAATTTAAACCTTATGGTGTTGGTTTCCAGATTTGACCTTTTTTTTTTTGTTGTTGTTGTTTGTATTTTCAGTATTTTCCCCATTTTCTTAATCAAATATCTTAATTTCATTGGTATATGCTGTGCTAGGCACACATAATATAGTCATGTGGGTTCAAAACAACCAACCCTAGGCTAGGTAGAAAATAATATATTTGCCTGTTTGAATGCAGTTCCAGTTGTAAAATACTCAATATTACTGAGTAAAGCTCAGACGGGCCGAAGGTCCGTCCGCGAAGCATGGCTCTAAAGGTAACACGCATGTAATAGAAAAAATCAGCAAATGAATGGAGATAATCTTACATACGTTCACTGAAAATTTTGTGATCCATATGGGTACCTCCATTTTGTTTTGTTCATTAGTTGCTTCTACAGTTATTCGACCATGTTTTAATTTTGAATACCAAAAATACAAGACTGACGTGAAATTTGTAATTCAAACACCCAATTTGTTGAAAATGATTGGTATTATTATTATTGTTACAGTTTTTAGCCAATCTGAATCATCAAATAGAAAAACAGTAATACAACTAAATAGATGAACAAGTTCATGAGTTTCTTTAAATAAAAATATAAGATAGTTACGCTCACTTTTTTACCACTTTGAATTTCTTAATTAATTTTGTTTAGTTTTAACTGTCTTTTAAATTGCAGACAGGACGTATTGTTGTTGTTTAAAATTGTTTAATTTGGAACAGAAAAAAAAAAGTCAAGGCTAAATTTTATGTGAAGTCACAATGCACAGTTTACCTCGGCTGGTGTTATACATGTATTCCCTGTGTTATATGAAGAGGCAGATCCTGTTGTTATCCTCATATATTCTCCTTTAATATCTAAATGTTACTGGTCATTTATTGCAAGGGGAATTCCATAAATAATATATATATATTTGATATATTTTTAAATAAATCATAATTCACTGTACTTAACGGAATAATAATTATCACTTGGGACACGTCAATGACCATTTCATGCTTCGCTCGGGCCAACGGTCACACTGCACCGTATATACATATTATTGTTAATCATAGTTTCAATTAGAGCCCCTAAAAATTGCATGGGGGTGGAGCCTATGCAAGTTTATATCTAGGGGAAAATTTTGGATCCGCTCATGTACCTGTAGCTGCGCTTGCTTTAACGGTAGTTCCGATATTACGTAATGATCTTATACACTTCTCTGGTGGTATATTTTGGCAAGGTAAATTTATTTATCACAATGCAAACGACTTTTGTTCTCGTAAAAAAATCAATGAATTCGATGTTTACAAGTACGTACTCAAATTTTCTGTTCACGAATTTGACACCATATCCTGCTACAACAACAGCAAAGATAGATTTCTTCCAGTTGTCTCTAACAGTTTGTAAAATTTTAACAACTTTAGCCATTTTCAATGTCAACAAACATTTTCTTTTGCACACATGCTTAGCCAAATTCAGTGTTATTGTGATTCTTTTCAGCTTTTGTCATGAGATCCCCTAATCAAAAACATTTGAAAGACACAGATGATGAGTATAGTAAAATTAAAAGTATGTTACTTAAATTTCCGGAATGGTATAAACCGCACCTGTGGCTATTGTGATTTAGATTTCAGTGTTGTAAATATGCAATACTATATTTCATATTATAACATACCCTTTTCTGTTGGCATACCTTTTCTGTTAGAATTCTATTGAAAAAATCGGGTCCGATTAAACAAAAATTTCCCGCTGTATCTACTAGTCTAGAAAAATTCCGAATTTTGAGACATTTGATGTAAGTAAGATACATATCTCAAATGATTACCTATTGTCAAAATATAGGGAAAAAAACCATTATGATTAAAAGAAAAACCTAATAGTCTATCTTATTAAATAAAAATTTCCGAATTTTCCGATAAATTTTCCTATCTAGCCTATATTATAAGCAGTAAAGAGCCCCAAAACTGTAATGAAAACCCTGAAATATGCAGAGTTATTCTTTGAAAAGATTTATTTTCATTATTAGACTAATATTCGAAAGAGTAGAATCTTCATTTTCCAGTTGAGCCTTGACCCAAGGGCCAATGTAAGAATTTTAAAATTATTAATTTATTGTTATATAGATCTAGTTGCATGCTCTCTCTAAAAGAATACTTAAGTTACATACTAGTTTCCTATTTACGTGAACCACGATGCAATGAAGCAAATTAACTTTAGATTTGTTCCTTTTTTGTTACAGATGTAACTAAATTCTGTACATGCATCTGACTCGGTGTAACACAATGATTTAAAACACCTGTATTTTTAAATATTGCTATCTTAATTAGCATATAAGGTTCATGTGTTTTTCTTTCAGCTGACGTGTTGCATTTATAGTTGCATCAATAACGTAGAAATATCACGGCACTACGTATTGAAGATTTGATGTAAAATTACTTAAAATGCAGTAATATAGGTCTTGGAGAAGGAGTAAAGTGATAAAACTTTGATTTTTAGAAATTCTACCCCTTATCTACAAAATCCTGTAAAAAATCAAAATATGTAAAAATTTAAGCACCCTTTTCTCATGGGCACAATCGTTTGGGTTGGTTAGTTGAATATTGTTTAACGTCCTGCTCAAGAATTTTTCACTCATATGAAGACGTCACCATTGCCGGTAAAGGGCTGTAAAATTTAAACCTATGTTGGGCGCTTACGTCCTTTGAGCAGGCATGGGTCTTCATCGTGCCACACCTTCTGTGATACGGCCGGTCGCCCAGGGCATTGGTTTTTGCAGTCTCATCTGTAGGACCGCCCCATTTAGTCACTTTTAATTCAAGCAAGGGGGTACCGAGGACCTATTCTGACCCTGATCGTTTGGGAACAATATATTGTACGAAATAAAATTGAAAATAATTTAAATGTAGCATTTCACACTTCCTAGTCAAAGCACTTTTGTGAAAAGTAAAGTAAAGTAAATTTTATTTAAAGTCGGCACTATATACATTCAACATGTCAACACAAGCTCTGTAGAGCTTTTTAACCGACTATCACATTCAAGTATATCAAGGACAAAGACACATAGCATGCATGTACACATATACACAGATTAACAAAAGAATACAAAATAAAAGAAAACTTTCATGCAAGAATATACAGATACGAAAGCACAAGACTACGAGGAAGAAATAAAATACTACAAGCAAGAGTATATGTATAAAAACCATCATTAAATTTCAAGCCAATTTAAAGTGAAAACTTTGTATGATATGATCTATGTTTCAATGAAATATATATCAATTTCAATAGATTTACAAAATGCTAATGATACTATAATACTATGGCAAAAACTGCCCAAAAATGACAAATTTTCAAAAATCTTTATCTCAAGAACCACACACTTGTAAGAAAAACTAAAGATTCATGGAGGGTGATTTTAAGGAGAAAATTTTCTATTGGCTTAAATGCAAGAGATAAAAACTTTCCCGCATTTAATACAAAGTTCATGGATACATATATGTGAATGTGCAATAGTTGTACAAATTTCACAAACAGATGACTTCTCTGGCAGTAGAACATTTAAATATAATTTTTTTCTTACAAAGTTCTTCAAAAGGAGGGCAAATTAAAGAAAAGACATATTACCAAAGTCATTTAAATACATAATGTACGCGTTTGATATTTTCACAAGATTTAATACTCATTAGGTGTCATGTATTTTGCTTTTCTAACCATAAATAATTAATCTCCTACTCCTATTCAGGTGGTGACACACATTTCTCTACACAACCTTTTGCTGAGACTAGCCTCCTGCATTTAATTTGTGCTCAGAGAGTTTACCAATTAATTCATGTTGAGAATGTTTCATACATAATTTCTTCCTCATCATCAATGCAAACATTCGTAAATAAAGTAATTAAATGTTCATCTTTTGATCTTCTGGAATGTGTATTTCAACACAGTGAATCCTGATAATCAAATTACAAATGATTAATGGGACAGGGCTTATGGAGATAGTTAAAACCTTGTGTTCTCAACAAATTTAGATTATTATGAAAAGGATTTAGAAAGTTAGGCTCAAACTTTATAATACACAAAGGCACTGTATCTGATGATGAAAAATGAATTGTTATCTAAGTGCTATAATGTGGTGGGATGGGGGTAAATGATAATCACTATAGTTTTAAACAATTAGGGAAGGGGGTGTGTGTGAAAAACACTACATTTCGAAACAATCAGGAAGAAATATTATCATTACAATGCTCCTAAATGTCTTGAGCAATATTATTTTAGTGTCCAATTCAGGTACCTTACATGTTACATCATTTAATCTCTGACCATGGATTTATTGATAGATAAAATCTTAATACTTTAGTTCAAAGAGATCTAACTTGTGACCAATGTTATGTATTTATTAGCAGTAATTCATTGATTTATGTAGTGTTTTTTTTACACCCTCCAGAAATAAACTTCGAAATAGAGGAAGTTGATAGTACAAGATTTTAATATCATTGTGATTACCCTGATTACTTTTATTGTCTTTTAAAATTGTAATTCGTGTGATGATTATCAAAACTTTAATAGCAATAATTTTTGGAAATTTTATTTTCAATCATTAACTAGATAACGTTTTTTTATGTTTCAATTTCAACCACATGAATGAATCATTTTCATTGTGATTTACTTTGTGATAAATTTGTACTAAGTAGTTTCAAATATTAAAAAACAAATTTATCAGTAGCAGTGTTCACATCTAAGCACTTGAACTCACTGGACAACCGGACCAGTATAACCATGCAAACTGAGTTACTGGTCCTTTACTAGATCTGGCCGTCATTCTGGTGACTCAAAATAACATACCAAAGTTTGTATAACTTTTAATATTAAAAGATATCAAAATCCAAGTTTTGATAATTGATATTGATTTATTCAGAAATATTGTGATAAATCAGAGTCATGATTGGAGAAAACAGAGACATCATCCCGAGTTACTTTCTCTAAATTTTCTACATCAGTAACATTAGACTGGTCACGTAAAACATCATCAAGTATAAGGTGGGCATCTTGGGATGTATATAGACCTCCTAACTAAAACAAGGATTTCTATTTATTTATGTTGTCCTATAGCATTGTCTTTTGCTATCTTTTGTATAATATAATAACTAACAAAACAAGATATTGTGTTACATACTTGTTTTCATTTCAGCTGAGTCTGCAATCAGCACATGACACCCCCATATTCATGATGAGTATTGAGTATGTCCATTGCATATATGAACATTATATTTGTGTACTGGAACTCAGTCCTGTATTGTATTTGTGATTTAAATCGTTGTAGCGGGCAGCTGGGTTTGATCACCTGTGGCCAGATAGCTCGGTAGAGCACCTAGCTGACTAGAGATTCAGGGGCCCGAGTTCAAATCCCGGTCTGGTCGGTTGCATTTTCTCCCTTCCTGTTACATTTGGTGCCATAGACCACCCCTGGAACTGACAGGTGAAAATGCCTGCCGGGGGGATAAAGATCCTGGGTTGATGTCTTCAAATGTGAAGATATTTAATGAGGGAGGAATGTATGTACATGTAGTGCTCAGTTGGTAGAGCACCTGACTAGAGAATTCAGGGACCCGGGTTCGAATCCTGGTCTGGTCCGTTGCATTTTCACCCTGTTATATCATATATGTCCAGTATTATGCCCTTTTGGGCCCTATACTGGAATGAATAATTATTCAAAATTGAATATTAAACTTGACTATTATGAATGAAGGGTCTTGTATTTTCATGGAACAAGCACGATTTATTTTTACCAGTACAACAGACGGGCTATTGTTTTAAATTTATCAATCCTCCTGATTCTTTGTCCATCAGACGGAGAGATGTCATAATGATGATAATTTCAAATACAGCATGTCATAAGGTCGAATGTTGCCTTGATGTAATTCATACCAATTATTGTAATGCCATTTTTTAGATACTGATTTGACTTTGTTAACCTCACCAAAATGGAGAGCTCATGGGAGGAGGGGTGTGACTGGTTCACAGGGGATACTGAATACTCCTCCTATTCACCTGACCCCACTCTGGTGTTACCAGGAGTCTGTGTTTTTGTCTGTTCTTGATTTTGCATTCTTTATAGGACCTATGAGATTGACCATGCACTTTTTTTTAATTATCAAATTGAAATTTGGTTTAAAATTTACTTATATTTGCTCTTCTTGTATACATTGTGTAAACATATGTTGAATTGTACTGTACTGGGTGAGACTTTAAATTTCTAATTCACACTTCCTCCATTAAACTTTCCATCTGGTGTACCTTTGATCTTTTAACAATGTTAATTATGAACAGTCAGGGAAATAGTATGGTACCTTGCTTTAGTAAAGACAGTGTGAAATTTTAAAAGATTCTAGGCCACATGCAGGTGAGTGCTGCTCTAATTAATTGAATTATTGATGCCTCTTTAATCAGATAATCACCTTTATCATAGTCTGACAATAGCAACTCAGGGAGGGGGCAATTAAATCATTTAAGTGGTGGTTATATACAATTGATCTATAGCTGTAGTCCAGCTTAGATGTCCAAAAAATGAAATCACATGACCACACTTACTAGTTTATTTATCACACACTGCTTGTTTAGATTTTCAAGAGATACTCTCTTTGAAGTTTTGGGAGATGATTTGGAGACTTTAATGATGAGACCCAACTTTATATGAGGAAACACCAGAAAAATTCAGCATTCTGCTTGCATTCCACTGGGATTCGTAAGTAAAACTATGTCTCAGCCTTGGACAGGTAGGCCATCTTATTCTTTTTTATTTCCTCCCCTCTCTATGGGCTCTCCAGAACTATAGAACCAGTAAGGTAATTTTCGCTTAGAATGATACTACTTTATCGTAATTAGTGTAAAATCATTGAATGGTAACTTAAACTGTTGAATGTAATTGCAAGGTGTTTAAAGCTTTAACATTGAATGTTTTAATGACTAGAATTTGATGGTTAGTATAACAGTATAAAAAATTGTTTGAGCTCCATTTGTATTTAAAGAAGTTAACTGAGTGAAATAATTTGGATCACAAGGGAAAATATATAGAGTTAGCTATATCATATTTATATCACGTTTATATCATATTTATATTACATTTATATCATATATAACATATATATTTATGACAGAATTTTGCATTATGTTATATATTGATTCCCAAACTTTGCCCAGACTACAACCACTTCTTTTGTAATTTTTTATTATTAGACATACAATATAGAGAAATATCAGTGTAGGAGTTATTGCCCTTGACTACTTTTTTTTATAGTATAGACAATTACTCATAGAAAATGTATACCTTTTCAATATCAAATTATTTACCTTTTTTATACCTAGTGAATGAAATTCCCCCAAAATATATATAATCTATCATGCACAAATTTTAATGAAATTGCAAAAATCTATGACTTCACAGGAGGATGAACCTAGCATATGGTAGTCCAGGTTAATATTTTTCATATTCACCACTGGTCAAATATTGATTATATTGTCATAACCATAGATGAAATGGGAACTAATTGTGGATTCTGTATAGTCATTAAGGGTAGAGGTTTTGCACATGGCTTAATTAGGGACAGGTGATCTGTTAATCATATGGAAGGGATTTAAAATTTCATTTTACCTATCACTTATTTTTTTCACAGGTGCTCTTATTCTTAAATTTTTCCTTCTGGTAAATTTTTATGAGATAGACAATTAAGATACATTTCATTACCAGGTAAAAGAACACCGGAAAAATGATACGTGATGTTACAGTTATGCAATATATATAAAGATTTTGTCAGGATGTCATATTAAGGAAAGAAACATATCAATGATATTATAAGTTAGAATTGTAAGTAGTGATATTAATAGAATAATAGAAGGAAAGGTAAAAGATTATATAAATATCTGAAGAACATATAACTTCTGGTTAAATATCCTTTTTAGAAATGTAGATAGTTTTCTGCAGTGTTACAGATCGACTTAGTTGAAAACAGTATATTCTATGATTTATCAACGATGATTAAACAACATTTACTATGCAATAATTTTTTTCTTTAGTAAGGTAATTCCAAAACATAATTAAACTTGTCGCCAATATTTTTGTACACAATCTACATATTCTTAGATTTCTGTCTATAATACGGTAGATAGAGCCTCAGTTTTTACAAAATCTTTATTGAATTTTAAATTGCGTATGATAGAAATAAATCTTTCGGAGGGATTTTATTTACTGGATAAAATGAAAAAATTTGGGTAAACTATTGATAGTGAAAAAGTTACATTTTCCATAGATACTTTAAAAAATGCTGTCAAGGGCAATAACTCCTGTACTGGTAGGTCTATCATACAAGATTCACAATTAATTTATACATATTTATGAATTAACAGTTTTTTCAAACTGTTGACATTAAAAAACTGTCAAGATTTTATCTTCTTTTTTTTAAATTCTGATTTTTACAAAAATGTGGGTTTTTCTGATGTTGACCTGTAGATTATGTCTGTTTTGTATGTCCGACTTCTTTAAAAAAAAAGTTAGCAACATACACTTTTTTTGGTTCTTAATAAAATCAAACTATATTAAGTGGAAATTAATGCATTTTTTCCACTTTCAACTATCAATCACATAAGTCACATGAGGGTGGAGCTACCTAAGTTAAATCATTGTCTAACTTCAATTGGTGAATGGTTGTTTTGTATTTAGAAAACAGAATTCTGAGATCTTTTGGACGTGAGAGGAGAAAGTTCTCAAAAGTCAAACCGTTTTAAAAAATTTGTAATTAATACATTTTGAAAATTCTTCTAGTTTTCTCCTGGCATACCTGGGTATATAGATTGACAAGTATTATCTTTGATATAATATGACTTCAACCAATTATTTGACCAAAACAGAACACGAAATGTGCATTGTAATCACATAATGAAGTTTTATCAGTGTTATCAATTGATAATTTATGGCAAACTCACTTACACTAGAACATAAGTAATACATGTATATTAAAATATTCCTATGATACAATTATGCATGCAAATTTGCCAATTTGTAATGAAAGTGGAGTCCAATTTCCAGTTAACTTAATTGTTGAGAAAATGGGTTAGCTATGAATAACTTACAATACTTACATAATAATTCACAATCCTCTTTCAAATTATTGCAGTAGAGGACCATATTTCATTTGGGGTAGCTGTGACATTTCTAAAATCTTTTGTTCTTTAATATCTTGCAAAGAAATAGTCTGTCCTTTAAGGAGGTACTCTACATCGTCAGAATGGCTGACTTCCTTTTAAAACATGGATGAAAGTATATTTCTATTCATTAAAAAATTTATCGCCTAGCTGAGTAGGATAGCTTGTCAACTGCTGAAGTGTATATCGGGGGTTCGAGTCCAGCAGGGTTTTTCAATTTTTTTCAGATTGCTTTCTACTAAAATTGCATTTTTTGAATAAATAAAGTAAATATGAAAGTTTTCAATTTCAAAATATTGTCGTATATATCCTCCACTTTTCATCCATATTAAATTTATCTGGTGTAGCATACCTCCTTAATAATTAGTTAGAAAATATTCTTACTTTATTCTTGATACCAACACTTGATCTTAGATGCTCATCACTGACATCTGAATTACAATTTTTTTTCTCATTATTGGAAAGGAAAATACTTCCTAATCTTCTTTAACAATATGAGTTTGTATATAATTTTTTAAAAAGTGTTTCTAGGCTAAATCTGGATGAGTAACATGAAATGTCAAGATAAATATTTAATATATAATTAAAGGAGCAAAGGGTGATCATTCCAAATGCACTCCTAATGTTGAGTGATGCGGATATTTCAAATTCAGTATTGATTAGTTTGATTGGAGCATAACCATCAAAAATGGATGCTAATCATTTCAACATTAATCAAATATCTGGACAAATTTTCCCTGCAACAGTTATATTTGTTTAAATGGTAAACTACAAATAGTGAGGAGCTGCTTTGGCTATAGTGTGCCTGTTTAGCAAGCGAGCTACCCCGTGTTCGAATCCACAATTAAGCATATTATTTTTCTGAATATATGGAGTTATATGTGAAAAGTTTGAAGAAGACTAAAAAGTAATTACACAGAAGAATGTATTGAATATTGTAGGAAGGAAAAAAAGGGAAGCATAATGATATATATCTTAACTTGCATGTAAATTAAAGAAGGTTAAATTACTATAACAACAGTCATGTACAAACTATGTTTGAAACTTTTAAAAAAAATCATCACCCTTGACAATAATACAATTAATTAAATTTGAAGTAGGGTGTTGTCAGTATCAAGAAAATAGTTTGATTATACGCAACCATGAAATGGGTTGTTTCTAATAACATACCATACATATTTTATTCAAATAAATTCATTGTGATTGGCAAGAGTTATGCCCGTTATCAACAGAAGCATTTGAAATCATGCCGTCTCCTCATCCAATTATGGCAAAATTACAAGTTATACTTTGTGTAACAGTAAAGCCTTATTAGTACAATATATTCTATTGCAGTTAATTTTAGGTTAAATGTTTATTGTCAAAAGGGGAAAGGTACCATTTACCACTTGATAAATTCCCCAATTTCCACAATTTCAAAGAAAAAATAAAGCTGTTTTAGGCTTTGACTCAACCTTTTAGCACTGGGTGCCAAACTTGCTGGCTGTTACTATTGTGTTGCTAATGTAGCTAGATATCAGAACACATCAGATATGGACTTACATTTCCCTGAAAAATGAATTAAATATTAATCAACATGATAAAATGTCTGATAAACTCCTACATTGAATTACCATGAGGGTAATACCAAGCGAGAGATGTGATGAAAAAAAACCAATCGAAGTATGACACCCTTATACATCATGCACTTGAACAATTAAAAGTGTCCATAATAAACTTCAAAACATGCCAGAAGTTGCATTTTGATTCTCCATCATGTGAGCTGTATCTGGTGTTGACATCATTCAAGGTTTTCCTATTTGCTATGGTTCAGAGACAATTGCAGCATATTGGGAGGTGTTATTTAGCAACTATCACAAAAATTGTTTTTATTGCAGTAAATGTATAAAAATTTCTGTTTGTACAAAAACACCTACAATGTACAGAGTGCGTGCAAATTTGAAGAGCAAAAGTTGACTTCATGTGCAACTGACATAAAAGTAACCAAAGGGACCTTACGATGGAAACATTGTAACAGCCTTTTACAGGGACACAGCCAATTGATAATCAATTTCAAATTTTCCTTCACTTAGACAATCATAGATCGCAACAAGAAATTATCAAAAATTGTAGGAGAAAGGGCAAAATGAAGGCTCAAAATGCAAAAATTGTAGGAGAGAGGAAAATATTTTCAAAATAGTAAAGTTTTGAAATTTGTAATAATATTAATAGAGATTTTCTTTTTTATTTCTGTTTGAAAAGTAAGAAAAAGTAAAAGTTTAGTTTAGGTTTTAACTTTAATACAGTCTCAAGAAGTCTCAGGGCTTTGTTGTAAAACTTGTATGAGGTTAAGGACTTAATATTTTGTGTTATTGCAAACTTCACAGAATGTAGATAACCTGAGAAGGTTAATCACAGCAATCACCCTCAGCTGTGTCTGATGTTGCTCATTGACTTCTGTCTTTAAACTTCCTGTCTGCATGAGACACCTTAATTTTTATGCCATGAAATTGTTAATGTCCTGTAATTAAATGTTTAAAGAAATAAACCAAGGAGAGTATTTTGATGGTTGTAAACTTACAATAAAAAATTTTAATTATGCAATAAATGTAAAAAAGGTATAATTTTATTTTGGATGAAAATAAAATCCCACATTTTTCCCTCCTCGGGGACCATCAGGAGCACATAAGATCAAGCTGGGTGAGCATAAAATTCTAACCCCTGGTTATGTCACACAAGATAATCACTGTAGCACAATTTTAAAAATGTCAAATGAAAATAAAACAATCTGTTCTACAGATTGGATACTTCCAGAAGAACAATTTCAAATGAAATTTTATTTGAATGTCAGTAAGTTTGATAAAATTTGTGAAAGATTAATTGGTCAAAATGTCAGAAGTGTTGTTTGACACAAATTTTATGGATGTAAGCTTGTTCCTTGTGCATTCATTTTCAAAATAAAAATGTGTAATTAAGCATGTAAGCATTATTAAATGAAAAATGTATGCATGAAATTAAAAAATTACAAATTTAAAAAAATTAATTGAATACAAAATACTGATGGTCATCAATTCATAAACACATCAAACTGTTTTGTATGTATTGATAAACAATATTTCATTATATGTAAATTAAAAATATTATAAAGATTAAGGCAGTTAGGAGGTTGAGCCTACTCCTTTTTAAGATGAAAGGTGATGTCCACATATTGATACATGCAAAAATGAGAAATTACAACATATATAATAATTGATAATAATTTGTCAACTTATTTACATTTCCAATGTTTTTACCTTCGATATCTTTACCATGTAAAGTATGATTGCCATTTCCTCTTGAAATTGTGAACAATGTGTGGATGAATCTTGAGAAATACAGTCAGATTATTGTAATGAGTGGGGAAATTCTGACAGAAAAATGTAAATATAAAAAATAAATTTCAGTTTTGAAAATACATGAGGGTATGAACAGCAATGCTTCACGCCAGCATACATGAGATTGTAAAGCATCACTGTTCATGCCCTCATAATTGCAAAGTCGAAATTCATTTCTTAAATATATGAAGTACTGGAAAGACTATCAAGAAGAGTACTGTGCATTTCATGAATAGCGGATTTTAATTGTATTTTTGGTAAGTAAAAATAAAATACAAGTCATTTTAATCAAATTCTTTATCAGCTTTGAGCATTATACATGTAATTGTAGCTCATTGGAATCGTACATTATAAACATATTTATACAAATGCAATATCTGTAAAACGCCACATAAAATGAAGACATGCAAATATGTATGTTTATAATATGCCATATATATATTTCTATATATACAGTTTGTATATATATTTCTATATATACAGTTTGTATATATATGTATATATATATATTGGATAATTTTAGGTATTCATTTTAATTTAATTGTAATCTTGTTTTAAAAATGTATTCAGAATCTAAACAGATCATAAGACTTTTCTGAAGTAAAAATGTTGACGTATAAGGTTAGTAAAGGATGTGGTGTAGGTAAAGCATTTTCATATTTCAGAAAAATCAATTGTAACAAGACTGGAATAAGCCTGGGTTTTGTAAGTTTCAAATTGTTGTTTGTACAATAGCTCGTCTTTATCGGTATCAAACATCTGCGCTATTAGGCCGATGAAATTTCAACACTAATTTCCCATTTCTAGAATTATTGATTTTTGTCGATGGAGGGATTTTTGTTTCCTTGATATTCTATTTTTCTTCCTTGCTCCTGTAAAATCACTCATGCATGAAACACCTTTATAGACAGGTGATGTATAGTCATGTGACCTTGACTGCCATAAACAATGCTTTGTAATCCCTATCAGAAATTAGAAAGTGAAGATAACTTGAGCTGTCAACATTGAAAAATAGTACTTAGGCAGTATAGTAATCAGCTAATCACTTTTAATACTTTAGTGAAGTCTAGACAATGTTTAATCATTAAAAGGACTTGTGTGGAATTTTTTGAGAAGAAGTGCCTCTGATTTTGACAGTCATTGGATTTGTGAATCTCATTTAAGACTCTTGGTTTCTCTGGCCATTTGGAACTAATTTACTGAAATGGACCAGAAGCTGCCAGAGGAGGTGTGAAATTTACACTGTGATGTGATGTTGATAAGTAACCAATTGAATTAAAGCATCTGAAGATGGTCTGGTGATGTAGTAATCAAACTGAATTATCTATCTAAGAATTAGTCATTGAATTATCGGCTGCATTAATGAAATCATCCCTGACATAGCTCCGAGCCCCCTGTGAAGTTTTAAAGTGATGGTGGAGAGGCTGGATCAGTGTATTGGTTAATTTATTCAGAGCAATGTTGGTCACTAGCTGCAAATCTACAATGGATAAAGATGAAAAGAATCAGAATCGTAAGTTTTTAAATAAAAATCATTCAGTTAGTGTGAAAATAGAATAAAGGTACCGATGATAAAATTGTAATTATATCAAGAAAATGAGATAATTATGCATTTTTTGGTCTTTAATTTCCAAATCTTCAACAACTAGCTGATTGAAATCTCCTTTTCTAGACAGATTTTTAATCATTGTAAAAGCATTAAATTTTTATAATACGGAATCATGATTTCAAACGGATGACAAGTAATCTAAAACAAGAAATTTCTATTGATACATCGACGGAATCCTTGGCAATTTGAGATAATGAAGTGTTTGTGATATAAGATACCCTAGAATTTCTTCATGATTGTGCTACCATAGTAACTATACCAAAGTACCTGAGGTTCCATCTAACAATATGTGTATCAATTAGCTGACACCATGGGTGTCCAAGAAGGAGCTGTTTTTAATTAGTTTAACATTTCAGTGACATGTAGGTTGAGTGGTTTTGGAACTGTATGAGATATACAAGTGGTTTCACTAACAGTAACCCACAAAGTGTGTATTTTGTCATTTTTGTAATTAAAATTAAAATTAAAAACTTAACAGTTAGTCCCAGTCCAACAGGAAATCTTATAATTCCTCTGACATTTATTTACTTATATTAAAGAAATAATAAGAAAATTTGCCACCGAAATTGCATATGGATGATGTTGTATTAATTTGTAATATTGAATATCGCACTGTGACAAGACCCATCAATTTCAGATCTGTCATGTTATCGAACAGTTACTCAATCCATCAAAGTTAGATACAGGCCTTATAGCACTTTTTGTAGCTGTCAATATACATATAACAGAAACCGCAGAAAATTTATGAAAGACTTTAGCTATAAACTCTTGGTAATTGTACAGTTCTTGTTTTAAATCAATTGGTTTGACAGTTTCCACGGATTTTGTGTTCTGAACAGCTAACTGCCACTGAAATACTTAGGTTAGTTGACAGATTGTGCTTGAAGTATATGACAGTTTTCACATTGAGTAAAGATTTTGACTTGTTTATGGAACAATCAATGTTGTTCTACACCTATAGAACAAGTGATTTTGTTTTTACTGTAAATTTCATTGGAGTAAGAAAGTAATTGTTTAGTGTAGTGACATTGTGAATCTTCAATTACTTGCAATTTCAAAAGGATTCAATGATGACATGCATTTTGCGTGGAGGCTTAATGTTGGAGCTGACTATTACAATAAATATAATTCATACACAAAATGTGTGTGTGATATATATTGCATGCTTTAATGGGACAAGAACACTTAATTTAACATACAAATAATATACCTTGCATTTCTTTGGATTGAAATAACATTTTAAATTACATCTTTGATCATAAATTACATAAGAAAAATATGTTTCAGATAATCACACCTTTTTTGATTTTTTTCATATATCCTCAAGATGTTTTCATTTGATGGCATGCTTTTGGATGTTTCTTCACACTAAACATGTCAAACTTCACAAGCTTGACCTGAAGGAGAGTGCAGATCAAAGGGAGAATACTCTATAAAATTGCATGTCTCATTGTTAAAGATAAAAAGATGTTATCAGATGATCACACCATAATCTAGTTGTTATTTTAGTGGTTTAAAAGATTATCCATTGTATTGTTCAAGGATTATTTAGGCTCAATGGTAATTATGAGGGCTGGCCAGTAGTTCACAGTCCCTCTGTAGGGGGATATAGACATTTATAGAGCGTTTTCACCATTAAAAAAAAGTAACTTTAATTAAGGTAATTAAAAACAAATTTGATTATATTATATCAGAGAGGTATTTCATATGAATGAATTATATTTACACAATTCAGAATCTCCCCCTCAGTTCAAGATATTTATTAAGATGTCGGCAGTCCAATGAATGTTCTATTCCAGATTTTAATGATAATTACAACTCTCTCTCTCTCTCTTTCTCTCTCCTGATTAGGAAATATACCTCCTGAAATCTCAAGAAATCCTGTTGTGTAAATGTAAAGATGATTGACACATTACTGACACTAAACCACCATGAAGGTACAATACTGTCATGGTCAGAGAAACCTGCAAATCTTTCCAGGTGTAGATATTCTCACCTGAACATTTTGACACAAGATGTCACGTCAATCTGCCACAAAAAGGCAACAGGTTCTTGTTAGACGAATTTTTTAAACCCGAAAATAAAGCTAATAACCATTGTAATGAATTCAAAGCACAGCTAATAAAAAACTGTTCAGTGATGTGCATTGTCAAAAGGGAAATGAAAAATGTGTCAGTTGTTAACATATTTAGTAATTGTCAAATCCTTTTTTTTTTTTCTTTTTTTTTTTTGTACTATATATAAAGTTAAATTTCTGTCAAATCTGATAAAAATACCCTGCTTTTTATACCTGTATACCTGTTCCCAAGGTTAGTTATGATTACATGGGTCAGTACCCACATACTCCTGTTAAACTGGCAGTATGGCAGAATTTATTAATGAATCCATTACAACTGGCAAGGGCCTGAGGTCCAGGATAATATCTAATATTGAAAATAATGAATTACACAAGGTCTATATTAATTAATTTTCATATGTTATGATCTCAGTGTCAAGGAAATGTAAGGGTTCAATGAAGATGTCCAGGTAGCATAGTGGTTAACGCTCTTGCTTCTCACCGCTGCAACCTGAGTTCGTTCCCCGTGGTCAACGATGGTTGTGTGTGAGAGGGTATGGTGGTCGTTCACTCAGACACGTGGGTTTCCTCCGGATAATCCAGTTTCCTCCCACAAAATGACCCCCTAGCGTCAACATTGGTGGAAATCGGTAAAATAGCTAGTATATAGCTAATGTTCATTGTTGTTATGTATGTGCGACTTTAAAAGTAAATATTATTTATTTATATTTATTATAATACAATGGAAGGTTTTTTTAAATGAGAACTACAAAATGATTTCAGTCAGCTAAATGAATACTTTAAACAATATTTTATCATGTAAATCATAATAGATTACACAGCAAGCTGGGAACATTTTTATCAATTTATCATTATGTAGACATCAGCTGGAAGGAGACTAAAAATATATATATTAAGTGAAAAAATTTAACACAAAAAGTACAAAAATAATACAGGGAGTTTTGAGATCATTACTTCATGTATACATTGTACCGTGGGTTGAAGCACAGAGAAGTTGAGGGGGGGGGGGGGGGAATAGAGGGTGTAATAGGAAGAAAAAGAATAATGATCAAATAAAAATGGAGGAGGGGTACTAATTCAATAGGAAAAATCAGGCATGATTATACTTCCTATAGAAGTGATGTTCAAAACATTTTGGTTTCCAAAATTAACATTGTCTTTTAAAATCTCCATTTAGAAATGATTACTTCATAATGATAGAGAACTCACAGTTACATTACATTGATCCCCGTAATTTCTATGTTCTAAAAACTACACTTTCAAAGAAAAAAATTACAGCATTTTCAGTATGATGACTACACATTTCACGAGTAGCATTGTCTCGTAAAGAATGTAAATCAAAATTTACAATGCAAGAATTCTGCTTATTCTTATAAAAGACGACAATCTACCTCTTAATGATGCACAGTATTTTAGATTAAAGGTCAAAGTATCTTGAATTTTTTTTTCTTTTTTAACAAATCTTATTATTGTTGGGAAAATGAAAACAATATAGTTAAATGAATTGCTATGAAATTTACAGACCACTGTTTAGTCCATGAATCTATAGTCCATGAATCAAATGAAAAAATTGATTAGATTAGGAGGAAAATGGTGTCATTAGAAATCACCTTTCTCCCGATTTGTCAAGGAATTGGAACTCTGGTTTCCCTGAGACAATTGGAAGAGTCTGATTTATGCAGCTGCAGTGTCATTTTCACCTGCCCTCCTTGTGTCACAGGTCTGTTCCTGTGAAAGCTTCTCTAGATAACTACTGGTAATTATCTTGATAAGGACAATAGGCATGACAGTCATTTCATCATGAAATAAAGAGGGAGAACAGAAGGGAGCATGTGATGAAATAGGGGGAGGCTGTGATTTGTCATCAGTACTTCTCATTAACTGAGCACTTTAATGAGGCAAATTAATCAGAAAATTATCAAGTTTATAGGACTTAATCTCATTTTAATGCATTCCATTCCACTTTCTGAAGATAAATGCATGTTAATCTCAAATGCCAAGGATTTATTTTTCTTCTCTGAAATGTTTCTTTGATTTCATTCCTCCAATCCATAATGTGTCGTATTTTCTCCCCCCCAAAAATTCACCTGACTTTGATACCTGAAATGGGGTAATTAGTCAAGTAGCGTGGCTACTGATGTCTGCCATGCGACCTGATGGATTGTTCAGTGTTCATGCCTTATTCAAATAATTTTAAATACAACTCTCTTTGTGTTCACTTATTGATTTTTAAATAAATCTCTTGAGTTTTAAAATCAGATTTACTTTCATCTTAACAAAGGCCTTTAAAATCAATTGCAGAAAAAATGATTCATTTTGAAAGGCTTTCAGAAAAACATTGGGTCAAAGAAATGTGTAATGATGCAAAAGTTATCTTCAATAGGCTAGAAAATTATGCAAAAATTACCACTTCATAACTTTAAATGATGGGGGATATTTGTTGAAATCAGTTCAAAAGATTAAACAATGAAGTTACTCCATCAGAGAAGTCCCTCGTGACTGTATAATATTGGAGAGAGCAGATGGCCCCAAATCAATGCAAGACTAGTCTAAACTGAGGCTGTAGCTGTCCTGCTCTCAGAGTTCAATGTTATCAGGAGCTGAGTCTGCTGATACCTACAACTCTGTAACTGTACTCCCGCTTTTATATTTCAATGTGTTCGAGATACTGTGAAATGGATTAAAAGTATGGAAGATAACAAGACTTTGAAGACGATCTTTTAATTACTGGGTTTAATTCCCGGGTCCTGTTGGGTAAGGTTTAGATAACTGGATCTGAGTGTGTAAGAATATGTGTTCAAATCCACCTTTTGTCTCAAAGATGATATCACAAAGTGTTGGGATTTATGTTAACTACAGGGCTTAGGGAATTTTGACTATCAAGATAAATGATCTATGGGCTGACCATACTTTTTGACTGCAGGGCTTGAATGATGAATTGTGTAATTGCAGATTCTGCATTGTAGTGTACTTTTTAATGGCTGATAGGAGTATAGATTAAGTTTTTATGGTCTAGGGAAAACTGCTTTGATCTATCAAGGTCTATCAAAAATGACCACTGTATGGGTTAGTATTGAGAGTGATGACTTAATTTTGACAAGGGCTAAGAATATTGATGGATTTGTAGACCATAGTGCTAAATAATTTTCATCTTTATGAACTATTGTATGGTTCATGTCTGACTTGTGTCATCAAGATTCCAAATTATGCAGAGCAAATGTTTGAATGAACATATGAAATGGATGCATACAAATACCATTACCCTAGTCAAAATGGACGAATCAATTTTCTACAACTGGATACCCGGGGTAAGATTCTTTGAAAAGATCTTTATATTCTACTCCCATACAGTTCATCATTTTTAAAGTGACCTTTAAGAATGTATGTTTTCTATAATCTACTATATTGAGATATTATTTTTTCAATTTTGTAACAACACATAAGGATCCTCAGTGACACAATTTTATGATAGTGTTATAGACCTCAAAATTTGTGTGGACACAACAGAGGCCAGGTTAAGCAACAAATGTACAAATTATCAAACACTATGTGGTACTTTACACCAAATAGATAATAACAAAACAAAATCTCAAAACCACACAACACACTCCTATGGAGATAATTTACATTTATTAGTTGTGAATTAGCTGTGTAACAATTTTCTTAATTGAAATCTTTAAAGTCTCTGTTTTTTTCTGTCTGTTTGGCAAATTACCCCAGCTGGTGCTCCCATCACCACATGGAGTGCACCCTTCAAGGAACACAAACTTGCCAAAGGGCTTCCTCCTATTTGCCTCCAAACAAACTGTTATTTGAGTCTATTTGCTATTTAACATATTCGTCTATGAAATGCGTGGACAACATAAATATTGAGATTTGATAGGTTTTGCATTTTCTTTGTTGCATGCGTGCGAAAATGACAGGAAGTGTGAATTAAAGGAGGTACCCTGAATAGCAAGAAGAAAAAACACCCCCCAAGAAATAAACATGAGTTCATTGAAAACCTGGTAGGGTGTGGACAGACTTATGCAAGGGGCAGGAAACAGACACGCTCAGGAAATTTAATTGAAAGTTTAACTTGGGATTATCACCTGTTTTCCAACAAAAAGCAGGATGTTGGTCAGAAAGTATTTAAAAATTCATGCTATTTTTGCCCATCTAGTAATTAAGCATCATCTTTTGATGCCCCTTGTAGATAAAATCCCCTTTCATCTAACAGCTTAATGTAATTATCAATTGAAGAACTTGTATGTAAGCTGGCTTTTATACACCAGGCACAATGACAATGACAAGAAATGGCTTATTGATAAATAACATGTAGCTCTTCATACACCACATACAGCAATTGGAACAATGTATATATGTAACTAATCCTGGCGTGAAGCTCCAGCTGTCTCTAATGGTATTGTTTGTAGCTTAATCACCACATAGGATGAAGAAAATGCATATGGCTAACTTTTCTACACTTGGTACAAAAATGGCTACCGGTAGTTGTAATATAACTTACACAGTATCTTAAAAAAAACCAAAGCTGAATTTAAGTGGTTTAAGTTTAATTATGTTCATCTAATTTAAATGCAATATAAACTCCAAATATGAGTGTATTTTGTATATGATATTTATTAATTATGAAATTGATCACTGTTCATGATCTTCACCTTTTATTCACCAATCAAGGGCCTTCAGGGAGCATATACAATTTTAACAATTAAACATTTTAGGTACATGACACTACATACACATGTATACCATATACACATGTTAAGGATTTCTACATTGACATTGGTCTGGAATTGGCTCATAACAATACAGATTGAAAATGCACTGTATAACAAGGATGCTATATGGGTTGTAAAGTGAATCATTAGTGTAAAATGTTGTCCCCGAACACAGGGTACCAAGGGACCGTGCCTGTGCCTTAATCAGAATGTCAGTCTTCTTCCCTAAGTATTTATAGATAAAGAGTAAATTATACATACAAGTAGTTATAAACCTTTAATATTCTATATTCCTGTTTTTAAAATCATTTTATTGATTTGTTCGAATATTTGCAATTTCATTTTGTAAGTAGCTGGTGGGTCTATTGAGCTAACTTTTCTGCAGACAGTAAAAGTAAAAAATTACGTTGGGGTTAAGTATGCATTTTTCCATGTTCAACATTTCGCATCACGCCATGGGGGGAAAATACATGGTAGCTGAATATGATACATATTATATCCAATATTTATAACTATACCCATGGAGGACATTACATGACCGCAAAATGAGTGGAAATTTCCCCCATACGTAAATAACCACCTTTATAGTGTTATCATTGCTACATGAAATGACAGGGTGCATTAATATCATATGTAAATTGGACTGCATATATGTCTTTTTACTTCAATGACTGTGTGCTAGTATTTTAATGGTTCCTTTTTGACAATTTGTTCACCCTTTGTTGTGAATCATGCTGTCTTATCAATTTTTTTTTTGCCCATCTTATCAATTTTTAATTTAAGGACATCTGCAACGTTTTTCAGTAATATATAATTTTTTGTGATATTGTTTCTACAAAAAAAAACCTGGCTTATATCACCAGGTTTGTTTTAGAGTTTGCATATTCAGATAGTTCCTGGTTGTGGCAAGTGAAAATGTAAAGTCAGCTCTTTGGTTGTATGTACATGGACATTGCTAAGTTATTGCATCTAAGATTGATTGATTGTTTGTTTCCCTGAGACATTTGTAGCAAAGAAGGGAGACAAATCTTTGGATCAATCAGAAATCTAACCCGGGACCCTTGCATTAGTAGTTTGGTGATCTATATATCCACTGAGCTAACCGGGCAGATTTATGAAGTATGATAATGTTACTGCAACATAAAATTTAAACCTATTTCAGAAATCATACACAAGAACTTTTCATATAGAGGAGGGGAAAATATAATATTAGAAAAATGTCCGAAGCATCGCTTATGACCTTACGAAAAAAAATTCACCATTTTTGAAAATGAACTGTGATGCTTCATGCTGGCATTGCAGTTCATCCCCTCATTAATTTTGAAAAATGAGAAATTCATATTTTCTTATATTTACAATTTTACACCATACTTTCATTTACATTGGAATTCCCAGTCATTAGAATGGACGAATATTTTAGAAAACTATCAAAAACATTGGAAATGTAAATATAAAGATATATTCTTCATATAAAGGGAAATAACTCATGATATACTTTTAGATCCAAGAAGTAATGGCATTCTTTGCCTTTCAAATGATTACAAAAGTGAGAGTGCATAGTCGGTTTTAGGTTATTAAAGGTCCATGTAGCATAAACCAATCCACTTTTTACAGGTATGAAATATGACATATATGATAAAAATGGTGAATTTTCATAATTTTGCAAACTATTTAGAAAATGGGGGGGGGGGGGGGTGTCATCAGAATTTTTGATACCTAATATAGTCTGCATGAACCCGCCATCACAATTTTGAAGTATATGCAGAATGGCAGAAGTGATAATTATATATGTGAAAATAATGGTGGTGATATGATGTGGAGCTCTAATTTTCAAAGCCATTTTATCAAAAAACTATAGCTGCATATTATCCAGATATTTGTAGAAATTATTTACAATATTATGACATCATAATTAGAATCCTATGACATGTGAGATATTCATTAATCTCATTTATTGTGCACATAAATTTATATCACAGTGGAGTCACTGCATACTGTTTTTGACATTTCTAGAAAAACATGGCCAGAATTTGATAATCATTTCACTTTGTCCTTTATGTAAAAACCATAAATATGCATGAGAATTCAAATAATCAGATATTTATTGAGTAAGAAAGAGAAAGAAGTCCAGTAATGATCTAATGATGGGCAAGGGAACCCTGATGTGATTAATCCTATCCCAAGAGAGACAGCTGGCATTAGCTCTTCGCCACGTATGTTGTTTCTGACTCTCCCTCCCACTGATTTCAAAATACTCCTAGATTAGATATACTTGCAGTATCTTTTATATCTGACAGCTAATGTTTCTCTGAAGATGAGAAATGACCATTTCATGCTTTTAAGGGTCCAGTCAATTGTTATTAGTTGCATTACGTTATTGGGCCATTTTGTTTATCCTTTAAATACCATTAATGATGTCCCCTTTGAAGGGGGATCACACAGGTCATTTATCATTCTTTATCCCTGTTTTCCCTCCTTTCTGGGCCATTACATTTTGAATTTAAAGTTTGATAAATGGGTAAACAATCTGTTGTGAGTTAATGACAAAATAAAATGGTAAACTTATTGGATAAAATGGTAAACTTATTGGATAAGATGGTAAACTTATGGGTCAGTTAGATTCTCAGTAAATGGTTAATGGACTGAAATTGGAATTTTTCTTTCATTCATGCTTAGCTAAATGTGGCTAAAGGAACACAAAGGCAAATGTCTCTTTCAAATACTTTTGTCAAATTGAACGAAAAGTGTTAGTACAGTACGTATTATCATCACGATATAGAAACATGATGGTCAGTTCCCATTGCATCACAGGTTATATGATTATAGACTTAGGTGTAACTACTGATTTGTGTTTATAAGATTAACACATCTAGTAAATAGCTACTGAAGACACACAAGTTATATACATATCAGACTGGTTTTTTGTTAGGTCAATAAGGTGACAATGTCGACAGAGCTTATGAGGTCAATCTTGACCATGCCTTGAAGTCCCACAATTATCATATATAATCACACGAACCTAATATTTATGAAAGTAGATGTCCTTGATATATATATATATATATATATAGTGTGTGTGTGTGATAAATTACACAGTTTTATCCAGTTTTTAGATAATGTATAACTACCCATTTCATATTTAAGGGGGACTTTTGAAAATGCAGTTATGAACTTCCAGAAGAGAGGGTAGGGTGGGGTGGGGGCATCCTCAGATTACAATATTCCAAAACAGAAATGACTGATTACTATGGTAAGTTGTATACATTGTAAGTCTTTGGTGATTATAGAAAATGACTTGGAATTTATATAAAAATTATTTTTATTAAAATTCTCATTCAATTTTGTGAATTTTTTTTTTTTTTTAAAATGAAAGAAAAAATTTTTATTGTGGAAGGTGAAATATATTTTTTTAAAAAATTTTTATCAGAAGGGGAAAGGTACCCTTTGTAGTCAGAACCTTGATAAATCTCTGAATTCTATTTTATAGATGTGACATATTATTACACTATGATAATCTGTTTGTGTAAGACCGTTCATGTTCTGTCAGCACAGCTCGACATCACTTTGTACTGACATGATAGGCATGTCAATATTACCATTGGACACACATCATGTATGTGACACATCTTGATCCAATAAAAATTATCGACACATTTTACTTACATGCAAAAATGTGACTTATGAGTAAAATTGATTTGTAATAACACAAAAGAGAGATATGATTTGTGGGGGGAAAGACATTTTGAACTATGACAAAATGAGTCATTTGAAGTTGTAAAACTTTTAAAAACACCAAATTTTTTTTATAGAGTTTATGGGACAACAAAAAAAAGCTTGAGGATTTCTGTTGTATTCACCACCTGTCACACCCTGTACTATCAGATAATTTATGTCATGAAAAATTCATGGTCAGGTTTTTTAAACCTTGTCTCCATTTCATGGGGTGGATTTTAAAATTCTTCATTCATATTTAATGAGATAATTACTACTTAATTTTTAGTAAACAGATGAAACGGAAAATAATGGGGCTATTATGTAGCTTTTCTGTTACATTTTGGGATAAATGATTAAGCAAGACAAATTAAAAATACATGATGAAGTTTGTTTTGGAATTAATTTAAAACTTTAGCCAAATAGAAGCTTCCTTTGTCTCTGATAAAGATGCAACAACTCATTGAATAGAAGATATATTCCCTTTGAGGAAGGAAATTGCACCTTGAAGGAAATCTTCAATACTGAGTGGATGTGAAGGCATCAAAGGGAGGATGAAATGTAGGACACATCCCCAAGTTGTACATTCCTTGGCGTGCACTGATAACAAGTAGCAAACATGGGGTCAGTTACATATGAGTGGCCGGTCAGTTACGTATGAGTGGCTGTTTATCATTGTTCTGATGCAAGATCTCTATGTGCAGATAAATCAATCCCACACCTTTTTGACATTAGTCTGTTAGTTGCATTTAATTGTTCTCTAATGTATATACATTAAAAAAGTGTAATGTAAGGTTGAGTGGAACTTGTCTCTTCAGGGTTTTTTTCCTCCATTATAAAACATATAATGAGATAAATAGTTTATATTGCATTTACCAACAAAGACAAAGAGATGCTGCATTTTTTTTATTTTTAAATCATACACCATCTGGACCTCATTTCAGTTTGACACATGACTAAGAAATGATGGGATATTTATATTTTCTTGGAGATACATAAACAAAAAGACATTAAATCACTCTAATTGCTGTAACAGTTAAAATGACCAGTGGCTACACATCTCATGAAACAGTCATGTTAACCTCAGTTAGGAAATTGGCAGTTAAAGGGGCTCACAGTGGGTCAGAATCAGACACATCTGTAAATAAAGATTATATGATAAGAAATTTAACCAAAATATCATATGTATATTACTGAAAAAGAAAACCTTTTTAATCATATAATGAAAGAGTAAAACTTGATATTTACTATATTTCAAACTATTTAGTTTTGATTAAACTATCAGTAGATTAAGTTGTTGAATAAAATTTCTAATCCTTGGCATGTTCTAATTGTGCAAACAGGTTTCAATAAAAGCCAAACTAGTTTACTAGATACCAGAATTCAATAAAGCCTTGATATAATTATATCCCAGAGACACTAATGGTTGTGTAATAGGGATTTGTGAAGTCTCTGTCTCTGTAGAAACAGGACATTATCTGGTTGTGTGTCTCCCCATGGGCCCCTTGTCCTTAACTCTTGGTCACTCTCATTAGAAGTGCATTATTCAGTTTGCATCTTGCTGTGTGTATCAGACAAGCTGCTTAAGTTTTAAGGGCTGATTAACCTTGAAAAAGAAACTGTTTTCTGTTTAACACCACACTGATTTTATGGACAGCAGTGGACCTTTTCAGATATTTGGTGTTTTGATCTTGGTGTGATAAAAAGGGGACATTAATCCAAGTGGAACAGCTCTTATGACTGTAGTTTGAATTGGGATGATGACCCTGTGATGATAAATATCAGATATGAGTGCCTGTGACAGGTTTTAGTGCTGTGTTCTCTACCGGACTTTTGAAACCACTTTTGAAGACATCTTGGTTTGATCAGTTTGATGGGTACTTTGTAACCTGTATTGCAGAAGTCTGTATCTCATCTCCAATAACTGAATACCACCTTGACATTCTTGTGAAAGTTGGTAACATTATTGATACTGTGCAGGAATTTTGATGAACATTGATGGATTTCAATTACCTGTAATAGACACATGATTGGGTCAACTTAACTTTTTAGGAATGTGTATAACCAGAAATCAACATGCAGGACCGGGGTGAGCTAACAAGCTTTTTTTTAATATATATATATATAAATCACTCTATTTACAAAAAAATCATTTGAATAGGAATATGAGTCGCAATATGAAAGGACAAACTACAGGCAAACTACAGGCAATTTGGAGCAGGTTGAACCAGATTCTAAGTTCTGGTGTTGATGTTTGTAATGACAGGTTTATGAACTTGTCGTATTATTTCCTACAGGTACACACACTCCGGGTAACAGACATGTAACTGTTGATAAATCCTACAGATAACTGTACCTACAGCCTCTGGGAAGAATGTCTCTTTCAGAATGATGAATATATGTATTCCATTGTTTTCATAGAGTATATCCCCTTCATCAACAGGTTTCTCTTGAGATCTGTACCAAAACATAGGTGCTTGGGACTGAAATCTAATCAAAAAGGATCACTTGGGGTTTTATTGTGATGTTTTTATTGCATTCATGTATACTGTCACTGATAAGTGATTGATGCTAAAATTCTTTCTGCAGTAATGTTGTATAATTGCACAAAAGTACAAAGTATGAAGATTATATATGTTCAGAGAGAGAGAGAAGGAGATCATTATAAATAAACATGCAAAGAAAACTTGGACTGGCCAGGTTCATTGTCTAATAGTAAGGGGTAGATTTTCAGCTATTATGGAACACGGTTGGATACTTTAGTGTTTCCCAGTGGGGTACACTCTGATTCACAACTTCCTAATTTATGTTATATTGTTTCCATTGGGGTGGAGACTCAGTGAGCCCAGGGGAGATGGCTTACAACCCACATTAAATCGACATATTTCCAGTTGTCCTGTTGTAACAGAAATGATAAAGAAAATTTCAGCAAGCCAAGGAATTCTGAATCTTCAGGCAAAATGAGAATATAACTTTTGGATATTATTGAAAATGGAGAGGTAATTAATGTTAATTTTACTTTATTGTGATTATCTAGGGGAGGTTGATTGATAAGTAAACATGAAGGGCTTTCTGTCAACATATACTTGGCTTATCTTGCTCAATAGGATTTTCCTAAAGTGCTGAAAAATCTTTAAATGTTTGTAAATAGATGGGGGATAACTTATGGGGAAGTTATATTTACATTAGCATATGTGTTACTTTGAAATCTTTTGTTAAATATCTGCTGAAATTTATTGGTGTTGAAACAATTTTATGACAGTGTTTGCTTGTATTTGTGGACACTTTGACATGTTGACATTCTTATAATCTGATACAACAGATATCAAATTTTATCTGGTCGGAAAGAGAATGTGAAGTGCATTTTAAGCTCGAGTGATCCCTTAGGTGTAATAGTTTTAGAAGTATTCTTGAATATCTTTGTGATACTTGAAAAACCAAATTATTGAACTTAAGTGCTGATAATGCATACATACATTAAAAGGGAATATCCAAAAGGATAAAATAAAAGTTTCAAGGAATTAATATAAAGTGTGTATACTGCAGGTTTATAAAACATTTACAGAATGGAAGTACATGCTTATCATCCATAATAAAAGTTATCTTACTACTGTACATATCAGTTACTATAGAAATTGGTAATTACATGCACATGGCTTTCTTCTAGAATTTCATTTCTGACACCTCTGAAAGCAATCTTCACATAATCTTATAATTTTCTGCATATCAACCTTAATTATCACCCTGGCTAATTATGCCAACTTCACCTCTAATTAGCTGGATTTGGGCACTTCTGGGAGGGAGGGGGGACTCTTAAGACTATCTCTGGTATAATTTCATGTAAGCTGCTGTAATTAACTGTATCAAACATTATTTCATTAGCCTAGAATTAATTACAAGGATAATAAATCAAAATTACTGGCTATATATCCAATTAAGCCCTTTGATAGCTTATGGTGTAGTTATAATGGACAAGGTTAATTCCCAAAGGAGTTTTAAAAAAAAGAATTCAAAATTGATCATGATCATCTTCACTTTTTGGATTTAAACAATATCTATTTCAATTGTTTATTGACCAAAGGAGCCCTGTGGCTCATAGGTACACTGTGTACAATACAGGCAAAATGGCAGAGGATTCAGAATTATTACAATATGTAAACATATATTATCAGACAAATAAATTTAGAAACTAATAAATCTAAGCAATGAAAAAAGAAACATCATTAATGACAGTTAACAGTACTTGCTTCTCTAAATACTGACAAAGCTTATGAATAGTTTTAAAGTTATATATACACTAAAAAGTTCTACAAGTTTGAAAAAGGAAGGTTTTTTGTAGTAATAAGGTTTGAAATATTTTTCACATAAACCAAAAAATGCTGGGCATATCAAAACGAAATGAAATTTGTCTTCTATTGATGAGATTAGGCAGCAGACTTTAAAGGAGCTTAGCTGTGATAGTGATGACTACCCATTTTAGTTGTCAAAATCTCTCAATGGCCTGAGAATATGTATTAATAAAAACTTTTATTTTGTACAAAAAGAAGAGAAACCTAATAAAACTAAATTAGATAACCGCTTTTAGTGTAAAAAAAAATATGGAAGAATTATTGTTTGCAAGACAGTAATTATTCAATCACCACTGCAAAATCACATATGGAACAGTGCCTGTTTTGAGGGTAAAAAGTAAAAAATGTTTGAAACCATTAAATACTGGTTTTATTACTGAAATATATAAAATGGTGCAATTTTCATTGAATTAAATTTTTGGGGACTAAATGACAGTTAATGCCCCTTAAGCCTGCACGAGCCCTCCCCTAATGATCAAACGGGGATATTTACATGCCCAAAATTATATAACATATGTAATTTTTCTGGAGTCTACACTTTTTTGCATAATAGAAACATTTAGAGAGTGCATTGCAAGTCTTGTGACTAAAGATCTATGTTTACAGTTTCACTTTACAAAGTCATCATTTCAAACATTTTTGTCAAATTATCCATAAATGAACTCTATTGAAAAAATGTTTTATAGTTTAAATTTAAGAAATAAATTTTCAAGTTTAAATTTAACTAATAAATTAAACTTTCCCTTTATAGTTAGAATTATGCATATGTGGACATTTTCTTGAATTGGAAAACAATAAGGCCATTTTATGCATGAAATGGGCCTTTAATGTTTTAGTTTTCTTATTTTGGCTGCCTTTTAATCATATCTATTTTTTATGAAATCATGATAAATTCATTCAAGCTCATCTAAAATGTTCATCACAATATTTAGAAAAAAAATCATTAATTAAACATTTGTGGCAATCAACAGATTTAATGATAGATGTTGTCAGGATAATAAGAAAACAGACCCATGATGTGATTCCAGTCATGAAACAAATTATTACAGTCGAACCTAGTCTGTGAACATTATCTTCTTATTCAAGTAAATCAGCATTTGCTTATTTTTGTTTGCTTAGCCAATGATAGTTCTATAATCTAATAAACTTGTGTTTGCCTAAATCATTTTATACATACAAAACTCAACCTGGCAATTTTAGGTAGAGGTCAGTCGTGCTTGCTTTCTTGGTGAGGTTAGTTTCTTGGTCATACCAGCAATTCAGTGGGAAATGTTTCAAATAATGGAAATTTATCAAGGTAAAAAAATACTTCTAAGAATTTGGTGTATAATAATTCAATTAAGTTAACCTTTTCCATTTTTTTTTCACATTGAGACAAATCTGATAAGTATACATGTACCTTATGATCAAAGGGCCAGCTGTTTCAAGAGTGGTCATCCTTGTTTATTGGACTGTGACCAACATCAAAGGGCCTTTGTATATTCCATGTGTATTCTATGCTTATTGGGAGGTTTTTTGTCTTGACACTCTTCTATTGTTCTAAGTTCCCCCTCTGCTTCTGAAGGGCTTCCAAGTTCACTCTCAGTCAGACTTTCAGAGCTACTGGTTCATCTGAACACATTCACTTCCACATTTTGTGACATCTATTGAGTTGAGAAGAGTTTTTGACAGACACTGAACAAAATTCGACAGCAGATTCATCTAGTCATCAGGCTTGTTCTATGCAGTCATTGGTGAGAAAATACATTGATGTGTTAATTGATCATTAATTATCTAGTGTTCTGCCATAAGATAGGGAGATATATAGTTCAGGTTTCATTTGCTCCTTGTCTTAAGTGTGGAAAGTTCTGAATATTTTCTAGTGAATTTTTGACTTCTGTACTTTGATATACAAAGATGGATGGACAATGGAGAGTAGAAAGTAAGGTGTTTTTTTTTTTTATTATTTTTAAGTTGCATTGGTTTAATTAATTACTAATTGGATCTTCTTTTATGGTAGTTTTAATTTTTCTTACTGTTGGATATTATGAGTGTGAAATTGGTATGTGTTATTGTAAGAAAATCTTGTTTTATCCCCCTGAGGTGTATAGCATATTGCTTTTGAATGAAAGGAAAATTGATATGTATTTAAATAAGATGGTGTGAAAACATTGCTTACAGCTGTAATCAAAAAACATGTGAAACTTGCACACTTCACAGTTTTCAAAGCAATTTTCAATACACTCGCTGGCGAAAAAATTTAAAAATTATTGAGATGGAATTATTAGGCCTAAAGGTAAACTAAATAATTTATTGCATGAGAAAGAGTGAAATCTTTGTTGAAGTCATTTTACTTTGGAAAACCAACACGAAAGGTATTTGTATTTCTTAAACTATAAGATTCTATGAATTAATATTAACATATAAAAAGATTTGAAAAAAAAAACCCACAAAGTCCTGGCCCCAAGACCATAAACTGAGAATAGACTTAAAGCAAAATTTTGATCACTTATATCTTAAGATAATATCTAGCACAGAGGTTTAAAAAATCATGTAGTTTTTTTTTAAAAATCAAATACACAAATATACTGAAAATTTTATTTGTTTATGAAAATTATTTCAAAAGTTAGCTGGATTTGAAATTTAGACTTGAGAAGTGTATTCTCAGTTTATGATCTTGAGGCCAGGTGTAATTATTTTAACGCTTACTGTAAATAATCACCAGATGCTGTACTGAACATTGGAACCCTTATGTAGTAATCCCTCTCTGAGACTTATGTCAAATTTCACCAGGACTTCATGGGTTTTTTTCTTTCAAATCTTTTTTATTTTAATTTACTGATTACTGTACTTGTGTGGGCATTTTGTTATTTAAAATGACAACAAATGGGTTTAAAGGTCATACAAGACTTTTGTTTCAAGTTAATTACATATCCTTTCAGTAAGGTCCTATACATATTGTTAGTTATAAGTTCCCTTTGTGTCCAAACACATCAATTATTATGGTCATTTTCTTTAATTATCAACCCTAATAAGGAGGATTACCCTTTTGATGTTGGAATTAATTTGTGCTAGGATATAAGAAGTGTTCAAATTATTAAGTAAACTCAAAGCCCTCTTATCACAACAGGGGAGGCAGGTAATTCTAAGGGGGTGGTGCTGTATAAAGATTATGGAAAAGTTTTATAGCACTAGGTAAAATGTACACTAATTTAATTTTGAATTTAAAATTTAATAATTTACTCTAGAAAATATGTCTTCTTTTTTAATTTGGGTTCTTTTATATTTGTATTAGCCATATGTTCATAAATTTAGAATGTAACTTATAATAGGATAGGGAAATTGAACAACCTAAACTTGTCACTTTTAAAACTTTGTATAAAGTAGACCATCTGCTTATTGTTTTCAGAAAGTGACCAGTAGTAAAATTTTTGCTTTAATTTCTAATCTGTAGAAAGGTTTTAGGGGATAGGTGGTGTAAACTATTTTACAATTTTAATAAGAAGGAAATACAGCTCAAACAAAGAACCCATCTGCTGAACAGAAATTGTTGACAGTTCACGTTTACGTAGGTGAAAAGATTCTAAAATGTTGATTTCATCCATGTGTGATGTCAATCAGAGCCCAGGCTTTGTTCAAGTGTTATAGTACATTTTTATTTAACACCAGTGAAGTGAAATACAACCTTGAAGATGTTAAGTTTGTAGAACACCTTAATTAGACTGTCACTTTCTACAATTACAATTTTACTACCTTTCTTAACATGTGGAACTATGTAAGATGCCCCCAAGCCAAGGATTGAAGATTCAATCAACTATTGCATGTTTTTACTCCAGCGTGAATATGTTAGCTGAAATTGTTCCTGGGGGCTACAGGGCAGCTTAATCCTAAAAAAAAGCTTTTTTGGTCAGCTGGAAAATTAAGATTTTGGAAAAGGGAGGATGTTTTTTATCGCACCTCCTATACTAAGAGAAAATTGTTAGACAAACTTATGCTTGCTTTGAAGTTGTACATCTCTGAGCTTGGCCCAGGCAGGTGGTCCATTGCAGAGAAAAGAAAGTGGTAAAATTTATTTTGATTTTTGAAGAGGTGGTGATTAATCCACTCAGAAATTGGTGTGTGGATTGTTTCATATGTCTGGGAAAGTTTGGGAATTTTTTTGTAGCATTTGTTTAATGTGTTAAGCATGTGACCATCCTTGAGAGCCAGTGCTTATGTAAATAACACAGTCTGCTTCTCTTATTTCTTAGTAAGGAAACTGAACATGATTTCATGTACTTGTATGTATTATACCACCAATATTTTAGATGTGATGTATTTTTATGTCAGGTGTTCAACAGTATATGCTGATGAAGAATTCATTTCATCATTCATTTACAGTTGTCTTTAGATGAGTGAAATTTATGTTTCTCTAATCAGTCTAAATTTTTTTTCAGATTGGATAGAATCTGGTATGGAATCGGATGTTGCCCCAGACGAAATGTATCTTATGCTACAAGCAGATATGGTAAGAGACTTTTCATTGATACCATTTTATCATATACCTTAATGTAATGTTTGTTGCTCAAACATTTTCATTTACTTTTGAGTTAATGTCTTTATATTTATTAGAATATACATGCGTTGTTCAAGCTAAATTAATGAAATTACCCAGTAGTATTGAGCAGTTAATTATTTTAAAGTGTAAATTGTTTGATAAGTGAAGTGAGCTTAACTCTCCCCCCCCCCCCCCCCCCCCCCCCCCCTCTTGAGATGATTGTCAATATTTTTAAAGTTCAGTTTATGCACTTCTTCCTTGGTTGCAACCCAGACAAGTGCAGGAAATAATGTGTCATTAGGGATGATTGATTTATTCTTTTCCTAAGCTCAAAAATCCGAAATTTTAATGTAAACACAGTTTCTAAGCTTTTAATGAGCTTCCTGAATATGATCACAAGAGTGGTCATTTGTCATGATACACCATACTTCAGTGCTTATTCTTCCAAAAGAGTGGTTACTGGCGACATCCAATAATCAATGGATTTAGCACCTGTTTATTATTAGCTTATTGGCTATGATCAACAGAAAACTGATTTCACTGACCTTCTCAAATTTTCTTTCTGGAATTTGAATGAAAAAGATATTTTTTAATTCATTTTGGACTTCTGGAGACAAATTTAGACATAAGTAAGTAACCATTGTCCGATCTAGCGTTTTCCTAGTTCCAGCTACAGTCGATGTGCACCCAGAAACTTTTCTCGGGGATGTAGAAGGCGGTGCACTTCATATGATACTTATTTGCAGAGATTGTAGCCCCTTCATTGGATGCGTACCCATTTTTAGGTCACATTTGCCTACCCCTGGGACTTGATTGTGATGACCTGAGTCACTCCAGACTGACCTATTGCTATTTGTCTGCATCTGTCGTCCAATTAACAATTGAGCATATTTAACTACCATTCAAATTCTTTTAAAATTGAGTATGAAGCATCTTTGGGAGGGGGGGGGCATAAATTGTAAATTTTAGGATGCCAGGGTCATAGTAGGGGCGAGACAATAATTGACAATTTTTTAAAAATCTTCTCTACAACCTCACATCTATAAAAAAAAACAAAAAAAACAACTAAAATAAACTGCATAGGCATGTAGAGCAGGAAGGCCACCGCCAGGATTATATATTTCATGATTCACAGGGTAGAGGTTCAACTTCAGGATGGAGACAAATTAATGGCATATCCTGTTTATGTGTAAACCATTTAAATAACATCTTCTTTGATACTATACTGAAATTGAATGCTAATGGATATTTAGAAGGACTAGGTAGCCCTTTACCAAAATTGTAAATTTCATGATCCCAGGGGTAGTGGTTTAGGTGCCAGGGTAGGGCCAAAATTATCATAGTGATTAAATGTCTTTATCATTTGGAAGACTTTAATTTTGCTGATGCTATATAAAAACTAAATGCATATTTAGGAGAGGCGGACTGGGATGTAACAAAATTGTGAATTTTGCAACCCCAGGCCATTGACTGTATGGCAGGTCCAAAATAAGTCAATTAGTAAAAAAAAAATTGCCTTTTGGGACATTTGCTATTTCTACTGGATAACACTAGCCGTGAAATAGTTTCTGAACTATCTCACCCTAGGGGGATGCCTTGCATCAGTATGGACACTCTTTTGGGACATTAGTATACCTTCTGCTGAATATTAGAATTTAGCTTAAATATGCAGGGACATTAGTATACCTTCTGCTGAATATTAGAATTTAGCTTAAATATGCAGAACAGGAAAAATATTATAGATTTCATATCACTTTGGGTTAATAACTGATACTTTTAACTACTTCTCGGGTGACCCGTAGGGCTTGTGGGCCTCTTATTAAGTCAATTTAAAGCAAGAGGGAGAATATAATGCCCATGACCCTCTCAGACCCTTCACTGCACTCTACAATTGTAGAGAAATTCAAAAGACAGAAATTTTGAAGAATTTTCTTCGAAGTTTTTGGACGTGCCTATACCTTAATGTCTAATAATCATGTTTTGGGCCTTCACCATATAATTATATTGTTATACCTCAGAATGTTTTGGCTATATAAATGTTAGGTGAATAAATTTGCTATTTCTACTGGATAACACTAGCCGTGAAATAGTTTCTGAACTATCTCACCCTAGGGGAAAATAGTCTCGAAACGATTTACAGAATGCTATATTTTCCTGCGTTTTCTTTTCTGTGACATCAAAGTCTGATAACTCTAATTAGTTTACCACTCAGATCACCTCAGTCGATTCCATGTAGGCTAATGCCGAATGTTAGTTTACTTCACTTTGGTATGTCTGACACAAGTAAAGTCTACTTCGGTATAATAAAACACCTAACTGACTATTCGGACAATAGCAAGAATTAGTTTATTGTCCCCCTCAACAGCAACTATTTCCCTCGACTGTGCCTCAGGAAATAATTGCTGTCTTGGGGGACAATAAACTTGCTATTGTCCTCATAGCCAGTAAATAGATGTATACTATTTCTTTTTCACATTTTTAATACTTTTGATTAAATCAAATGTCCCAAAATAAAGAAAGTAGAATAATTTATGTCATGAACAAGAAATATTTACTATTTGATAATGATTTTTCAACATTTTGTAGATGAGCATCAAGAAGCAGGAGAGGGCCCTTCAGAGCGAGATTGCTGAAATCAAGACCAAGTTCCTCAACCTAGTGGAGACATGTGGGATTCAGCGTTCTGACTACCCAGTGCAGGAGAGCTCCAGTGTTTTGTCACCTTCATTCCTCCACAACAACACATCGCCCAACCTTCCTCGACTGCAGCCACCAGAGCAGGATGAAGAGTTTCTTCTTCAGCAACTTCTTCAGGGATCTATTGGCACCAGTAGTAGTGACAGTTTGTATGGTGATTCGGAGATGACACTCATTATTGACGATAACTCCAACTACAAGTCCTCACCTTTCCGTCAGCAGGAGAAGACCTTGGTCGGCCTTACCAGTGTGATCATGCCAAACGTCACTGGACCTCTCTCCTCATCAGACATCAGCAATGGTTCCAGCAGGGTAACCACTTCATCAGATGGTTACCCTAGATCAACAGAAACCTCATCCGATGTGGACAACCAATGTGTGCCTTGTCTTGACTTTGAGGAGGAACTTGCATCTCGTACCAAGTATTATTCGGACTTCACGATTGATCGCCAGAGGAAGATCAACAACATGTTTCCCCCACTGTCCAATGACAATGAATCTTCCAAAGAGAGTGACAATAGTGAAGATGCTTGTGAGGAATTAATCACTCGGGAGGTTGAGGGATGTGAAGCTGAAGACTTGCCAGCATTCCGTGCACCTCCGCTTGGTGTTTCCACTGTGAATGACTCTAGAGTAATTGCGCATTCTCGTGCTAGCTCCCATTCCTCAGGAACAGACAGTTCATCAGTGTCTTCCAGATCAGGTCATCGCAAGAGCAGATCTCGTCGTTCCTATGCAAGCAACAGATCTACATCTTCATCGGCTAGCCGAAAAAGCACAACCATGCCACAGGCATCATCCACCATGATTGAGGATTTCTCTCCACAATCTTCTTCCAGCAGTGGCAGCAGCAGACACAAGTCTTCTAACTCAATTCCAGTGGCTTCATCCACCATGATTGAGGATCTTCCATCTTCAAAAGGCAGCAGTAGGTGTTCCAGCAATGAAGACTTTGTTAGTGTGTATACCTGGTCTATCAATGACACTTCAGAGGAAGTGAACCTAGAAGATTCCTACCTCAGGAACATTGGACACAAAGTGAATGCTCGTACTGCCAGATCGAGTCGTAGCAGCAGTGCCAGCAGTAGCGCATCAAGGAAATCAACAAAGCGTGACAGAAACTCTAACCACATTCATCATGTGTTGACGGAGCCTGACTCACAACTTGGAAATTCCATGTCTGTAATCGAGCAAGTAAGTGACATTCAAGAAGCCTTCCTTGGAGCTGATTCTTTGTATGAAGATGAGGAGATCCACTACAAGGCCAGCACCTTGCCTCGCACCAGCACACGCATCTACTTAGTGGGGAACAAGTCCAGTGCCAGTTCTTCATTGGAAGCACGTCGATCTTCCATGCCCGATATACAAAGTGTTTGCACACCTAGTGACTTTCATAGTGTACCCACTTCAGATGATGAAGAGGATGATTCCTCACCCCTCCAGGAACGCATTGAGGTACCAGGAAAGTCTAGTTCCAGTGGCTGCACCTCAAGCCCACCAGAGAATTCAACCAACACTGATGCTGCTGCACCTAACAACACACAAGCTTTATTGGACTCCATTTTAACAGACAGCCCAGTTAGTGCCTGCAGTAGTGGAATAGCAGCTCCATACAATTCCTACAACTCGCCAGCAGAGAGTCAGCCAACATCTCGTACCAGCCAGTCAAACACCAGCGACAACAAATCAGAATCGTCCATCGGTCAACCTAGTGCTCCTCCATCATCAATTGCATCTTCACCAGCTGTTCAGACAAAAGCTCCAGTGACTGATGATTTTGTCTTCAAGAAACCTCTCAACACTCAGCCACTAAGGAAGCTGTTCAAGTTCAAGAAGAATAAAGGGAAAAGTGCAGAGAAGATACCCACCACATCTACTCCAAACCAAGTGTATCAATCCTCACTTCCATCCTCAGTTCGCAGTGATCCACTCTCTAGGAGGAAACTCTTCTTGGGCAGTGATCAGAAGATGCACGAAGTTCAGCTGATGGACAAGAAAGCTGTTCTGAAGAAATTCCGCAGGTTCAGCGAAAGTTTTCACAAGCGTGATGGTACAGGACTAAAGAGGATTCAGACCCTTGCAAACCTGTAAAACATTAACTTGTGTGATGCAGATACCATATTGTGTTCAAATTCACTGACATTGCCAAAAGACAATCTTTTTATGTTTTGTAAATATTCTTTTTTGTTTGTAACTTAATTTTGCAAGATTTTGTTTCTTTTGTTACTGCATGAACGTATTTTGCTCCAGAAAGGGACTAAAGTTGAAAACTTTTCAGTGAGTTCAGTTTGAGAATGTTAGGGGAGTTTTGTTAATGTTACGTTTCTGAGATTTTATAGACTTTTAGGTCTGTCGCAGCAGTATTGTAACAGTGCAATATGATATGACAATCAAACATAGTTATAGGAGATACTGTTCCCACTTCAATGACTGTCTTGCCAAGAACTTGAACTGTGTGTGTTTAGCAGTTTGTAAGTTTTGTAAGAAATCCTAATTTATTTCATCATAATTTATCGTGCAGTGCTAGATATGTACATAAATAAAAACATGACATTTAGTATTTTGCCCTTGTTCTGATTGCTTACCAGGAATGAAAATGGGATTTTGGATGATTCATCATTTTGATGTAAAGGAGTTACAGAAAAAAAAGTATCGATGCAAGTGCCACTGTGCTGCAGATTTTTTTCTTATGTGGGAGGCACAAAAAGAGTGTAAGCCTGGGACACTTTCATCTTGGAACATCTTGTTGATGTACATGATGAAAGGGAAGCGTCATTTACTTTATAAGATGTTTCGTCTGAAATGGGTTTACTATTTCGCCCCCAAGACAACTCGCCCCCTCTCTTGCGATAACTCGCCCCTTCATATCATAAATGTTTACAATTATTATTTTTGGTCAAAATCCAAGAGGTGTATTAGCAAAAATTGATAAATTTCTTATAGATAGTATATACATCACAAAGACATGTTCACATAAACACCGAACTTCGTGTCTTTTTTTGCAAGACAAAATATTTTAGTGAAAATCCAGTGTTAGGGTTCAAATTCATCATCACTATTATGTACATGTAAAATATATAATTTCAGCGGAAGCAAGTTAGTGTCTGGTAGGGAGAGTATTAGCTTGGTCTACAGCTGACGGAGTATAATTATCTCTAATCTGCGTCTGTTGTTTGATTTCCCCCAAGCTGTTAAAAATTTACTTCAATCATTAAGGTACTCATCATCAGAGTTCTTTTCACTTTGAAATCGCCGCGTAAAAAGAATCAGTAAAGCAAAGCCGTTTTAAAATTTCTATTTAAAATGGGAATTTTATGATTTTTCAACGGGAATTAGTTGAGATACGCATTAACTGTATCGATAAAACACACACACACCCCACACACACTCAAAAAAAATTCTCAGTTTTGGAGACATTAAATCAATTACCTGAAGATCAGTAAATATAATTTTCTTTTCGGAATAAATTATCAGTGGCGGATTTAAGGGGGGGCGCAGCCGGCGCCCCCCCCCCCCCTAAAATTTTCAAACTTAACGTAAATCGTGGTATCTTGTTTAGAAAAATGTACAAAACAATGTAAGAAGCAATAATTTCTTCCACTCTCGGAGAAATAAATGACAAAATCTATTGATTTCTTGAATTACTTTATTGGGAGAACTTAATTTTTTCCAAAAACCCTTAAAATATGCGTCATTTCATTAATTTTACCTCATAAAAAATGATAGAAAATAGTACAAAAGACTAAATAGGAGATATATTTCAAGCCCTATAAAATCTAGGAGCTTCCGGGGGCTTGGCCCCCACCATGGCTTCGCCCCACACCCCCTACCTTTTAAAGTTGCGCCCCCGTAACCGCAATTCCTGGATCCGCCCCTGATTATGAAATATATAATTTATACTGAAATGCAATAATAAAATCTGTAATAATTCAATTATAATTTACCATTCGTGTTAAAGTATGAAATAAAAAGACGTATCTTTATAGGGTTAATTGTAAATTTTTGTACAATTACACACACACAATGAAAATAAAATGTGATAATGCATTTATATATAATATTGGGTGCGAGTTGTCTCAAGGAAAGGGGCGAGTTGTCCAGCATTCTATATAAGTTGTATTAGACAATCCAGTTTTAAAACAAAAATGAAAAATAAAATTGCATATGAAATGTTCAATAATTTTTTTTCTTTTTATCTGAAATTAATTCATGAAATCAGGAGCTGCACTAAATTATTTGATAACTGAAAATGAGGGCTATATGGATAGTAAACTCTTACATACGAGTAAACTATTGGGGAAGTAATATGACCATAAATGAATATCGGTAAAAGTTTCTTCTCAGGACTGCATAGACAGGTATGCCGTTTGGCTTTGGTATTTAAGGTATCCAGTGTGTAACGAAAGGATAAAGAACAATTTTGAAGTGGTAAATGATTAATTTTATTTCATATTTTCATAAAGATATTGTCTATGAAACTTTCTACCAAGAGATTTGTTTGAGATTTCTTTTTTAAAAATTGTAATAAAACATGCTCTTCCCATACACTTCACTGTTTAAATTTAGAGGAGAAAAATTATGGTGGATAATTTTTTTTTTTTTTGATGAACTCTTCAAAATGATACGATGATTACAAAAATTTCACTATCCATTTATTAGATATAAAATATAGTCGTTATACATTGAATACCTTAAATGGTTTGTTCAGTCGGCTTATTGAGATGAACAAGTAGCGAATATCACTTTATATTATTGATATACTTCTCCTATGACTTGCTGTCCCTAAAGTTATTTATTGATACTTTGAATTCGAATATCAAACAATCACTATATTTTAAACAAAAATGAGTCCGCTCTGACTCTCCCCCGCATATGTCAGAGTATAATGGCGGGAGAAAAGTTAGAGGGTTAGTTATCAATTTCATGATTGTTGATTGATTTCAATATCCAAGGATGATATCGGAACCCTTTTCAAATATATTAATTAAATGACATGCGTAGTGGTTTCGGGCGACAGTCGATTATGACGAATTGACAAGCTGAACACGATCGATTGTCGGCGACAACTATCGCTACTGAATGGTGTTTAGTGTGGCTCTGGACCACCCTTTAAAAAAACTTCAAGGTGAATAGATCTCCAGACGACAATTAAGTGATTTGATCTCTTCAAAAGGCATAAGTGATTTCAATGGTTTAATTAATAGCACGTAATGGACTGAGCATGTGATTTTACGTACACAATTAAATGCTCACCTCCCTTTAATCTTGATAGTGATAATGATTTTGAATGGGATGATATAGTGATAATTTGAAAACAATTATAAGAACGATGGATTGAACCATCCAAATGGCTTCACTCGCGCAATTTGAATGTTGTTGGCTTGGCCTCGGTTATTACCATATGTTTTATAATTTTAATTCATTCAATAATATATTTCTTGGATTGATAATTCCGGGTGTCAACAAATTGATATCAATATGTAAATATATGTTTCACTGAATGTTCAAACCTCCGTTAAGGTACAATATGTATCTAGTGTAGGAACACAAATGAAAAGTCCAATTTTGCCAGATTCACAACATTAAAGTATGGCAGCATGACTGCATTTTAATTATAATCAAATATTTTCATTTTGAATCATAGTCAAATATTCTTAGCATATAAATCATCATTTGTACGATATTGCATTTTGCCATAGCCAGTCACAGTAGACCCAATAGCCAGACGAGTTCAAACGCACTAAGGGATATGGAATGATATCCCTCGATATATTTTCTTAAATTTGGGGAGTCTTAAATTTACCCAATCTTGCCTGTTTTTTGCATTGGTAATGCTTAAGGTAGCTCCATCCTCATGTGACTTATCAATATTAATGAACTTTATTAATTTCCACTCAGTATAGTTTAATTCAATTAATAACCAATGAAGATGTATATGTCACCACCTTTTTAAAGATGTCGGAAATGTATCCAAAAACAGAAGTATACATCAACATCAGAAATCACGTTAAACAAAATAATAAAAATAGATTAAAAAAAATCCACTATCCATTTATTAGATATAAAATATAGTCATTATACATTGAATACCTTAAATGGTTTGTTCAGTCGGCTTATTGAGATGAACAAGTAGCGAATATCACTTTATATTATTGATATACTTCTCCTATGACTTGCTGTCCCTAAAGTTATTTATTGATACTTTGAATTCGAATATCAAACAATCACTATATTTTAAACAAATATGAGTCCGCTCTGACTCTCCCCCATATATGTCAGAGTATAATGGCGGAAGAAAAGTTAGAGGGTTGGTTGTCAATTTCATGATTGTTGATTGCATGATTTCAATATCCAAGGATGATATCGGAACCCTTAGATAGATAAAATCTTGTTGAAATGACAAAATTTAAATATCAACAGTTTTAAACACTGCTAATTCATAAATATGTATAGATTAATTGTGGATATTAGGGAAACCAATGTATAATAGACATCCAGAAGAGGAAATTTCAGCATGGGAGTTATTGCCCTTGACAACATTATTTTAATCATAAAGAATTGATTATCTATGGGCAAAGTTTAAATATATTAAGATTTTTGCAAAAACTTATGGCATCACATGAGGTTCGATCAACCTTAATGCTTAATTCAGAGCAGGATTTTTACTGTCTCTAACTATTCCCACATAGAAATTATATCGATCTATGGCCAGATGCCTCTATTTGATGTGGACTACTAGCATCATGCAGAAATCTGAGTACAAATGCATGCACTAATTTGTTGAATGATTGATCATAGTCCAAAGTGTACTCTGGTTCAGCGTGATTGTGTGCATTAACATATGCTTATTCCGATCACTGGAGATTTGTAAACACAGACATATATGAGTAAGCCACAAATTCTATGTCAACATCTGTTGAAAATCAAATTAATTAATCCTAAACGATTGATGTAATTTGGTTGATACAAAGGATGCTGGGTGGGGGACGGAGAATACGTGTAGTGAGAGGGAGGGGGTGTGTGATGGAATTCGTGAAAAATGCAGAACAAGAGAAATTTCAAATTTGGATGTTGATATAATTTAACGTATTTAATCATGGTAAAGAGACCGCCCGCTGGAACTTAAAACAATCTTTATTAATTATCGAATCTTTTAGACTAAACACCCTTCATGTCTATTCTTATGGCTTCTGTACCACTTTTATTGTTACAGGTTAGAAAAAGAGCAATATTTATGAAAATGAGAAGTGACGTAAAAAAAAAAAAAACTGAATGCAAAAGATATCTATTTTCAGCGGACACTTAGAAAACGTTAATTAGATTTAGAACTACTGGTCATTGTTTGGTCAGTGGGTAGTTACGTGTATTTCTGATCTAATATGCAAGTTATCTGGTAAATACGCTGAAGACGAATTCCATTCAGTTATGTTCAAAACTAAACATCATGACATTTTGAGTGAACGTGTTCAAATGATGACGCTGAGGAAATGAAATCTGTCGTATGTTTAACGATCTTAACGTAACTATACCCGTCATTTAATCTTCTAAAGACTGTCATTTATGTATGAAAATATGTTCTTGTGCAATATTAACCATATCACGATTTTGAGTTGATAATCAAAAACAACTTAATGCCTTACATGGTGTCTGATATGTGTGATATTGAATAAAACACAAATATACCTAAAATTTACGAGGGTTCATCAATTTTCCATGGTAATAACTTATCTTTACAGAAATCTGGAATAACATACAAATTCATACTTTTAGTTTAATTTATTGAAACTTTGAGAGACATCTTGGTATAATTTTAAATAATTTGCCATCTGATAATTAAAATAAGGGGAGGAGACTCAGTCGTGAACTTTGTTATTGACAAGATAATTGGTCATAACGAGAGGTGTTAATGAAACAGTGACGTATAATTACCCATACGCCACCGTTTGATTGGTCAATGGTCACTATACGTAATTACTAGATACTGACCACTATAGTTAAATAACTGAGGTGGACCTTTTCTTGGCATTGAGAACGGAGACTCTTGACTGTGTGCTTCAGGAGAAACTGAGACGCTAATTTCTATATTCCGGTATAAAAACCAGGACTTACTAGCAGGACTACGATTCTCGGTGCAGGAATAAGACAAGAGACACATTCGAAGCGAAAGAATCATTTACAAGTGGTTACTGTTACAAGTGTCTACTGTTAACTGTTTATTGTTGTCAATTTGCCGGACAGTGTTGAAAATCAAAGAAGATGGCTTCCTATGCTCCGTCATTCCACATCTCTAGTTACGAAGAGAACTGCGACATCTTAGAACGAGTGGTGGAAGGCTGCGAAAGCGAGATCCCTGACAGTCTGCCAGACTCCCGATACTCCCCGGAGCCCTTAGCATCATCCACCACGATTCAGGGATCCACCAGGCATAGGAGTCGCGACAAAGAACCACTGGCCTCCTCCACAATGATAGAAGTACCGAACTACAGCAGTGACGAGGACTCCGGGTGCGGATCTAGCGTCTGCACGTTTTCCATCTCAGAAGATCTGGAAGACTCTTTGATTACTGAACAATACCTATATAGTTTGGACTTCATGGCATGTGGTAGAAATTATTATAGACCGAACTTAAGGCGCACCAGTACCCGGGTGGACCTATTCATGGAACCCTGTCTGACAACAACCAACTCCATCACCGTCACGGCGTCCTGTTGCGGGAAGGTGGGCTTCAAGAACCCGGTGAAAGCCATCAAGAAGATCTTCAAGACGAAGAAAAGCAAGTAACATTTAGTGTGGTGTTATGGGATGTTCATGCTTGTTTACCAGACACTTGACAATAGTGCTATTGACTGGATTTGTGCTTGTATATTTATTTATTTATTTTTGATAGTGCATGTAGAAAATAAACCAATGAAATTGAAACACATTTTTTAAGTTGTTCACAGGGAAGGATGGCTCACATGTCTCTCAGATGAAATATGCATGAATTCCATGTGAATATTCTGTATGCAAAGTAACATCCATGATATTCGCATGAAATATTCACATTGTTTTCAGGCAAAACATTTCGCAGGGAAATTAGCTGGTTATGATCAGTCTTGTAATGCATTAACTGATGTGTTGGTTTTACTGAAAACGATAATCCAAGATATAGAAAGTAACTTCGAGCAGGATTAGGATAGTAAAAATTTTTAAAAGAAACTGATAGAATAATTCATGAAAGGGATGTTGGCTTGACGTTTTGCAATCCATAGCCTCATGTATTCTAAAGAGTATTATTTTTATATTTAAATTTTACTTTTAATTCTCTCGGAATATCCCCCGACGTTTAAAACAGTGGTAACATATAGTTATCAAGGAAATGCCTATCGTAGGGGCGTGGACACGAATATTTTTAATGTTTAGAATGCCTAAGGTATTTCTAATGGTCAGCAAAAAATTAAATACAGAGTTCACAATTCTTTGTGATGTAAACATGGCTCGTGTCGTGTTTTTGTTTACATAGGGAAATATACTAAAGTTTTTGTTTCAAGCAGATTTGATTTCAATTTATAAGTTCATTCTGAACACATGTTATTTTTTATTAAGCAATCTATATGCAAACGAAACATGGCACGAGCCTAAAACATGACACGAACCTTGTTTACATAGCTAAGAATTGCGAGCGCTATCTCATTTGGTAACTCAACAATTGATATTCAAATTTTGGTTGATCATTAACAAGACTTTAGTTCAGCATTGTAGAATAAAAATGGAAAATTACAATTTGAAAATTTTCAGCTCAAATCGTGACTATATCCCTTTAAAACATGCAATTATTATGTGTCGAATAGAATATCATACGATAATATTTTGCATGAAAATCGCACGATTTTAAGAAATTTTTGAAAATACATGAACTGCAACGCTTCACGCTGACCTACCATTAAAAAGATCCTATATCTATATTTATCAAGTTGTTAGGTATTCATACGCGCATTGTTTAACACTGCAACGCACCATATCTAAGGCAAAACAATTCAATTCAATTTATTTTTCACTCAAACCATGTTAAACGGTACATGAGATAAAAGAAATATAATACATGTAAGAAAATTCGTCAGAGGTTCATATCTGGAACAATACAACTTTCTTAGATACCAGAGGGGAACATAATATACAATGTATGTATAAATAAACATAATATACACTGTATGTATAAATAAACATAATATACACTGTATGTATAAATAAACATAATAGTAATACGTTTAAGAGGCAGCAGAAGAACAACAGACAATCTCAAAAATATGAGAAATTAAAACAGAGATGTCTTCATATTTTCATATCTTGAGTTGACAGTAGCTTAGAAAACTTCTGAACATCAATATGAGAAAATGTTGTTTGAATAAATGAAAAAATTATCAATATGTTTTGTAAATGATAATTATTAGCGTGACATTTATGATGACTTTTGTTTGAACCGAAAGTTGCATGTAGTCTATTGTACTTAATGAACCCAAGCGAACTCTGCACCAATAATTATCTCTATAATTACGGACACGCCGTCAAAAATACCTAAACGGCCAAGCCCATCTACTATGGCGGCACTTAGTACTATATAATCGTAGGGAAGCTATTCAATTATTGTGACACTTCAAAGTACGTACAACTCATCATCGACAGGGATGACAACGAGGCTAGGAAGATCAAAGCAGCGACAGGTCTGTCCGCCGTGGTAGAACTGTTCGCACACCCACACATGCCCCCCCCCCCCCCAAATAAAAAAAAAACTACGGTTCTGCAGTTAGTTTTCAATTTCCTTGTCCAAAAGTCATTGACTGATACATGAACAGTTTCTGTGATGAGATTTACGGGAATTTAACACCCACCCACCCCCACCCCCTAATGGTGGAACAATTGGTAATTTGCAGCCATTTTAGGATCTTTACACCCCTTTTGGTACGGAAAAGGTACTAACTTGGGTTACACCCCTTTGAAAATTTTTTGGATCCACCACTAAATCTAGACTATCACAACTTCATTCATCATTAGAAATTTTACGAAAAGAAATTGTACAATCGTTTATGGGGCAGGGAAATTTACCGAAGACTATTTCTTTCATTCAAATCTCTTTGGCAAAATAAACAACCTCATATTAGTACCAGAAAACATCTGTACATGACAAAAATTGTTGTATCCAAACATAGTTTAAAAATATCAAATTCCAGTAAGTGTCATGGAAATATTTCAGCTTCCAGTCCCCTTATGTATTGTTTAATTGATCATTGATCCATGCATGATGTTCATTGTAAAGGGGGGGGGGGGTTATCTTGTCAAAATTCTTGTCGGTGACCAGGGGGCGGATCCAGGAATTGAAATTAGGGGTCCAGTATGAAACCGGGGGGGGGGGGGCTCCTGGATTTTAAAGGGTTTGAAATATATATTCTATGAAGCCATTTTTACTATTTATTGTCCAATTTTAAAACTTATATGTATGTGAAATTAATATAATTACACCCTTTTTGGAATGAAATATAAGTTTCCTCAATATAAGTAACACTAAATCACAACATCTTATCATTTATTTAATATCATATTGGGAAAATGACTGCTTCTTCTATTATTTCGTTACCTTGTATTAGATCACTTTAGGGAGGTTGGGGTGCCCCCCCCCCCCCCCCCCTTAAATCCGCTGATGATAACATATTATCGATAATATGTTTCAAAACATTAACGTAATGATTAGTAATAAGATTAACGTAATGATTAGTAATAAGATTAACGTAATGATTAGTAATAAGATAGTCTACTGTTTTCTTGATTGCATGTCACTAAGGTGTGTGTAATTGAATGAAATAATTTTGTTTTAATATAGAGCTATGTACACTGTCATTTCAGTATATTGCCATTCGTGTATACCGTCACCCCCGCATACCGCCATTGAATTGTGTGGTATGCTGTATAGCATAAAATAATAATGAATTGTAGAACAGATGTTCATACACTTAAAAACAACAACAAAAACACCATTTTAATGACACACTCGCTTATTGCCATCCCCTACCCGTTTGCAAGTACAAAAGGTCAAATTATTTTTACTTCCCCGATTACATTGTCAACACACTGGAGTCAAACTCCATAATTATTCGTGGTAGGTATTGGCGCGTGCACTGTGCTGTGAATCGTGACGAACTTCAACTTAGCGCGTGTCATGTAACTATAATAGATAATTGCGATAAGAGAGTGAATAAAATTCATCTCAAAATTAATGAACATTAGAATGGCCAAGCCTCACCTATAGATGAATATGAAGATGGCATGGTTCATGAACAAATATTGACATTGCCTATGATAGCCTGGTCCTCATGAATGCATGAACGAATTATGATAGATATGATACGTCAATCTATACAGTACGTTTGGGAATTTCAAAAGAAAATATATATAAAAAAAATATATTTCATATTTGAAGATATATGAGGGTATGAACAGCAGCGCTTCGTGTCAGTGTAACAGTAAATGGTAAAAAAAACCAAAAAATCATTTAACCCCCCCTCCCAACCCCCCAACCCCCCCCAAAGAAATAAACAAACAACAACAAAAAACACCAAACAAACAAAAATAATATTTTTACTGTTTTCTTTCACATGCAAATACTTTGATGCATGTAATTAAGGCAAAATTGAAACTTTAAGAACTTATTCATCTCCTTTAAAGTAATTCCGTACAAAAAATTATATATATTGATGAACATCGGACCAAACAGCTTTAACCTTTTGTTTGCTATTCGTGCCAATTTAACCTAGCAGAAAATTAAAATTAAATCATTTGTACGATGAACGTAGTTCTAAACGATTTAAAAAGTCGTTTGTACAATTTAGGAAACCGTTTGTATACATGTACAAACCGGTTTACTAAGTCGTTTGTACAATTTAGTAAATCGTAGAAACGATTTTAAAAAATCGCACATACGGATTTTAAAAATAGTACAAATCAACGACTTTTGAAAGAGAACGTAGTATTAACTTGCTTTAGATAATGATACATTACTAAAGCTGATCGATTTGTTTGTCTATCATCGTAGCTCGGTGGTTAAAGCATTGGGCTGGTGAACTGCAGATCTCGAGTTAAAATCCACCAGAGTCTTTTATTCATATGTATCGAAATATTTTTATTTTTTTTTTGAAAATCATGTTTTTATCCAAAGTCTATTTGTTGCCGTTTTTGGCATATATACTTATTGTAAATCATCATATCTTTTATGATTAAATCGATTCGTACTGCTTTGAGAAACTATTTCTGGGTGTAGTGAGCCACCTTAACAAGAGTCCTTATCCAGGGTAGAGAATCCCTATCTTAATACCAATGTTATAATATTTATGCCCCCTTGTGAAGAAAAAAAAGAAGACTTTTTATGCTAAAGGTCAAGAAAATGTTATTGGGGGGGGGGGGGGGGGGGGTAGATGTGTGTGTGTGTGTGGGGGGGGGGGGGGGGTAGATGTTTTTCTAGCATTTCTTGTCTTGATTGATTATAATCTGTTTTCTGATTTTTAGTGTGAATTAAAGAAGAGGCATAATGTTGATTTAGACTTGTTTATTTGTTTATATATGTGAATATGTACATATGAGTTATGATATAATGAAATCTCTGTCTTAAATAATTAATGAGACTCATGCAATCTAACTAAAATTAGACTTGTATATCCGCTCCTTTACGATAAACTTTAGGCATTAGACATTGTTTGATTTTCCAGCTTCCAGCCATATGACGTGGGGCGAAAAACCGTCAATACACCCATGAATTGCTATACCAAACGGTTTCAACTTGTCATTTCCATTAATATGCCAAATATAATTTGAAATATAATTTGGACCTTTGCTGCTGTAAACTCTTCTCTTTAATATGCCCCTTTTCCGTATATGCATGGACGCCTTCTGGGTGGCAGATTTAGGGGGGGGGGGCAACTTCGCAAAAATTAGATTTGCATTTTTGTCGGAAAAGGCCTAAAGTTGCAGTTGCAAAGATCTTTGTAATAAGTTTTTTTACTAATAATAATGCGGTGCTTGTGAGCTAATAGCACAGTCCCTTAAATTCTCAAAATATCGTTTAACTACATGTAGTTCCTCTTGCTTTACCATTATCATCAAGGTCAAATTCTACGATATAGACAAGAGGCCCACATACCTTATCGGTCACCCGAGTACCAGTTAAAAGTATCACTGTAGTCTCAAGGGCTATGAAATTTAGAAATTATTTCCTGTTCTGAATATATAAGCTAAATTCTAATTTTTCAGCAACAGTATGAAACAACATGTGTTGTTTTAAAATCCCCAATGCCCTCAAAAGTGCATATACAGATGAAAGGCTTTAATACAATATATATCAACATTAAACGATATGACTAATTTGAACCCATACTAGAGTCAAAACCCTGGGGTTGCAAAATTAACCATTTTTTGTACATCCTTTTCTGCTATTCTCAAACATGCATTTAGATTTTATACGGGTAAAAATCGTACAAACAATTCTCTAAATTGTACAAACGACTTTCTAAATCGCACAAACGACTTTTTAAATCGTACCAACGATTTAATAAATCGTACAAAAAACTTTCTAAATTGTACAAACGACTTTCTAAATCCGAGATTTTTTTTTCGATAGAAAGTGAAGAGTATATACACAAACGCCTGGATGATCGAGACCATGTGAAGTGTAGCGGAATGATCTGAGGGTTTGGGGGCAGAAACGACTAGCCTTGGTTCTCGAGGCCCTCCGATGTGGAAGGCTTCGGGAACCAGGCTACCGAAACGACCTGTTACCTCCTAGATCTCGTGTGTGTTTGAATGATATGTCGGGGGAAAAATACGATCTGATTTTTTTGGACAAGCGGTCAAATACCAGGAAATAATCATAATTTTAATCTCTTGTCAATAGATCAAGCGAATCGGACGGAGTCGAAAAAAAAGTCCGGACAACTATAGGCCCTACCATATACTAAAGTCCCACACATCTCGTAAAAATCATTCAACTAAGATGAAATTTAAACTATATTAGTAAATCACAAAAATTTCAGCTTCCTAAATCAAAACATCACGAAAAAAACTCAGGAAAACTTAGTGGTGACAGAAGGACGGACGGTTAACGAACGTCCGGACAGAAGGCTCTATCGGGAGGGGACTAATTATCACGGAGTAATTTTACAATGTGTAGCTGTCGATGTGTAGATTCTGGATAAAGTTAAGATTAGGTTATATTCAAGAACAAAATGACATACCCCAAGTATCTTTGACACTAACATAGCATCACATGGCTACCAGTTGGCGTAGATAGGTTTCGTATTTTGATATGAATATTTTTTGGCTAATTATGTTACAAAACCGGCAGAGATTCTTAAGGTATAATTCAAGAATTAAGTATAGAAGATCTCCGTGACAAATTTCAGTTCATAGTTTTTGTACTGTTTTAAAAACAAGAGACCTGTATGCTCCGAGGCCATTACCATTATACTGAAATGAGCTCATATCTGATACAATCCCACCACTAATATTATCAAAAATCAGCTCATCTCAGTTGTGTGTTAATTTTTCCATACCCGAACTTGAAATGCAGCGTAGACTGTGTTTTAATAATTCGCAAGAGGACAGAGAATTTCGTGTATTTTTCTAATCGAAACCGTTCTAATAAGGTCTCTTGATTCGTTCTCGGCACCTCCGTAGCTACAAACTCCTATGCATTATTTCAATGTGAGTAATTAAGAAGAACTCGTCATTTTCCAGTTTTGTCTTTCTTCATCTTCCCGTGGGGATCCGGGTTAGAATAGATCCTACAGTAACCCTTGCTTGTCGTAAAAGGCGACTAAATGGAGCGTTCCTTCGGATGGGACCGCAAAAACCAAGGTCCCGTATCACAGCAGGTGTGGCACGATAAAGACCCCTCCCTGCTCAAAAGCCATAAGCGTCGAGCATAGGCCTACATTTTTGCAGTCCTTCACCGGTAATGGTGACGTCTCCATATGAGTGAAAAATTGAAAGGGACGTTAAACAGTATAAAATCAATCAATCTTTCTTCATCAAAGAAAAACTTCTTATATGATGTATTATGTAATCGAAATTATCCTCAGTAACGGAATTTCCTACTGATATTAAGTGATTTGTGAGTGTGTGTCGTTATTGAATTGAACACTACAAGTACGAATAAAACGTAATCGATACTTAGATTAATTTATTAAGTTATCTTACAAATTAGAGCACTGGGCTCAAAAAATAGCACTATACAGGGGTAAAATCACAACGATATTATCAAACCATTGCAAGAGTCTTGAGGTCACTTTGTTTCTTGTCATTGAAGAGTTTCATCTTCTTCCAAATGTTCTTGGAATTAAAAACACCATTATCTCTATCTTGATTCGCATCCTTAGATTTCTTCATCCGCAGAATATTTCTCAATATTACCATTGGCTTCTTTCCGGCACATTTCCTTTCTCTTGCTTCCTTGTCACAGCCGGAGTTACTCGGAACTTCTTGGACTTTTACGAGGGATAGATCCGCCCTAGTGCTTGTCCGTTGGAATACTTTCGGTACAGATTGGAGCGCCTCGTTTTGGTACATACATAAATCAATGTCTTTCATGTAGGAGTCTTCAAGAATAAAGTCTTCATCGTTTTCATGGATGGTCCATGTATACACACTCGACCATGAACATCCAGGTTCGTGACAATTAGAATCTGGAATAGCCTCGATCATGGTTGACGACGCCATCGGATTCACCCAAGTGAACTGCAACCCTGCCCTTTCTTTCTCTTTGCTGTCGCAAGCCGAGTCTGGTAAAGTGGCATTGCTGCATTCCTGATCTTCACATCCCTCAACTATCCGCTCTAATATTTCGCCGTCTAATTCTAAAGATGGCACTTGTTGGTCGGAAGTCCGTTGTAGAGCTCTAAACTTTTGCTGTGGGTTGTTGCATATTGGAACTACACAATCTGAATCGATGGGATTTCCAAAATTACCTTAAAAGAAAAATGACAATTTGCAATCATAAGTTAAAAAAAAATTCCACTAACAAAAAAAAATTGTTTTCTTAAGGAGGAATGATATATGAATTGACTGATTTCCTTTTTAAACTTTAATGAATATAATTATAAATATCAGCTGTACGTGTATATTCCTTTTAAATCTAATTGCCTATAGCTGGGAATCTCTGTATGTTAACGTGTCGCTGATCTCTGTCTATAAATTCACATCAGTATTGTGTAACATACCATATAATGTCATGCCATGCCATACTATACAATTGTTAACTTGTTTATTATTTTTGTAAACATGTATGCCATAAGACGTATGTCTTCAGCAATAAAGAATAATAATAAATGATCTGTAGATCGTGGGTTTCAGTCTAGCAGGGGTTTTAACCCCGCCCCCACCACCCGCCCCGCTTACTTCCTACTTTAAACTACATCTTTTAACGGGTAACTAGAATTACCGAAATATCCGTGATTTACCGAAATACCCTCAGAAAACACCGAAATATTCATCATTTCATATTATTGTAGTTGAAATATTTGTATAAGAAGATTTTATATAAAACCAAGTATATAATAATTCATGGAATTTTTCTTGTATATTTCAAATTTTGAGAATTAAATTGTTCATCTCCTCGTCAAATTCCCCCTTTAATTTTTAATTGTAAGAATATAATTAGTTTGATCCAAGCAGATGATACTGCTTTCTTTATCTTTAACGAGGAGTAGAAAATTACCTGCTCAGCTTTTCTTTACAATGATATCATTAGTGTGCCATTCCGAATTATCAAACGCCAAAATAAGCTTGAAAATAATTATAATGAGAAAACGATCATTAATTGTTCATCAAAATTAAAATAAATGAATATTTGTACAAGTATGTTTGTATGTGGCGATATTTTATCGACCTTTATGATAGTTAACAAGAGTTACGATTCTTGTCTCAAGCCGTTTCCGATGTGAAATATACAAGAAAAATCCATATATTATTAAATACTTATAATATATATATATATATATATATAACCTTCTTACACAAATATTTAAATTACAATAATACAAAATGAAAAAAATGGGTATTTTGGTAAGTTAGGGGGGTATTTCGGTGTTTTCTGAAGGTATTTCGGTAAATCACGGGTATTTCGGTAATTCTGTGTATACCGTCTTTGAACTAAATAAGGTAACTTTGAAACTTTTCAATTTCAAAATATGTGTATTATTGTACATATCCTCCAATCCTCCATTTTTCATCCATATCAGATCATGCATCCTTAAAGCAACACTCAACAGAAAATGTTTACCCACTTTTCAAAATGATTATGTAATGTTAACGCCCTTTTTCAAAATTAATGAAATGAAAGAGAAAAAAAACATGAACATACCTTTCATTGCAGACATTTTGTACACCGACCAAAACTACCAGGATATATCTATGTTAAAACATCGATAGGATCATTTTCACAAATTCCTAAATATATATACACCGATAGTACTCATTATTAAGTTTTCCTAAAAGTGACAATCGCATTCAATTTTTGTGCAAACACCAGTCTCTGATTGGTCCATTTTCTATTTTCACGACCTTAGGGGCAACCAGGGATAACATTTGTGTTGATTAGCCTCTCACCTTGTCCACGGTGGTATGTTTTTATAAACTAAATTACATTTAATGAAGTACGATTATGAACATGTGTTACTACAATTAGACATACGTTTACACATCTGTGAGCACCTTAATGAGCTGGCAGCATATGCGCTCATGCATGGACTGATTTCACTGGAATGGTGATTTTTTTATTTTATTGTTTTCAACATATTTATATATCAAATTAAAAGGATTACGACCACATTCTAACAACTTACCAATCCCTCTAAAATATTACAATATGTCATGCAAAATGATAATCAACAGGTAACTGTATATATGATTAAATTAATCTTAAAGCGAACAGCAGAAAAACTATTCATATTAGACTGCAGAGGCAAATTAACATTAATGCACAGAAAACGAGTTGTATCAATTTCGACAAAGTCAAGCATAAAAAGCGATTTAAAAGTTTATTTGTACCTTTAGAGTAATTTTTACAAGTAAAAAAAAAAAAAGAGATGATAATTTTCGTTATGTCTACATGAACAAAATGGAGAAATCGTATTATTACGAAGATCGGAATGAAGTATCCAGTTGTGCCTTAGCTCTTGATGAGTAGTTCCCCAAAAGAAAAATTTGATGGTGGTCTTGTTATTTCCGCTACTATATTTTTGCGGAATGAGTTGCCTGGGCTCTACATTTAATGAAGTCCGATGTTTTACGGAATCAAATTATTTTTTTTTAAATAACTTCAATCTGGAATATAGAATCGGTCTTTGTTTCGTGTACACAATTTCGTGTTTTTGTTTTCGTGGCGCTATGAACATGGTAGTCATTTTTGCAATATAACGTCTACTTGTTAAGTTTGCCATCCTGTTTCTGAATAAAGGGATTCTCTAGATGCAAAAATAGGAAAACCGATAACAATTCTAGCTAAAGATATCTGTATTTTTTTTTAAAAAGCTTGCCAGAATCGTGAACAGAACAGTCATCCCAAACAATTTATACATATTCAAGAGTAGGTCTAATAAATGCTATGTATAATTTTGACAGATGTTTTATACCAAATTTGAACTTAATTTTTTGTTGTTGCTTACTATGAAATCAATATAAGTTTATATCAACTGAGGTTGTGTGACAATAATAAGCCAAATGACGATGATGGACTGGAACATACCCTAGTCCATCACCCTGAAAAAATAGTGTTGATAAAGCAGGAATGGCTTTCTTAGAAAATAAAGAACTTTTGATAGTCTTCGATGGATTAAATTTGAGTATCTTTCTAATGTATGTAAATCATGATTACGCTTATCTTCAGTATCTAACATATTACATGAAGATTGATGTTCAAAGTAAGTTGTCAATAGTAAATGGTCTACACATTGATAGCATATTTACACCGACATCATTAGCATAGAAAGAACCTTGGGGTACACAAGCAAATATATCAAGTTTTGACGATAAAAGGTCCTTATGTAGTACTTTTTGTGATCTATGACACGAATAGCTTTCAAACCATTGTAAAAGATTGCCAGATATACTATAAGTTTGTCATTCAAAAATGGGACCATTATGCCAAACTCTATAGAATGATTTCATTTTATGATAATTGTGTACGTTTGGCACGATAATTGAATATGTTTGCATCAATGATAAATGCTTTTTCCCAAAATTTAATACACAGATTTACAAACGTTTTGATAATTACTAAAATGATCTACTTTATTCCTAAAATTAGTATTTGTGTCATAGTGCGCTTTTATTGACTTCAGATCTTTCGTTTTAAACAGTTTTTGTTATATCAGTATCAAATATTACATTTAAACTGTTATATAAAATCAACTCTTCCAAGTTTTTCCTATTTTCGAGAGATAATTGCCTTTCTTTGTGTTTATTTTGAATGGAATGAATTAAGCAAATATGTTGCTTACAAAACACCTCGCGTAAATATATGTATTAAACAAGGCAATTTTAATTTTCAAAACTGTGAACTTTTACATGATCGTGACTTATTACCATTAAGTTAACACATTTTATTGACAAAACAGTTGGTTTAAATGAATTTTATCGACACCACGGATATAGAAATGAATGACCGCAGGTGCCTCAATTTTCCTAGATACTGGAAAGTGTTGCACAACTTAATAGTGTTAACAAATTAACACAGGACGCTTAATAAAGAGGCATTTAAGACACATTCTAAATACGTAATTATGTCTTTATTTAGTATATATACGAAAAATGAAATCCACCAGAGAGAGATTCATTATAGCTTCCCCTGTGTGATGCTATAGTTTTCTTGTTTTCTGCATCCATTGTATGTTATAACAATGACGGACCGTGCCATACCCTTTAATGGTAAGTACATGTAATCTAATTGTTTGTTTTTCTTAATTCAAACTCGTTTCTTCCACGTGTTTCATCAATTTCAAATTAATTTTCTCAATACTCAAAGCACTCCTATAAATAACAACATGCACACAGTGTTTATGAAGAAAAGTGCGTCAACACATGTTTAATCAATACAGACTAGTTAGTTAAACTACGGCTGTCAGGTTTTAATTATGAGACACACGTTCTATACTAATACATTAATAGGACGTAGTACTTTGCCATCATTAACTAAATATAACATATATAAACATCTCATCCGTGTCCTTCTGAGTAGCAAAGGAATTTCTATCAAAGTTTTTTTCTTTGAAAAAAGAATTGCCTATATCGATCGTAGAGAAATCAAGACAGCATATTATAAGATAAAAGACTGTTTTTATCGGAGAATATACAGGTAAATGTTTGGATTAAAATGGATCGATAAAAGTATAATAAGAAAACATTTTGATCTCGGTTCATAACTATGCTATATTTTGATTCTAGATTTTGATCTCGGTTCATAACTATGCTATATTTGGATTCTAGATTTCGATTTCGGTTCATAACTATGCTATATTTTGATTTTAGATTTTGATCTCGGTTCATAACTATCAGGGCCGTAAATTACATGGAGGCGGAGGAGGCAGCTGCCTCCTCCAACTTTTGAGCCAAAAAAAAAATTAAAATTTAAAGTTCATTAGAATTTATGTTGTTTCCAATAACTAAGAACATGATACCTCCCTTAAAAAGCATTCCAAATCTTTCTTTTAGAATGAGTTAGTCAAGTAACATCTTAGAAGGCCCTAGAATCAAGGATTTTGCACGAAACGTGTTCAGTGTGCACAGAATGTGCTCAGCGTCTGGGGGCCTGGGCGGCCCTCAGACCCCCGCCTAATTTCTTGCCTCCTCCAAATTGAAGGTTAATTTACGGCCCTGACTATGCTATATTTTGATTCTAGATTTTGATCTCGGTTCATATCTATGCTATATTTTGATTCTAGATTTTGATCTCGGTTCATAACTATGCTATATTTTGATTCTAGATTTTGATCTCGGTTCATAACTATGCTATATTTTGATTTCGGTTCATAACTATGCTATATTTTGATTCTAGATTTTGATCTCGGTTCATAACTATGCTATGTTTTGATTTCGGTTCATAACTATGCTATATTTTGATTCTAGATTTTGATCTCGGTTCATAACTATGCTATATTTTGATTCTAGATTTTGATTTCGGTTCATAACTATGCTATATTTTGATTCTAGATTTTGATCTCGGTTCATAACTATGCTATATTTTGATTTCGGTTCATAACTATACTATATTTGGATTCTAGATTTTGATCTCGGTTCATAACTGCTATATTTTGATTCTAGATTTTGATTTCGGTTCATAACTATACTATATTTGGATTCTAGATTTTGATCTCGGTTCATAACTGCTATATTTTGATTCTAGATTTTGATTTCGGTTCATAACTATACTATATTTGGATTCTAGATTTTGATCTCGGTTCATAACTGCTAGATTTTGATTTTGGTTCATAACTATACTATATTTGGATTCTAGATTTTGATCTCGGTTCATAACTATACTATATTTGGATTCTAGATTTTGATCTCGGTTCATAACTGCTGGATTTTGATTCTAGATTTTGATCTCGGTTCATAACTGCTATATTTTGATTCTAGATTTTGATTTCGGTTCATAACTATACTATATTTGGATCCTAGATTTTGATCTCGGTTCATAACTGCTAGAATTTGATTCTAGATTTTGATCTCGGTTCATAACTATACTATATTTGGATTCTAGATTTTGATTTCGGTTCATAACTATACTATATTTGGATTCTAGATTTTGATCTCGGTTCATAACTATGCTATATTTTGATTCTAGATTTTGATCTCGATTCATAACTATGCTATATTTTGATTCTAGATTTTGATCTCGGTTCATAACTATGCCATATTTTGATTCTAGATTTTGAACTCGGTTCATAACTATACTATATTTTGATTATAAATTTTGATTTCGGTTCATAACTATGCTATATTTTAATTATAGATACCATAGATATGTCGGAGATGTACAGATCGTATCTGGAACCAAGAGAAAAACTCCGTGTCCTTCATGCTGAGTGGGTAAGGAATTTCTATCAACTTTTTTTCTGACTTTGAAAAAAAAATGAAATTCAAAGCTAAATGGATACTACTGACATCCATGTTTTAAAGCAAAAATAGTTTAACACTATCTAAAACATTTTGAAACAGGATGCTAGTGTTGTAGTGTAGCACAGTAATTTTCATTTACAAAATACAGTAATTCAACACGATATCAACCATTTCTCGTTACAGCTGGAAATAAAGCGAAAGGAAATGGAACTTCAGACGGAAATTGGAGATATTGAACGGAGATTTGTCTCAATGATTGAGAACTGCGGAGTATCGAGAAACCATTTTCCATTTCCAGCTCCGGCTAGACAGGTCCCTGGGACTCCATCATTTCTGTTTCCCACCTCTGGCTCACTCACACGGGTATCAGCCTTATCTAATTTAGCCGAGGACTTAACATTTTGTAATCATCCTTATCAGGGAAAGGATCAGAGTCTTTACGAAGATACGGTACACATGGGAGATACTACAATTGAAGACGTCCATGACACAACGTTCTTCTCATCAGACCTCGACAAAGAGTCAGAGGAGAAAAAGTTTGAAGAAGACACCGACACAAATCAGCTAGTGCCCGTAATCGATGTTGACGGAGAGAAGATTTACAGAGTAGTTGAGGGCTGCGAGACCGAGACAAAGATGCTGATAAAACGGCCGTGCTGTGCAAAAGCATCACCAAGCATGATAGATCACGCGATTTTAAAAGAAATAGCTAAAAGACCGAAGACTAAAAGACCAAAAATCAGTCATCCACAGGCTTGTTCCACTTTCATCGGAAAAGATGAAGTGGTGGAGGAGACGATTGAAGATGACGATACCAGCTTCCGGTCTACAAACGACAGTTCCAGCACGTTATATATTGAAGATGATGGTACGAAAAAGTTCCCTCGAACCAGCACCAAAATCAACCTTTCTCCTGAGACAGATATACATTGTGTTCCCGACATAACAGATTCACTTTTCTCAGGAAATTCCAGGAACTCTGACAAGCGGCACCGATCACAGAAGAAACACAGCAGACACTTAGCTACAGGAGACATGGACATCTCACTCTATTCAACTCTTGGATCAATGGGAGATGCCTCTGTTTTTCAACAATCCCGAGTGGTACGAAAAGGTGTACCAAAAACTGGATTGCTGCGTAGACAGACTTGTATAACACAACTGGTCGACCCCAGAGCTTTGGTAAAGAAAATGAAACGCTTCAACAGCAACTTACGAAACAAAAAAATCAACCTCGCTCATACTCTGTTAGTGATATAACCGTTGTTGAGTTAACTAATGAAATTTGTTCTGTGTAAACTTTAGAGAGATCGTATAGTGCTACTTTTGTACAAAGCATTATTTATTGTCTTCGTTGAGAAGTGCAGTACATGTCAATAAAATATGCATAAATGCTTGTTTTTTTTTCTGTTGATTAAAAACTTAAAACTAGGAGAGTTGCTTCATAAGAATAGGTGATGCACACGACTCGACATCACCTTCACACCCCTTCCCCTAAAAATACCCCCACAAAAATTATGAACATGTATACTACATACGAAGCAATTCAATGGGTCACTATGTATACCTAAGTCACCAAGCCCCATACAGAAACTTGGAACACATATTGCGGCCTATTCTCTAGTGGACAGTCTATAATCTGAAGAATGTGTAAATACCGGGACCGGTGATGGTTTACACTTCGATCGACGTTTCGACTTAAATATGCCTGGATATTAAAAAAATCATCACCACTTACTCGCTGTATCCATTTTCACATGTCCCTAGCCAATTCAATTCAATTATTCACTCAATACCAAATCACTGGTAATTGTAATTGTAATTAAAAGATTTATATAGCGCCCTATCAACATTAGTTCTCTAAAGCGCTTTACAAATGTGAAAGAAAAGATAATATAAAATCGATGTGCACATACATGTAAATAAAATATTCATAGTGTCAGAATTAAAATGCATAAATATTATTATTAATATATAGCGATATGATATGATTACCCTAATAACATATGAAACAATTTAAAACAATCCTTAGGAATAATTAAATACATAAAAAGGACATAGGCATAATAACAAACAGCAGGGTTGGGTTTTTTTTTGGTTTTTTTGTTGTTGTTTTTTAGCAGCACTGTAAGAGCTGTATGTAAGAGCACTAAGTATATAAAAATAATCACAAATTAAAAGCTAATCTAAAGAGATGCGTTTTGAGGTCCACTTTAAAATTAGACAATGAAGTACATTGTCTGAGTTTAAAAGGCAGAGAATTCCAGAGACTCGATGCAGCCTTGTCCAAACGTCGATCCCCATATGGTACTGAGCATCGTCTTACGCCACGGTCCGGAGTCCTCATAGAGCCCTCTCCAGATGGAAGAAGATCGTACATATTGACCGTGGTTTGTGACGATGGTATGTGACGTACATATAAACTATGATTATAGGCTAAGCCTGTTTTGGGCCCGAACTCTGTGATACCATGAATGTAGAAAGGGGTCTATCTCTGACCCAGATTAAAAAAAACATACCCTCTCGCTTCAAATGCCTAAAAATAAAAACCAGAAACTATGTGCGACATGCGTAATTTGCCCGTCCCCTTGCATAGATCAATGTTTTAACTACTTGCATGCCAAATTTCAAGTCTATTGCACCTAGTTTCTGACTTTTTAAGGTAGAGGATCAAATAACCCCAAGGTGTTCGGGATCGTCTAAATTAAGGTAGCTCATTACACTAAAATTTTATTGAATGGCTCGTTAATACACTTCTTATGAAGTATGGTTTCGCCATCGAAAGAGTGATACAAGCATTCAAGTATTTTATATGAATTTTTTTGTGATTTTTCCCGGAATGATAAAAAAAGTGTTTTGCTTGTGAATAAGAAGTTCTTGAGTCCGAATTTCGGCTGTGATGTGGTGCATGATATGAATATCTAATAAAACATGCCTAAAAGATTCAGATATAAACGTTCTAACATTTTAGAAATTTTTTTTATGAAAATTGAAAACGCTATATGCTAATTTTTATGAATCTATGGATAAAATCTTCAAAAAGCATGTCAGTTAGAAAAGATATATATCAAAGAAATATATCATAAAAAGAAATTGAATTGAAATGACAAAATTTTAAGATATCATCCCTATATTCAAACTGGAGAAAAGAGTACCGATCCCGATCAAAATTGATAGAAATTACTGAAATAATCATATTGTGTTGCTAATTGTATGCACTATTCATGAAGACAGTAGTTTTCTTTATAAAGTAGTTTAATTTGTAAACCATTTTACATCAAGGGAATGTAGTTTTCTGATTACAATGTTCTCTATGACTACTTTTTTATAATTCCGATCGGGCTTGTTAAAATTAGAAAAATCGTAATATTTCTGAATTTTGACCATTTCATTTCAATTTCTGTTTAAAATATATTTCTCTGATATATCTTTTTTCAAATTGAAATGTTTTTAGAAGATTGTAACCGTGTATTTAAAAAATATTAGCAAATAACGTTTTCGATTTTCATAAATATTTTTTATTTAAAAAGAATTAGAACGTCTGAGTCGTTCAGGCATGTTTTATTTGATATTCCTATTATGCATCAAATCACAGCGAACTTTGGACTTTAGAGTATCTTAATTTGCAAACAAAGTACCTTTTTCATCATTCCGAAATAAATCACAAAAAATCATATAAAATATGTGAGGGCTTGTATTCCTTTTTCGATGGTGAAATCATACTTCATAAGAGGTGTTTTAACGAGCCATTAAACAAAAACTTAGAGTAATGACCTACGTCAAATTTTCAGAGAAAACATGTTTAACGATAAATTGGATTTATGAAAAAAATCTCTACAAGAACAACAGGGGTCATATTGATTTGCAAGCATTCCCAGGTATCGTGGACCGTGAGGGGGTCACAATTGAGAAACAAAGTTTTAGTTTTGAATACATATGGAAAAATATTTTGAGAGCAACAGTGCTGCCCCCCCCCCCCTCCATGTGTAGGATGGGGCCTCAAAGGGGGATCAAAGTTTGACATGGTAAATTGGTAATATATGGGGGGGGGGGGGCGTCTTTTCAAAACCAGCAGGATCATGCTTAGTCATATCAATATGCAAATATCATCAGGTAGTGCAGATTCTATTTCACTCAAATTATGATTCTGGAGAATAAGATAAGGCCACAATAAGGGCCATGGCAATATATGAGGAGATTAATCTGCATCATCGATACTTGTGCTCATACAAAATTATCATTTTATACGGTCAGTGATTTGCGGTCGTTTTTTACGCTTACGTCAATATTTCTTAAGTATTATTTGAATGAAACTTAACATTTCACAGTATTATTGCTCATTATTTGATTCAACGTGATGAAAGTAATTTTGTCTTGCCTATAAGTGAAAAATACGCACACACTAAAATCTATGCTAGTGTTTTCTAAGTTAATTTCCTTCCTGTTCCTGAAAAAATCAATCTATAAAATCAGTCTAAAAAGTATATAATATATGCACTATACATGTGTGTGAACTGAACCCATACAAATATGTCCATTCACAAATAAAATTTCCAATCTGGTTTTATTTTGCTTTTGTTTAACTGGATGCAATGCTTAATAAGAGCAACCCATTTTAAACAACGGTCTTGATGGCTCTGTCTGTTTATTCAAAATTAAACTTCTGTACAAAATCAATATGCAATAACAATGTTTATGATGAGGATGAATTTCTTCCCTTTGTTTGAACATATACATAACTCATGGAGATAGATAGCAAATTAGTAACATTTCGAAAACAGAAAACTATTTTCTCAAAATTCACTATCATCAGAGAAATAATCGCTTTCAGGACTTTCTGTACCGAAAAAATCGTCAGCATCATCCTCTTCGTATTCATCTGATTCGTCGCATGAATCGCTGTCAAATGGTAGTCGTCGAATTGATGGTTCTACGGGTGCTAGTTTTCTAAGCTTAAACGTGAAAACGCACTCCGAGTTGAAATCACACTTTTGCCTCAGTTCTAAACGAACTTTATCCACGAATTCTTGACCTCTGGCCTCCAGAAGGAATGGGCAACTTGGGTGCCAGTAGGCATGATCCTCCCAGGGGTCAAAATCAAACTTTTTCAGCTGTAGCACTCCGCCACACTTGAAACACTGAGCCAACTTGACGTCATTGGTGAGAAAATATCCAGCCTCTGCAAGTTGCAGGGAAAAAGCGTCGATGCTTACGTCAAATCCGTCTTGTAGACGTCGGCACGACTCCAGACGCCGCTGAACGTCTTCGTATTGCAAGGAACCTAAACGAACACCCGTGTCACCAAACACTTGGCGGATAAAGAAGTATTTTAGAATACCTGTTAAATACACATCACCCTTGACGTAACACATAAGTTGTTCACCATAAAATGGCAAAGGAACTATTTTTCGAACGAGTTTGGAGAACGCTTCTAGTCGAACACTCCCTTCTTTTGTTTCAAAGTCATGGCCGACCGCGTGTTTTTCCACTGTGATACAGATTTTCACGACATCGACCTTCTGTTCTGTTAGGGTTGGACAACTTAAGACATCAGCATGGTGATAAGTGTCGTACATAAAGGGAGCGATGGTTTTCCAAGATAGAACAGCAGCATTGTCTTCCAAAGAAACACCACACACGTCCTGGTAGATGGAGAAGAAATGTCGAACACTCAGTTCAGCTATGTAATGTGACAACCCGTCCTTTGTGTATAGCCAGAAGAAAACGATCTGTCTCTGAAGAGATCGGCGACATTCGTTATGTTTTGTCCACTGGAATGTTTGAAGGAAAATCCAACTACCACATCCGATAGGAGGTATAACTTGTCTCTGGAATGCTGATGTGGTTGTATTTAAACTATCCCTTTGTGATCGTCCAGACACATTGTTCAACTTTAATCGTTCTTTGAAAGTCCTGAATTTGTCGTTGATTTCGTCAAAGGATACGATGTTTGCTATCACAGTCCACATTCTACAAAACGAAAGTAGCAATGAACGTTCCACAAACGATTTCTCCGACTGACAAGGATTTATTTTCAATTATTTGTATAACATGTGTATTTTAGCGAAAATAGAGTAGATTCTATAGAATTTGTTTATTTCTAATTCAAAGTCTCAAGGACAAATCATAGATATATATGAGAAAAGAAATGCCCAAATGATGGATTGGCACAAAACCAGTAAAACACATACATAGTGCAGAGGGAGGGAGTATCCTAACTTGTTGTAGTATAACAATGCGAAACATACAATCAATTATAAAACATATCTATAGACTATAGGCCTACAATGAATCCGATGAAAATCAATGCCACAGTATCAGGAATGAGCATATATGAGCAATTCATATACAGGATTTATTAAACCACAAACTTAACCCCTCTCCCTCCAAATCAATAGATCAATTGAAATTTGGGTTATAACTTCGATAATTGTTAGTATATCAATGTTCTGACACCATTAAATAATAAACAGTGTGTCATTATGAAGGGATATCATGGATAAAAATAAACCTATTGCCTACAATTTTAAATCTTTAATTTCCTTTCAAACTTTATAGCTATTAATGGAACTGTGGAATGCTTCCGCAAAAATTAACTTCTTAAGCAATTGTTAATTTTAAAGAATTATCAATGAAGAAAAATGTGGTGCAATCATTGGAGAATGTGAGTTCGATTCACCGTTCAAAATTCTTTTTTCGGCTCAAATGCGTAATTCTTACTGTTTACAATAATGTAACACTCATTACCTTAAATTTGATACTGCCTGGCCTGTGACTGTTCCTACGTCGAGTCTTCAGATTCAGTGGTACTCACGTAAAGTGTGTACGCGTTGCATGTCCGTATACATACGTATACGTGTCGCTGATATTGTAAAACCTTTGGTTATTGCACAACTCAGTTCAATGTTTACAAACAAACAATGGTGAAACCGGAAGTGTATTATATCCTTGGAATTGTATCAGAGTTATCCTTCTTTGATCTCACCCATTTTCGTGCCTTCTGTCGGTAAATAGCTGTTGCGTGTTGTAACCATGCCCAACTTAAAATAAAGATTATTTGATGTGGATTAGAAATCATTACAAGAAAAATCAACAACAAAAACAAAAACCCGATTTACAAATTATAGAAAATCGCGAGAATGATTTAGAAAATCGATGTCTAGAAGCAGAGACAATCCCAAAAAGTTATCAGACCGATTTAAGAAATTTTAGAAAACTAGAATTATAATTTGCAATAAATGCCTATTTATATTTTGTTTTTCAAGCCCAAAAGTTCTTTTGAACAAAAAGCACACTTGTGTACATACGAAATTTGAATTTATTAGAACAAAGTGTCATGTCCTCTCCAAATGGGAAAATAAACATACATACAGGTGTCGGTCAAATAAAATACCTTTTGATGCAGAACTTCAATAATCTGTTGCCGCTCTTCTGACAGTAACAGATAAAAACATCGAATTTGAATTAGATTGCCAGGTATTTAAACATCTTTTTGTTGTGTATACAGGTACCCTCTATATCCGTCAGACAATAGTGAAGAGATAAAATATCAAATCCCAAATGAACATCATTCTCGAAGACTAACATCAGCAGAGTTCTGGTTTAATATGTAAATAATTATACATTGTTGACATCATTTGGTTTTTGCTTAGAATAAAAGGAATGTAGGATGTGCATTTTTTAAAAATTCAATGGATCACATAAAATAGGGGCGTAGCTATAGGGTCCACTTGGCGTGGACTACGAAGTTATGGGTTTTGGGGGACACCTTAGGTCGGGCTGAGAACAGGGCACACGTACTGACCTCTGGTTTTCAGTGCGACAAAAAGTGGAAACCAATTGCAGGATATACTTTTTCGGTGTTATATATGTAACTAAATATGTAAAGAATCCGTAATCACCCCCACCCCCTACCCGGTCATACGAGTCTACTTTTGGCAAAGAGGAAAGGCATTTGTCATACAGAATTATATACCTTGTTTAGGTACAGATTTGCAAACTTTGAACACTTTATATATTTTCACATTTATATTAAGCTCCATTCTAGTTATATTTTGTGGTGCTAAGAGGGAGGATAAAATAGAAATAATTTTCATTTTTGAAAATACACGGGGATATGAAATGCGACGCTTCACGCCGATCTCCTTCATAAAGCACGAGAAATACCGGCATGCCATCACGAAGTGTTGCAGTTCATACCCTCGTGTATTTTCAAACTTATTTTAATTTCTATCGGAATTCCCAACCGTCAAAATAGAGGTACTATGTTTATCAAGATTCATACACGCATTGTTCACAACTGCAGCGCGTTCACGAGTAAATGACTATCATTACAATTTGGAAAGAAACATTGGAAATATGACTTTTTATCGCTGGGTCATCATACACTCATCTTTCAGTTTGATAATATTTTGAATTATATTTTGGTGTTCATGAAATTATCGGTGAAGTTATCTATCCTTTGTTCTAGTAGCTGTAGAAGATCAATCTCATGAATGATAAGTGCAGCTACAGCTACAGTGAATTAAAGATACTTGTGCAATTCCACTCTGTAGCTTTACATTCTATTTCCCTTTCTCTAAAACTACATGCATGAAGATCAGAGCACTTAAAGTTATGACGTCTGTATACTTTTGATTAGATTTCAAGGTGTGTGGACGTGTTTTTGGGGGCTCCTGATTTTGGGGGATTTATAAGTGTAAGGTCAAATTATCTTGCGACATACGTTTTGTGTATGTTAGCTCTTTATAATTGAAGCGATTATAGATACAAATGGGGAAATCTCGTCGTGAGAATCAGGATAAAAAACGCAAAAAAGAAAGTCAAAGTCTTAGCAGTTCGGACAATAGTGACAGTAGTACCTTGGCTGTGAGTAGTGTTCTCAGTGAAGTGAACGATGTGCTCTATGGAAGTTCAACGTTGGCAGCTACACCAATTATCGATACAAACAATCGAGAAAATATTACTTCTACACCGTTACCAACCGCAGCATCGCAGAATCAACAAAATGTCTCTCTGGTGCAATCGCAAACAAATGATACATGTCCACCATGGGCTAAGGAACTTGTCAACGCTTTCCGTACGTTGGAGTCCAAAGTAAACGGTGTGTACAAAAAACTCGAAAAACTTGAAAGTGTTGAAACTAAAGTAGCGAGCATCGGCACAACTATCTCAAATTTTGAATCGGAACTATCCAACATAAAATCCAGTATAAACTCAAGTCTTCAACAAACAAAGGACATGATTACAACTCTCGGTGAAAGGACAGATGGAGTAGAGTACCAATGCAACGAAATGGACGACCGAATAGCACACCTAGAGTCAGAAAATCAAGCACTGAAATGGGAAATCATTGACGTAAAAGCGCGCTCTATGAGGGACAATTTAATCTTCTCAAATATTCCTGAGAGAGTCGACGAAACCCCTAATGTGACTGAGAACTTTTTACGAGAATTTCTAGAAAAAGAACTGAAAATGGATACGGCTGATGTGAGCAACATTAAGTTTGACAGAGTACATAGAATGACGGGACGTAACAAACCCCGAGCAATAGTGGCGAAGTTTAACAACTTTAAACAAAGGCAAGACGTCAAATTCAGATCCAGAGAACTGAAAGGTACAAACTTTTATATAAATGAACAATTTCCACCAGAAATCAACGAACAAAGACGACAACTAATTCACATTGCGAAGGAGAAACAACGACAAGGACACAGGACACGTTTAGTGTACAATAAACTGTACATTGATGGCGTTCCATACAAACCACCTACCAACCCACGGATCCAGGAACCGATGAGATAGGAAATTGCGGGGGTCGGACATTCATTGCGTATAGTCGCATGGAATGTAAACAGAAATTTAGAGCAAAAGATATGTGACAGTGATTTTTGCACAGTCATATCTGACTACGATGTAATATTTTTATCAGAATGCTGGATTCAACCTGGAACAGCTCTAAAGTGCGATTGGTTAAACGACGAATTTGAATACAAATGTTTTCCTAGACTGAAGGGTAAAGGCGGTGGCCTTGTGCTGTTATACAGAAAAACACTTCGTAAGTTTGTATCAATTGTTAAATGTGTTGAAGACACACTCATATGGTTAAGAGTAGAACAAAGAGATCATCCCGATATTTATATCTGTTTTGCGTATATACCTCATGATCATAACGTTTACTACACAAAGTATAATTGCGATTTATTTGATTGTATCTTAAATGATATGTCAATTTTTACACAGAACGGCACTGTTGTTGTTGCCGGTGACTTAAACAGTAGAGTTGGTAATTTACCTGATTATATTGTAGAAGACTCTCTTGCTATACCTATTCATGATATGCTGTCAAATGTTTTTGATTATAACACCGATTCGGTCATGCCACATCGAGTATCAGAAGATATGATGGTTAATAGGTTTGGCAGAAAGCTTTTAGAATTATGTAAATCTACTGGTTTAAGACTTTGTAATGGTAGAACACCAGGTGATGAAAATGGTCAGTTAACTTTTTACAATCACTTGGGTACAAGTGTTATAGATTACATTTTAGTAGAAGATGCGTACTTTAACAATGTCACTAAGCTTAACGTCTGTGAGTTTAACGAATGGTCAGATCACGCACCAGTAGAATTTACTTTGAAATGTATGAATGCTAGCTTTTCCAATAATAGTGATGTAATCACGAGTGGTCCAAATACGACACGGAAGTTCAGATGGGACGACGAGCACGTGGAACAAATGGAACGTGACCTCAATGACAAAGTCAGTGATCTGTATAATATTATCGACTTAATACAATCATCTACCCTAACACTGGATCGTGGTATTGAGCAGTTTAATTCTATATTAAATGATGTTTTTCAACCTTGTTCTAGAAATGTAAAATGTTGTAAAAAAAATTCACCAAATAAGAAAAGTTCTACCAACAAGGATAAACCTTGGTTTGACGAAAAATGTAAGCACTTGTACAACACTTATCGTCATTTTATGTACATCTTTAATTCTGAGCGTAGCCCGGAAAACAGATGTAATCTGGTTGAAGCTAAAGGTGAATATAAACGTTATGAACGACAGGTCAGACGTAAGTATTTAAGATCAGAGGGGAACCGACTTAGTCTGTTACGTAGGAATAATCCTAGGCAATTTTACAAAGCGTTTAAGAAGAATTCACGGTCTCCACCTACAGAGTTGTCTTTGAATAATTTTTTTGAGCATTTCAAGTCTGTCTGTAACAATGATGGAGATAACAATAATACAGATGTGGACCGAGCTCAAAGTTGCATTTTCGAGGAGCTAGATGTTCCAATATCATGTGATGAAGTTTGTAATGTATTAAAGAAAACGAAAGCTGCTAAATCACCGGGCATTGATAACTTGTTAAATGAATACTTTTGTAAATTTCGAGTTATTTTTACTCCATTGTTGTCACATCTATTCAATATTATCTTTAATCGTGGCACATTTCCAACATGTTGGTCTGAGGGAATTATTTTCCCATCTTTTAAGAAAGGAAATGCTAACGACACTAATAGCTATAGAGGCATAACTCTGGTGAGTTGTTTGGCAAAAATATTTACTTCTGTTTTAAATGATAGGTTGTTAAAATGGTGTTACGGGAATAATTCTGTGTCAGATGCTCAGTTTGGTTTCAAACCAGGTTTTGGCACTTCAGACGCTATATTTGCATTACAAAGTGTCATTAGTAGAACGTTATCACGCAAAAATAAGTTATTTTGCTGTTTTGTTGATTATGAAAAGGCTTTCGATAATGTCAACCGAAACAAGTTATTTTTTAAATTATCACGCTGTGGCATCACTGGTAAATTACTTACAATCATCAAATCACTATATAGTAACTTAAAATCCTGTGTTAGATTTCAATCCGAATTATCGAACTTCTTCTCATGTACAAACGGATTAATGCAAGGTGAGGGGTTGTCCCCCTTTTTGTTCTCTCTCTATGTGAATGATTTTGAGAATGCATTTATTAATAGCTTATGTGATGGAATTGACTTTAAAGATATATCACTGTTTTTGCTAATGTACGCTGATGATACTGTACTTTTTTCTGAATCAGCCACAGGATTACAAAACATGTTAAATACTTTATCAGTTTATTGTAACGAATGGGACCTAAAAGTTAACATTCAAAAAACAAAAGTTCTTGTCTTTCGTAACGGAGGGAAAATAAATGCCGCCAGCAAATGGTTTTACAATGGTAGCGAACTAGAAGTTGTTGACAGTTTTAATTATCTTGGTCTTACTTTAAATTTTAATGGTAAATTTTTAAAGTCTCAGTGTATTATCGCCGAGCAGGGTAGAAAATGTATGTACCATATTCTTCGAATTTGTGATAATCTGTCACTGAATATTGTAACAAAACTTCATGTATTTGATACTTATGTTTCAAGTGTTTTGAATTATGGTAGTGAAATTTGGGGTTTTAACCCAGGTAACGATGTTGAAAAGGTACATGTGGACTTTTGTAAGCGAATTTTACATGTAAAGAAGTGCACTCCAAATTATATGGTTTACGGGGAACTTGGTCGTGTGCCAATGTATAATTTACGTATGATAAAAATTATCAAATATTGGTTGAAAGTTATCAAAACCGACAATTGTATCCTTCAATCTATATATGATGACATGTTGATTTGCAATCACAAGAACTGTAATTGGCGCTGCCAAGTTAAGCATTTATTATTATCGAAAGGATTTGGTGATGTATGGTTTAACCACTATGTTAATAATGAAGTTTTATTTCTAGAATGTCTCAAACAGCGTTTAACTGACAACTTCATGCAGTCACGAGATGAATTTTTTGTTAATTCACCCAAATGTATTCTGTATAGACACCTTATTGATAATGTTACCATTCAATTTTACTTGACAAAATCTATTCCGGAAAATCTTATTAATCTTTTAGCAAAATTTAGATTGTCTGCTCACCAGCTTAGAATTGAACAAGGTAGATATAATGGCACAGCAAGACAAGATCGATTGTGTGAATTCTGTAATTTGAACGAAGTTGAGGACGAATATCATTTTATTTTAATATGTCCTTTGTACAAAAACCTCAGATCTGCATATATAAAAAAATATTATTGGTCGCATGCTTCTATGTTTAAACTGGTACAATTGATGTCAATTCATAATAGAAAACAAATCTGTAATCTGGGTAAATTTTTAAAAGGTGCTTTACTCTTACAATCTAGCCAAACTATCGTCTAATGTATATGCTGGTTTTTGTTGGTTTCTTTTTTATGTAAACTTGTCTTATAACTCTCTTCATGTATGTCCATCCTCTAATATTCACTCCACTTTTCATACTGTATACATCTTTTTTGTTTATACTTTGTAATTGAATATGTATTATGCTGATGAGCCGTAAGGCTTAAAGCCAATAAACAATACAATACAATACTAAGAGTGTTTACTATACGGACTTCGTCACTTCATTTACAGAAACAAGTACCTGTGATGTGAACGCCCGGACATACGTCATTGCAGTGTATAACCCAGTAGATCTAATTTCTTTTTTCTTTTTCTTTTGGTCCAAAGGTCTGCAAACTTCATACGAGGGATATTTAAAAGAATGAGTGATACTTTAGAAATAAATTTCATTTGTGAAAATACATGAGGTAAGGGCAGGTCCAGAAATTTTCGAAAGAGGGGATTCTACCATCATTTTCGGTTTTCAATGGGAGATCCACCCTCAAAATTCGTTATTTTTACCTTTTCTAGCAAACTTTACTGACCAAAGGAGGGGGGGGGGGGTTCAACCCCCCTCCCCCCATGGAGGGCATCAACTGCTACGCTTTACGTCAGAAAAGAATGCTGGAGTGACATGAGGTGTTGTTTTTATACTCTCATGTATTTTCATACTTACATTTTACTTTCTTTTCTGTCGGAATATTCTCAGCCGTTAAAATATAATTTACGAGGAAATTACTATCATTTTCAATTGATAAAGATATCATAGTTCAAAACATTGGAAATGTAACAACTTAAAAGTGTTTGAAATAGAGTTGATTACCTAAATCAATTCCCATGATTTAGAAAATAAAATTCTCTTCACAAACAAGGTTGTAATACATATTAACACTTCATGTAATCTCTCTCTCTCTCTCTCTCTCTCTCTCTCTCTCTCTCTCTCTCTCTCTCTCTCTCTCTCTATATATATATATATATATATATATATGTATTCGGTCTTTCCTATAGACCGAACATAGATAACCCCCTCGTTTCTACAGAAAATACTCCATCGTCAACTTCCCATATCTATGCAGCAATATTATATCATCACTAACATATGGTGTTTATGTCTTCCTATTGATTTGATACGCGGAAGCATGTTCTGCGTATATTCAATTTTTGAAAGTTGGTGTTACAGGGGTTTCAACAGCATGTTAGAGGGCTCACTGTTTGTTATCTTTACCTTTTTCATCAAGAGTAATATATACCGACTCGTGATTTTTAAAAATGATATCTACTGTTTTCTCGTGTACATAATTTACAGGGACTGTAACCTATGTAAGCTCCTTATGTCCCCCTATCACAAAGTTTGTGGACGCAGTTTCTCTAGGAATGAGAAGAGGTGTTCAGCACTAAATGTAATTGTGCCCACGGATTTTCTTTTCTTTAATTTTTGTTGTTGATTGATTTGGTTTTCCCCATGGTGTAATAACATGGACATGGCCGTTTTAATATATGAAGATGTTTCTGAATGCAGATTAATATTTGACGGAAGTATTCAGTTATTAGTATTAGTTGTGAAAGTGATGGCAACCTTTTGTGGACGTAGTTTCTCTAGGAATGAAAAGAGATGTTCAGCACTAGATATAATTGTGCAAGGCACCGATTCTGGTATTTCCCATGGTGTAATAACATGGACATGGCCGTTTTAATATTTGGAGATGTTTCTGAATGCAGATTGATATTTGACAGAAGTGTTCAGTTATCAGTATTAGTTGTGAAAGTGATGACAACCTTGTTTTCTCAAAATCTCTCAATGGCATAGGAATATAAATATTAATGACTACTTAAAACATTCATTTTGTACAAAAACAGGAGAATAAGAAACCAAGATAGATAACCGCTTTTAGTGTAAAGAAATATAAAAGGAAGAATTACTGTCTTGCAAGACAATGATTATTTAATCACCAAAATTACATATTCATGTGCCTGTTACGAGGTTAAAAGGTGTTTGAAATGATTTTAAATACTAGTGTTATTACTGAAATAATAATATATATTATTGAGCAATTTTCATTGAATTCAATTTTTGGTGACAAATAATTGACATATGCTCACCAAAAGCAAACACAAAATGAACACACGCACGCACACGCACGCCGGTCCACCCCCATACACCCACACCCATCCACCCACACACCAAAAAACAAAACAATCAAACACACAAAACGAAACACAAACATACATGTACATTAGTTACACTGTTCTTTTTCACAGCTCTTGATTAAACTATAAGGCTGGACCCCAAATTGAAACAATCGAATATTTTAATCCCTTGTTTTCTTTGCAACTTTTCAAAGACCACCATTGAACTGTGCACGTATTACAATGAAATGCTGCCGCTAGAATGCAAATATTAGAACAAAGAGAACAGTTATAAAATATCGAATTCTTGAAGTTTGAACTACACTCGCTCTTGTGTGAGGGACATTTCAATCAGAGGTATAATCATCACAACCACTAATCGTTGAGAGATAAATTTCACTGCACTACAACAAAAAAGATTCAGGGTAGGCCTATGATGTTATAAAAATGTTAATTAATTCTACATGACATTACAACAGTAAACGTCGACGCGCTTTACGCACGAAATTTGTTTTTTTGTCGAGCCTGACATCCATAGCTATCAAATGTCTCGGTGGAACACAAATTAACATTAAGCCAGTTCTCTTTGTACACTGACCAAGATTGCACGCCAAGTTAAAAAATTATCTTATTAAGGTAAATATTCCATGACTTAATGACAAGATATGCTGTAAATAATACAGATCCTGGCAATACACAATTACGCGTCCTGCTCTGTCACTGCTTGATAGATATTCAAAGCACCCCGAATTGTTTAAAGACCGCTACCGGGGAAAGTTTGAATAGCACTGTTTGTATATGTTTCACTTTAAATTCAATGCATATCTTATAGATTACCAGAATAAACGAACTTTATAATTTTGGCTCGTGTGCCCGTTTTCTAGTGTTTTAAAACTTTTGGGTTTGTGCAGTAAGGAGTCGATTTTTGTGATTTAGTTTACTCCGAATTAAGGAGGAGGGGCACCATGACGCTGATCAGTGTTTCTGCGGTAGTTAAAACGAATGTTCCTCGACAATCTATAAAGAAAGATTTCTTAAGCAAATTTACGGAGTACTTATGCGATACATATAAAACGGAATCTAAGGTAAGTTATCTTGTCAGGTAATCGAATTACGTAAATCACCAACGCATTAGAATTACATTTCTAAACATTTTAGATTTTATTTTCATGGACTATTATCCTTAGAAATCGATTTTTACCCGAATAGTATTAATATAGAGAGAGTAATTCGGTTTATGACTTTTTGTTGAAATACGTTCCGTGTACCAAACGGAAATAAGAAATTTTTTGTAAGATACTAACGCAAAATAAAACAGATTGAATTTTTTTTCCCGTTTAGTTTTGCAGTGCAAACATACTTTAAAGAATATACTTGTGTCATAAAATGATATCTAGAACTATGATTTGTTTCATCAGAGAGAGAGAGAGAGAGAGAGAGAGAGAGAGAATTTTTGTGATCTGGGGATCTTTGTGATTTGTTTCAGAGTGTGAAGTTGGAGATCTTTGTGAATTGATTCAGAGATCTATGTGGTTTGTTTCAGAGATCGTTGTGGTTTGTTTCAGAGTGTGACAAACCACAACCATCTCCACATCACTCTCTGAAACAAACCACAACCATCTCCACATCACTCTCTGAAACAAACCACAACCATCTCCACATCACTCTCTGAAACAAACCACAACCATCTCCACATCACTCTCTGAAACAAACCACAACCATCTCCACATCACTCTCTGAAACAAACCACAGCCATGTTCCAAAGATCTCAGAGATCTTTGGAACATGGATGTGGTTTGTTTCAGAGAGTGATGTGGAGATGGTTGTGGTTTGTTTCAGAGAGCGATGTGGAGATGGTTGTGGTTTGTTTCAGAGAGTGATGTGGAGATGGTTGTGGTTTGTTTCAGAGAGTGATGTGGAGATGGTTGTGGTTTGTTTCAGAGAGTGATGTGGAGATGGTTGTGGTTTGTTTCAGAGAGTGATGTGGAGATGGTTGTGGTTTGTTTCAGAGAGTGATGTGGAGATGGTTGTGGTTTGTTTCAGAGAGTGATGTGGAGATGGTTGTGGTATGGTTCCTTTAGTGATAGATAACACGTGTTTTGTAATTTGTTTCAGAGAGTGATAGTTGAAATCCACGCCGACACTCCGATGATGAGGGGTGGTTTATCTGCCCCCATGATGAACATTGAATTCTACCACAACTGTGACATCATCTCACAAACCACAAAACAGAAATATGCCACGGGAATGGCTAAGTTTATGGCGGATGAGCTCCGTATGCCTGTAGACAGGTAATGGTTAAAAATCACATCTCCGTCTCTTTCGACTCGAATACGAACATGGAGGTTCAACTCTCAATGAATATCGTAATTTCGTACATAAGTTGATATGTTTATCTATGCCAAAAAGTTTAATTGAAAAGTGTTATGCCACTCTCGAATGTTGAGGATGCTTTGAAATAGCAATCACATTTTTTATTACTTGAAGTAAAATGGAGATCACGGCATGATGCATTAGATAGTAGTAATATATGTACTTAGCTACACATTCAGAGTATTTTAAGCTGATATTTCAAACATGTGACTGCTATATACATGTATACACGCACTTCCAATTTTCGATCGGTTACGAAAGCCAGTCGCCAACCGCTCGGTATTTAGATGCAAAGGTCAAGGTTCTTACGAATAACGCGGTTAAAGATCCCTCACTGCTACGGGTCTGACCCCTAAACATTGGTTTAGATTTATGATACTTCACCAACAGCTGGTGAATCTCAATATGAGTGAAAAATTCTCAAAGGGACGTAAAACAATAAACAAATGAAACAAACAAAACGTTCCACTTTCATATTTAGTGTTAAACATGCATAACAGAAAATGGCATTTTGGAACATATTCTCTGTAGAGAAGTCGAGAGGCACAGTCTTCGGTGAAGGCTATGCCTCTCAACTTCTCTAAAGAGAATATTTGGAACAGAAAGAGAAAAACTTTATCATAACATGCGATACCACTGCTTCATTTACATACATTTTGAACAGCCATTACCAATTAAATAATGGTAGTCCCCTTCATCAAATGAAATGACATGTTTAATATCCAAATCAATCCGTGGAATGAAGAAACAGTTTGCCAAAAGCTGGACATGTATGTAGGCAACAATTATGTAATCTGTTAGGGTCACAGGCTCTCTCGCCTTTAGGGAGATAACGCATCGTCGTTCTCGTTTTATCGCTGCCTCCCTCACGCATTCTCACTGCCTCGTGCACGCATTCTCACTGCCTCGTCCACGCATTCTCGCTGCCTCCCTCACTTATTTTTGCTGCCTCTTCACGCATTCTCACTGCCTCCCTCACGCATTTTTACTGCCTCCTTCACGCATTCTCACTGCCTCCCTCACGCATTTTTGCTGCCTCTTTCACGCATTCTCGCTGCCTTCCCCACGCATTATCACTGCCTCCCTCACGTATTCTCGCTGCCTTCCTCACACATTCTCACTGCCTCGTTCACGCATTCTCACTGCCTCATCCATGCATTCTTGCTGCCTCTTCACGTATTCTCGCTGCTTCCTCCACGCATCCTCACTGCCTCCCTCACGCATTTTTGCTGCCTCCTTCACGCATTCTCACTGCCTCCCTCACGCAATTTTGCTGCCTCCTTCACGCATTCTTACTGCCTCCCTCATGCATTCTCGTTGTCCGTCCCCCCCCCTCCACTGCCTCGTCCACGCATTCTCACTGCCTCTCTAACGCATTCTCACTGCCTCCCTCATGCATTCCTGCTGTCTCCCCCACTGCCTCGTTCACGCATTCTCACTGCCTCCCTCACGCATTCTCACTTCCTCCCTCATGCATTCTCGCTGTCTCCTTCACTGCCTCGTTCACGCATTCTCACTGCCTCCCTCACGCATTCTCGTTGTCTCCATCACAAATATTCACTCCCTCGTCCACGCATTCTTGCTCCCTCTGCCCCGCTTTCCTGCTTCTTCGCGTCGTTGCCTTAAAGACGAGGTATTCAGAATGCAAAGGTAAGAAATTATTATCACGTTTCCTTGAATTTTCTTTCCTTTCGGTTCTCCTTAAAGGCAATGGAGCAAAGTCGGAAGGAGGGATTGGTCTAACAAACCATTAACGAAAAAAAAGGCCGACTGCTTCATGGACAAGGCAGCGAGAATGCGTGGACGTACACAAGGAATTATTTTCATTTTCTGTTTGTCTTTTTGACAACCAGTAATTAATTTGTTTCATCAGGAGTATATAATAAATGTATCATGATTTGAGGGGTGTCAATACAGGTGTATGTCGTCACGTTTCGTTGATTTTAAGGTCCGACGTAGTCCGCCTCTTTACAGTAAATTCTGTGGTCGTTATGATAATATGATTTACCAATACAACCTGTCCATGGATCAAATGGTGTCAGACGTGTTTCATACATATTGTTAGGCCATTCTACATACTAATTTTGACGGATTACTCAGTTTCTGATCAAAATATAGGGCTCACGGCGGGTGTAACCGGTCGACAGGAGATGCTTGCTCCTCCTAGGCACCTGATTTCACCTGTGGTATGCCCAGAGGTCCGTGTTCGCCCCACTCTTAATATTGTATTCTTTACTGGAGTTAAGAGATTAATCGCTGTTCGTTATCTTCGCCTTTTCATCAAGTTTATCAAATTGAATTTGGTATAGCTCTACACATACACATATTTTCGATTGAGTTCGGTATAGCTAGGCACGTTGTAGAACTCGGCAGATTATCACATTTTCCACGCGACTTTTCACATATTATGTATAAGGTTACGCTGTATTTGAAACTGATTATAACGTCTTTGTCTTTTTCAGAGTCCTAGTTTTATTCTTTGACACAAGAAAATGCACATGATGAAAAATGGGTTGTCCCACTGGACGTAAACTGCATGTTTTATGGTCAATTCCCCACAATAGCATGTTTGTTGTACACTTATTAAAATCGTTTACTAAATCAACAGAGTGTTATAGTTTTGTCTGATAATGGCCAAAATCAACTGGTGGATTATGTTATTAGGTATTCTGCGATAGAGGGCGCACGCAAACGTTAGACATCTAAACTAGCATGCAGTCTTGTAAACCAGAATGCAATCTCGTAAATTAGCATGTAAAACTGGTAAAAAGGGGGAATTTATGGGAAATACAGCTCTAGTGTTGAGAAGATTTTTGTTTTAAAATTCGACGTATTTCTACGTAAACTTCCATTATATTGTGGCCCCATCTAACCTCCGGGAGCCACAGATTGAATATGACTCTACACTATCTGAGGATGCTTGCTTATTGATACTATAATCATGCTCTGAAGAAAATATCTCTTATCATGGAGCTTTAATAAATATTTGAAGGCATGTTTGGACCCAAGTAAAGTGGGAAAATGTGTTACGATTTTTTTTTTGAGATGACAATGCAAGAATACAACCATATAAGGCTTTAACCGTACGTGCGCATTTTTTCCTGTGCCGTAAATCGAAGGGTTTTTATAAGGGGTGGATCTGTAGCTCTCTGGTCTGTCTCAATATTTTCCCAGAGAGCTATATAGATCTGCGGCTAATGGAGACGTCACAAGTGATCAGAAAAGCTCACTTGACTTAAAAACTCAGGTGAGCTATAAAGAAATAAGATCAGGCGGCAGTGCTCTTCTGAATTATACATGTATTTCCTTGACCGTGGGAGCATAAAAAATTCTCCAGCAAACCCTTCAGATCAAAGAACGCCAAGGGGTATTGAGGAATTTTCTATCTTGACGTCACGTCACATGTAGCTGACTTCCCCTATAGAAGAATCGAAATTTGCACATGTTAGAAACATCACCCTAGTGGGATAGAAATAATTACTTCGTCATCGGAAGAGTTCAAGCATAATTCATTTGATCTCGGATCGGTTTTTATTTTCCACCAAATCTTCTCAACTGAACTATATTACAGTAAAACACGCTTATAGCGAAGTGCAAGGGGCGAACAATTTCAATTCATTATAAACATAATTCTTCATACCCAATAAGTTTATAATATTGTGACGAATTGGGATCGGGCACGGGATGTATTATTATCTATGTGATCCGGACTTCATCGTATGACAATACGATATGACCCAAGGCATAACGAATGCCGGGTAGTATAAATACGGCTGTTTTGCGAGAGACAGTGTCATTCTGAAGTAGACGCTGGCAAGAAGTTATCGAAGGTACGGTGAAGAAAGAAACTAACAGTATACGGTGTCTCGTATACTAGTAGGGAAGCTTTTAAAGGTGGGGACGTTCACCTGGTGTTTATTTTATTTTGTTTGATCAGTCCTTCGACAAAAGGGATCTGTCCGGTATAAGGACGCATCTCCCGTACTCCCGGATCTGTCACATCCAGATCTATAGTCTCTTTATGATAAAGATAGGAAATCTTGCACATATCTGTATATATTGACTCGTACATTTTTTTTATAAGGATAAATAATCTTTGATATATCTGTATATATTGACTCGTATATTTCCTAATCATTTGTTTAAGATCAATATCAATAAGTATAGGGACTCATCCAAATCTTCGAACCATAACACGTTACAATATGCTTCAAAGTTACAGGGAATGAAAATCACTTTACTGTAAGTATGGATTCATTGTAAACGTGTTCGCTGTAACAGTGTTTGGTACTGTATGTATTAGTTTTGGTCCAGATGGTAAAAAATGAGGTAGCACAGAAAACACACACACACACACACACACACACACACACACACATATATATATATATATATATATATGATCCAAATAGAAAGAGTTGATATCACACAGTCAAAATAATTCAATAAAAAAGCAGGAAAATATACAGTTTCAAAATATATTTAAATCACTAGCGCTTTCTGGATTTTAACATCCATCCTCAGGTGAATACAAATTAATAATCTAGTGATTTAAATATATTTTGGAACTGTATATTTTCCTGCTCTTTTATTGAATTATATATATATATATATATATATATATATATATATATATATATGCAAGGTGAAGATAACGAACAGTGATCAATCTCATAACTCCTACAAGCAATACAAAATAGATAGTTGGGCAAACATGGACCCCTGGACAAACCAGAGGCGGGATCAGGTGCCTAGGAGGAGTAAGCATCCCCTGTATATATATCTTCTCTCTCTCTCTCTCTCTCTCTCTCTCTCTGTGAAAACTTTTTAAAAATTCTTCTCATGCACCACTGGCCATGATTAGTCATATTATATGCAAGGATTTGAATATAGTACAAATATTTATATATCTATTTGATCATTCCATGACCCCTGGGTTAGAGTTGGGCTAAAATAGGAATTTTTAATTCAATTTAATAAAAAAATTCTTTTCATGGCAACAGGGTCACGCTAAATCATATGAATATGAAAACATTCCTAAGTTGTATGGATTCAAGCTTCTTATGATGAAGAACAGCAGGACTAGGTTGACACAGGGATGCATTGGATACTTATGGATACTTTTATAACACAATCTTTCTGTGACCTATGCATTTGGATACATCGTAAAGGCTACTCAACATAACATTTCCAAGGTCAAGGATATTCAGGAAATGCTATACATTCTATTTTGTTTTTTAGAAAATCTTCAAAAATATTATTGGTGAAATATAACAATGACATCACAATGCCAGAACACCACAACAATAACATCAGCATGACATCACAATGCTGGAAAACCACAACAATAACATCAGCATGACATCAAAATGCTGGAACACCACAACAATGACACCAGCATGACATCACAATGCCTGAACACCACAACAATGACATCACAATGCCGGAACACCACAACAATCAAACTTCCACCAGAGTTCGTTTGCTCACAAACTATTTGTAGGTGACGTAATGAGGCCTTGACGGGGAGTTTGCACAACAATAACATCAGCATGACATCACAATGCCTGAACACCACAACAATGACATCACAATGCCGGAACACCACAACAATAACATGAGCATGACATCACAATGCCTGAACACCACAACAATAACATCAGCATGACATCACAATGCCTGAACATCACAACAATAACATCACAATGCCTGAACACCACAGCAATAACATCAGCATGGTATCACAATGCCTGAACACACCAACAAAACATCAGCATGACATCATAATGCCTGAACACCACAACAATAAGATCAGCATGACATCACAATGCCTGAACACCACAACAATAACATCAGCATGACATCACAATGCCTGAACACCACAACAATAAGATCAGCATGACATCACAATGCTGGAACACCACAACAATAACATCAGCATGACATCACAATGCCTGAACACCACAACAATAACATCAGCATGACATCACAATGCTGGAATACCACAACAATAACATCAGCATGACATCACAATGCTGGAATACCACAACAATAACATCAGCATGACATCACAATGCTGGAATACCACAACAATGACATCAGCATGACATCACAATACTGGAACACCCCAACAATAACATCAGCATGACATCACAATACTGGAACACCACAACAATAACATCAGCATGACATCACAATACTGGAATACCACAACAATGACATCAGCATGACATCACAATACTGGAACACCACAACAATAACATCAGCATGACATCACAGTGCCTGAACACCACAACAATAACATCAGCATGACATCACAATACTGGAACACCACAACAATAACATCAGCATGACATCACAATGCTGGAATACCACAACAATAACATCAGCATGACATCACAATGCTGGAATACCACAACAATGACATCAGCATGACATCACAATACTGGAACACCACAACAATAACATCAGCATGACATCACAATACTGGAACACCACAACAATGACATTAGCATGACATCACAATACTGGAACACCACATTGACATCGCTATACAATGATATAACAAAAACAACCATCTCTGTTGCAGTTTGTTCACTCACAAACACGGAAAGTTGTACTTCTAAATTTACAAGGATATCCTTTTAAATATCATGCTTTGATACAATGTGAATATCAAATCAATTGGATTTTAATCAAACTTTACATAGAAGTTGCAGATAACACAATCTTATTATTTAACCATTTGCGTTAGATACATTGTACATATTCAAACGTGTTGTCGTACAGTGTGAAAGATTTAAATATATAAAGATATTTTTTTGAGAAACATCCCTCAGTTTCTCTGATTTTTTTGTTGTTGTTCAAACTTAAATCTATGATGAATGAATATTGTAGCGATGAATATACAAGGAACTTCCCCTAATAAGCTAGGATTTCTAGTGATGTGACCGTCTCTCTCTTGATCACGCAAATTAATTAACAGCGCGAACGATGTTAGTACTTAGACGGGTAACAGCTACACGTTACAAAATTATAATATGTTATACCTTAAATTTTTTTTAAAAAGACTTTGGTTACAATGATAAAAACCTACAACAATGTAAGAAATAAAAAGCATGCCCCAGCTAACATAAAGCTCGTTCTACTATAAAAACCTCTATTTTCAAATTTGTAGAATCAGTTTAACTTCCTTGATTATCACGAAGATTTATTCTGGGTTATATTCATTCAACCAAAGAAAATGTATATCCGTTTCTCTGACTCCCATATTTATGGCACGCCAAATTCACAAAAATGAGCTAAACATAGTTTCACAGTTGATAAACTAGGTTTATCGACTGTAAACTATAGTTTACGGACTATAGTTAACGACGTTAATCTATATTTCACATCTGTAAACCATAGTTAACAGATAATCTATGTTTCCCAAGCGTAAACTATAATTAACAATGAAAACAATCATTAGCGATTGCAAAACATAGTTTATTTGATAAATACGGTTTTACGATTGTAAACTACGGTTATATACGGTGATAATTCACAATTTGTGAAACTAGGATTAACAATTGTGAACTATAGTTAACGAATGTAAATTATAGTTTACAAATGTGAATCTGTATTTATCAGCAAAATCTATTGTTAACGTTTATTTAAAGACAATTAACTTGGATTAACATTTGTAAACTATAGTTTACAACCGTTAAATATAATTTTACGCATGAAAACTATAGTTAACGAATCGTTAACTATAGTTTACAGCATAGGCGTAGCTTGGGTTCGAATATTACCGACGCAGGGGGTCTGGGGGGCTGCGCCCCCCAGAAGCTATCGACATTTTAACAACGTAAAAGGTGGGGGTTTTTTGTTTTTTTTTTTACCGAGGCAGCTGCCTCGGTTGCCTCAATGGAAGCTACGCCACTGGTTTACAGTTCGTAAACTATGTTTAGCTCATTTTTGTGAATTTGGCGTGCCATAAATATCCCGCCCTTTTTTTCTTCACGGATAAGTTGACAACGTCGTGTCTGTCGCGTCGCGTAAGAAATCGGTGAAACACAATACATGTACTAGTTAACATTCGGAGAGCCGGTTGTTCGCATGGATACCGCTGGTCATTTTCTTCTGAGTATATCTCTATTCAACAGTGTGTTCAACCATTTTACAAGTAAGTATGTAAAGAGAAGTTTTTATCTAAATATTGAAAAATATAATGAAATGAAACGACGGTAGATGAGGGTTTTTTTTATTATTATTATCATCATTGTATTGATACTTTGAATTCCTCAATCGTGTCCATTGTGGTCCATTATTTGTAGACTGCTATGGGGAGTGCAGACACGATACTCCATTTTTTTTATATAGCCATCTCTGAAAAAATATTAGGACAGACCAGAGATCCCAGAGAGCTGACACGTACAGATCGGCAGCATATAAATAATACGAAAGGATCTGTCAACTACTACGCGAATTTTGTCTCTACTTTTTTCTCTTACTTCCGGTTTTGGTGCAAAATGAAAGAAATGGGTCTATTTTTCAAAAGACACCTGAAACGATACCACTCTGTACATCGTGTCGTTGAGGACACTATTAACACGGTTGCATAATTGTTAACAATAATAAACATCATTTCAGGTGTATCGTGTCAGTGTGACGGAAACACCCTATCTGTACCTGCACCTAACTTCGACAGGGTAGTATTTTCATATCCCATCAATTCATCCGTAAGCTATGACAAGTGAGTGTATGTGTACACTGGCATTATGTATCAAATTATTTCCTTAAAAAATATGAAGTAGAGTTACCATTTATTGCTAGCTCTTGTTTACACAAGAGTTTTTAGCACAACCTTTGTATGATATATTGATATATATATATATATATATATATATATATATATATATATATATATATATATCGGATCAGCTCTTAAAGTCTTTGGACGAATAAGGCATGTCCTAATTCGCTCCACTTTTAACATTGATTGGCAAGCCTAAAGACCAAAAACATGTAGTCTGCGTTGTAAATACGTTTGTAGATTAGTGTAATTGTAGTGCTAGATGTATTTATATGTAGTTTTTGTTATTATGCTCTATTGATATTGGCCACATTATGTAATTCTTTTCGTTTGTCCTGAAGAAGGGACGGGGCGTCCCGAAAATTTGTTCGTGTCGTTGGTCAGTTTAGTGCTTTGTGTGTGTGTGTGTGTGTGTGTATATATATATAATATATATATATATATATATATATATATATATATATATATATATTCCACTTGGATTTTCCCCCTCTTAATGAAAGCACATCCATGTTATGATGTTGCTAGAAGTCGTGATCTTTCTCAAACAAAACTATATACATGTAGACTGTTAAAACATCTACATTGTATGGGTATATATAACAAGGAATGTCCTCAATAGAGTTCTTTAAAGGGATTTTCTTCTTTATAAACCGATTTCGCTTATAATTATGTTGCGCTTTCTGAATAATAAAATGATTTCTTTTAGTTAGTCAAACGGGATATGAAGGTCGCTTACATGGTAAAAAAAACCAACAACCAGCGATAAGCAATGTTTGAGATCTTCATATTCAGTTTAACAAATCAGAGAAAAGCATTTTATTATTTATGTTTTTCTACTATATTATTTTGAAATATCAATACTTTCAAGTAAGTAAAATATACGTAGATATTATTGAATTGTAAGTTATTTAAATGTAACAACAGAAAATCACTTCACATTATCCGTATTTGGTAATGACTTCCATATTTGAACGATGGAAAAGGGAAATAATTCAAGAAAGACGAACTCAAAGTAGCAACCACCACCCATTTTTTAAAAATTACCCAAAACAATAAAAATCAGGTGTAATTACCAATTTTGAGTATGCTGATTTCAAATCTGGATTCCTTTTACTCCAATTTCTTATAGAAAATGAGGTATAGTGTCTTAAACACCCCTACCGTCAGGTTGCCTAAAACGGAAAATGTTTCATTTCGCATCAAAAAGTGACCCAACTTTATTTCTTGAAACACCATTACCCAAAACAATAAAAAGCAGGTGTAATTACCAATTTTGAGTATGCTGAATCCAATTCTGAATTCCTTTTACTCCACTTCCTTACAGAAAATGAGGTATAGTGTCTTAAACACCCCTACCGTCAGGTTGTCAAAAATTGAAAATGTTCCATTTCACATTAAAAAGTGACCTGAAAGTTATTTCTTGAAATAAGGCATACAACAGAAAAGGAAAACAATTAATACTGAATTGTTCCATGAACATTCTTAGTTGTTTTGGAAAGAATATATCTCACCTCTGGACTTCACAGATACAGGAAAGGAAGAGGAATACGGAGCGGATCAACGATCTTAAATTTAATCAAATTGGGCCATAGCCTAATGAACTGATGAACAGGAGCAAAAGTAAAATTAATAGGAAAACTGATTTATTAAACATCAGCAAGTCTTTTCCGAGAACTTCTGGTAGAGCTGTCGGGGGGGGGGGGGGGGGGGGGGGGGCCTGAGTTGCATCATTATCAAAATTTACCGAAACAGTGGACTCTCTGGCCAGCCTGGGGCTGAGCTAGTTGCATCAGAACTGACAGAAGCAGAACTCTCTGGCCAGTCGGGGGGCTGAGTTGTATCAGAATCTATTATTTATTTATTTTTATTTTTTCAAAATTCAGAAATTTAAAAACTGCATGATCAGATTTTTTTGAAACACTAATAATTAATGTCACTTTATTGCGATGACTCTTCAAGTACAAACCATGATACTATAAAAAAAAAATGAAATGAAATGATAGATAAATAAATAAATAAAATATTTGTAAGTTACTTTATTTATCTGTAAGTAAGTCACTAATTAAGTGTAACTGGTGGCAGTTTTTTTTGCAAGTGAAAATTGCATCTGTAGCTTATGACCCCTTTTGCCTTGCCTTGTAATTAATATTGTTGAAAATTTGGCAAATAGCATTTTTAACCCCCCAGTCCATACCCCACTTTTCTTTAAACGTTAAAAATCCAGCTAATTCAGTGAGGAAGAAATGTCACTACCATATTTCGAATTTCCTCTAGACTATATCAAATTAAATACCGCACTGCTATCAGTCACAGATTGACACTGGTAGGGGTATGGGGACCTGGTCTGTGAGTGTGATGGAAAAGATTCTGATGAAAATAAAGATTCACTCATCATTCAGAAATGTTTAAACATTGTACTATTGTATACCACCGGTACGTTGTGAGTACGTTAATAATGGGAGTTATCTTTCCTTGGATATCTAAATCAATCAAATACTATATGAACACGGGCAATTATCGTCCATGTTTGACCTCAGTATAATTTATTTATGCATAAAATGTATTAATATGTCACTCTTTGTTGCGTATTTCACCGTTAAGTAAATGTTTACATATACTCGCTCTGCTTAATCGCTTCAATCTCAAAGGTATTTTCTGGAATGTGCCTAATCACGTGAGATACGCAAAATATAGCTATTTTAGATCCGAACGATCAACTTCGCATCATTCGTAGGCTCTAGGTTTATCCATACTAGCCCGTAAAAAATAGGGTGGAACCTCGTCCCACTTTTCCTGTAGAAATAAAAATAGAACATGACGCGACACCTAGCGAGCGTGGTTGTTGCTACTCAAAGCGCATTACTAGTAAATAAACCATCATATGATAGAGATAATGTTATTCATTGTACCTATTCAAATGAAAGGTTAAAAAATGCAGAAAACTTAATTTCCAACAATTTCAACAATGTTGCTAAGTAGGTCGCAGAGTTCGTAGAATGTGTATGTTCACACGCAGACAGACGGCAATAAAAATCGGATAAAATTATATTGAAACTAAGTATCTTCATAAAATTAAAAAACAACAGATTTCAATAGAGATTAAGCAGAAAACACAGTGATTATTGTAAATATAACGTGGTGTTTCATTTTGGCATGCAAGAATCTCTATTCACGAGCAAAGTCTTGTATATTTCCAGAAACCTGGATTGCAAATGGTTATTTGAATCCACCAACGCCAGTCTTGTTTTTGTGTTTCATGTAACAAATCTGCTAGTGGATTGTGGAGATATTCTAAAAGTATACGATGGTAAGACTGTTTATGATGCATTGATGGTTTGGGCAATATCATTATTTACATGTATGTAAAATGGCTCGATATACAATGTAGTTCTTTTAAAAGAACTAGAAATGGTCATCATTTAATAGAGAACAGTTTACATGCATCAGCGTTTATTTCTATAACAAATGCATACACTAAAAGTAATGAAAATTCTAATGAAGTATCTTGAAAGGTTCGAGTAGAAGCGCCTCACCGCTGACGTCAGCTATATGCTCCGATTCGTCCAGCACTACACCTCTCTACACGACGTCGTCCAATCAAATGCTTGTATCGTTTCAAACAGACAGTACGACAAAGATCAGTCGAGAGAAAGGCTTCACATTCAGTATACTCTCCGCAAAAACAACAGGTAGATCTTGAATACGTTTCACATTACAGAATGTGGTATTTGTAAATGTCTGGGGTTCAAGATTTGCATACACAAGCTTCTTTAATTGCAGCCTACGATCTCGATGCTTGCAATTCAAATACCAAAACATTGACAGCGACCACAGATGAACAGTACATAACATCACCATTCTTTCCGGAAAATTACCGGAGGTAAATCATTTAAAAGTGTCTCCTGTCATCCTGACTATCCATGAAAAGCAGCTGTTTCTCATGATTTAATTTTTTGTAATATAGGCCTATACCATACGGTGTATCAAGTGTGATTGATTTGAAAATTTTCTGCAAGTACATTGCTAACGCACTTTTATAATTATTTTGTTGTCTAGAAATGAGTCTTGATTCATTTATGCTGCACTTTTACAATTTTCGAATGTACTGTTAATCATTATTTCTATGGCAACAATCATAATACAAATATACTACTTCACAGCAATACATCTTGCATGTGGAACATCACAACCCAGGCGGAGGCTGTATCTATTGTTACAACAGTTCGATTTCTCGATATGGATTTCGATCAATTAAATTCTGCATGTACAGATAATATTTCCGTTAGTGACGGTAAGTTTCTCACTATACGGTCCTGCATTTCTGTTATCCCAAAATGTGCAGCATCAGTACTATATACACTCTCTGTTTAAGGACAGACTGAGCGAGTTTTCTGTTCTTCTGCGAGCTTTGATCCACAAATTTCAACAAGCAACACGTCTTTTGCTCTGATTAAATTTTATTCCGATGATAACACTGAGGGAAGAGGCTTTCTGCTAGTATACAATATTCTTGGTAAGTAACAGATGAGATCGGATTGAACTGTATTAAAAATAAATTTAAGAATACATGTAATGGTAATAAGCAACGATAGTTTTTCATACAACTTAAATTGATATTTGTATGCTTACTATCTTTATACTATATCGGCACAGAGGATCAAACGACCAGCTCAACAACCACAGACCCAGCTACTGCAGGAACAACAACATCCATAGAGACAACAACGGACCCAGCTACTACAGGAACAACAACATCCATAGAGACAACAACATCCATAGAGACAACAACCACAGACCCAGCTACTGCAGGAACAACAACATCCATAGAGACAACAACCACAGACCCAGCTACTACAGGAACAACAACATCCATAGAGACAACAACATCCATAGAGACATCAACAACAGACCCAGCTACTACAGGAACAACAACATCCATAGAGACAACAACAACGGACCCAGCTACTACAGGAACAACAACATCCATAGAGACAACAACATCCATAGAGACAACAACCACAGACCCAGCTACTGCAGGAACAACAACATCCATAGAGACAACAACCACATACCCAGCTACTACAGGAACAGCAACATTCATAGAGACAACAACCACAGAAATAACATCAACAACAAAGCTTATAACAACCATTACAGAAACAACAGCTCCTACGACAATCGCCACTATGATATCAACATCATCATCATCAACAGTGTCGACAATAACCTCTAGACCGGAGGAATCGAGTCCTTCTCCCACTGTGTCATCCACCGCATCCAGTGGGCTGACCCCCCGAAGTGAAGTCACGTTGGAGGCAGTGATTGTGTTGACGGTCTTCTCTTTCCTAGTTCTGGTTGTAAGCATCACAGCCACCACTGTCATGTGTTTCTCCAAGAAAGACTTGAAGCGCAGGCATATTTCAATCACGTCTTCAGATTCCCAACCCCAAAGTGGACATTGGAGCCATTACTTTGATGAAATTAGTACTGTTCACAATCACTATCGTCGGGCTAAATATACACATAATGAATATAACACATAAACATTGTCTTCTATTTTGATTGTGACTATTGGGAATTAAATATTGAAAGTTAAAAAAAAAAGGTATGAACAGGTATTTCATCGCATCTCTTCAAACAGCATGACTACACACATGTAACACCCATGTTTGATATGATAAACTAACGTTGTCAATATCTGTGTGCATTAGTACCGTAAAGTGTAATACAAGGACTCGGGTCTTTATTACACGTAGTATGAATAACAATAATAGTTTAGACATGGACACTCTTATCATGGAAATGACGGTGGCGTGATTAATATGGACTAATGCATATGATGAATAACAAGATAATCTAGCTAAACGACATTGTTGATTGACCTAAGGCTACTTTATTCATCTCCGCCAGATGTTGCGTCCCCATTTCTTTCCTGCACTGTATTTTCTGGAGATAAGGGTTCCACAGTCGTTGGTTTAGATTCTTCTTCATCTGGTTTCTCTGGTTCATTTGACTGTACTAAAGGTTTGTTGGGGAAAATTGGAGGAAGTTTAGGAGTTTGTTCACTCCTCTCTCCGACAGTTTTACCGTCCGATGTGTTCGGCCCTAGGTTGAAACAATTCTTAGATAATCATAATGAAAAACACAAAATGTTTCGTAAGTATTACTACTATTTTTATGGGGATTTAAATTGAATACAAGTATCACAATAACTTACGTGTAGCTGATTCTTTTGTGTAAACCTCCAGTTCCCTGTTAAAAAAATAAACCTTTAGTGCCATTGGTAAAGCATAAACTGTGAATTATTATTGTAAAAAATCATTCGCGTTCGACTAGTATCCTCGAAAACCCCATTCTGGTGAGTACTAAAACTTTGCCGTAGCAAACATGTTATAAGTTGGATTACTCGCGAATTCTACTCGTCGTAAACACGGTTCCCATCGATGAATCGCGAATAAAAATAAGTTAAAGAAAGCTGATTTACAGTTCACTAGTTAACAGCGATGTCGATTACATAAAAGTGGATTTGTAATGAGTGGTATACTTACATCATTCGAATTTTATTCTTGTATTTGACAACCATAACGAGAACGATAAACACAACAGCAGCGATAACGAGAATCCCTAGGACGATCAGAAAGTAGTAGAAACCGCTGCTTCCACCTTCTTTTATTGTCACTAAAAGGAGAAAAAATCTGAAAATAACATTCCGCAAAGTCACACATTGGATTACAGGTCTATTGATTGCATTCCGTTGTTACATTTCATTTTACATCTACAACATCAAATGATGATGGCGTTTGAATTGCTCTAGTGTAAAATTGCAAACCGTTTCATGATGCCAACGGACACATAAGACATTAATATCTGATTGTTTTTTGTTTTTGTTTTTGTTTTTTTTTTTTTTTACAAAATACTATTAAAATACTAACTTACGATATTTTTCTTTCTCAAACATATCATACATCAGTTTTACATAGATATTAAACCTCGAATCGCTGAAGTGGGACTTCATAATACCAATACTGTATGTTTTTGTGAGATAATCGGAGTCGATGACATCTATATTGTAATCTACAGGGATTCCAATTCGCTGTGTTCATCTTAACCCTCGGCAGATTAATCTGAACTGTTGAAGACCAGACGGTCTCCGCACCAATCCAAATGCATCTAACGTACAACCACGTATAAAACATGTAGGATGCATTGCTACAACATAACTGTTACAATTCACCACTACTGTACATAGTAGAATTTGGTCTTTGTACTTACTATAGGATTACTATAAGTTAGTGATATACCACTTCTCGTTCTTATGTTGTAAAATTTCTTTACGTTGATAGCAGTTGTCATGGTTTTACGTTGGTAACAGTTGCCATGGTTTTATGTCGGTAACAGTTGTCATGGTTTTCTTCCAGATGTTGGAAAGTTTGGCAATATAATTTGAAATGTTTCGCATATATTTGTGTAAACAAATGGTGCACTCTTATAATCTATAAGAGTAATTTTCCTGAACTAACTGTATCTACGAAATGGGAAGATGGGGGCAGCGAATAAGATCTTTAGCTAACGAAGACGGGGGTTCAACATGCAGCAATTGATTTTAATTTTGTTGATTTTGTACACTTGAGTCTAACTTCTAATCATGGCAGTCGGAAAATCAAAAAATACCCACCCACCCACCCCCACCCAAAAAAAAACAACAACTCCAAACAGTAACACTTCTTAGTACTTCTCTTCTTACTACATATTCTAAGAGACTAGTGGCTTGGCATTTAGTCGTTCTATAGAAGCAGATTGTTGTTGAAAGTAGTCAAAATCCATGGTGGTTATCCTGGAATTCAGATCGCTTCATGTACAGTAACTAAACTCAACACATTTATACATGCACTTGTATATGGAGCGCCAAATTAACATAAACTCAAATAATTGAAGATATCTTCAATTATTTGAAGATATCATCAATTCAATTATTGCTCTCTTTAATTGAATTAATGCGCGCATTAAATCAATTATTGCTCTCATCAAATGAATTAATGCGCGCTTCAATTCAATTATTGCTCTCATCAATTCAACTGATGCGCGCATCAATTGAATTAATGCGAGCAATAATTGATTTAATGCGCGCATTAATTCAATTATTGCTCTCTTCAATTCAATTGATGCGCGCATTAATTCAATTATTGCTCTCTTCAATTCATTTGATGAGAGCATCAATTTAGTAGAAATATTGCTCGCAATAATTAATTTAGAGCTCGGTTTAAATAATTTGATGATCTCTTCAATTCAATTGAAGATATCTTTAAATCATTTACAATGCTTTTGTATAAGGAATTAATGCGCACATCAATTCTTTTAAAGAGAGCAACAATTCAATTAAAGATATCATTAATTCAATTGTGGATATGTTGAATTGAAGATATCTTTAATTATATAGTTGCTCTCTCTAAAAGAATTATTGCTCTCTTCAAATGAATTAAAGATATCATTAATTCAATTGAAGAGAGCAATAATTGAATTAATGCGCGCATTAAATCAATTATTGATATCAACAAATGAATTAATGCGCGCATCAATTCAATTATTGCTCTCATCAATTGATTTAATGCGCGCATTATATCAATTATTGCTCTCTTCAATTGAATTGTAGCGCGCATCAATTCAATTGTTGATATCATTAATTCATTTGAAGAGATCATTAATTCAATTGAAGCGCGCATCAATTCAGTTGAAGAATTAATGCTATCATCAATTCAATTAATGCGCGCAGTAATTCAGAATTGAAGATATCATTAATTATTTGAAGAGATCTTTAATTCAATTGTTGCGCGCATCAAATGAATTGATGATATCTTCAAATAATTGAAGATATCTTCAATTATTTGAGTTTATGTTAATTTGGCGCTCCATACTTGTAAGCTGTTAGAATTGTTCCTCAATCTGCATTCAGCCGTTCAGGAAAATCTGAGTCTTGGTTATCCAATAAAAAGTTCCGCTGGTTTTGTTTCAATTTTTACACAAAGTAGTACGGTGATACAGATGGATGAAGGCCGCCAAGTGATATAACCTTAGGCCACGTGAACTAAAATCATTTTAGTCTTACCACATGTCTCCGTCTGTGATGACAAAGTATATTTAATCCCTGGGCTCATTACATAGGTACTCGTTTGATTGGGATACTCGCAAAACCCGGGATATTCTGTCACGTACAGTGTTGAGCCAACAGTCCGAGTGGCCTAGTAAAAAAAATATCACTTTTGACTTCCTCAATGATATCGATCTAAGCCTTTTTAAAACAAATAAAATCAAGCAAAGAGGAATTTTTAACCAACTATTACACAGATTAAAGGTGATAAATAAGTTGTTCTTTTTTTCCATTTGCAATAGAGTTACGACAGCTTACGTAGCAGGTTGACCTGTAGGTACTACTTCCGGTGACGACTGTGTCATTGTTCCAGGTGATGGTGTATGTAGTCTGACCGCTGGTCTGGTAATGGAGGCAGTAGAAATCACCCGATGCTGTGGAGAATATCAACTTATTTGAAAACAAATTGAAATGTGTTAATACCCATCAATTTAGTGTCCATACCATTCAATGACTATAAACAGAACTGTTGAACATTGCTACAGAACATCCTATAAGTAATTTCTGTAAATTAGATGTTTTTTATGTGTACTTTCAGTTCTATGGAATGAGGCCTAGTTTGTTTAAATATATATTTTGCATATAAAAAGGTAGGCGATATTGAGCAAATTAAAGGTGATTGATCTTACTTGAAAACGCCAGGCTTGAAGCGCATGCTTGGTATGAAAATTTGAACGTGAGTTTATGAGTACAGCCATCATAGGAGTGTCCGGTGCAGGTTGTAGACGCGTCCGAGTTCTGTAATGTTGCGGATGAGTAGATTGCCAGAAGGTCAGGGGGACATGTCGCTAGAGCAGAACCAGTGTACACTTCACCTGTTTACCATAATAATTCACCAAAAATGTGACCCTGCGTGCTGTTGTGTAATTCTTTGGATTTTTTGTTTTAATTCTACATTATACAGTTATTAATTCATTAGATTACTAGAACTCAGTTGCACAAAGGTTGTAGTTACGGATCACTAACTGATATCCACTTGCCATCAACATACACTCGCACGTTTCCGCTAACTTGTTCTTTTACATGTTTTATACAGCCCGGTTTCCAACCCTTTGCACCATGTAAGTGTGATATATTGTGTACAAAAATGTATACAATCAGCCCAACTCAAAATGCAGTATAAATTGTATGTATAGCAAACAGTGCTCATATTTCCAAAAAATAGAACGATATTTTTAGGTGCTAAAATAGTATACCTATTCAAGTCTTGTCTATAAACACCAACGAAGGACAATTCAATGTCTACGTGAAGGGACACCGCGATAATGCATTGTAAATTCAACGTGATTAAAACTGCAGAAATGAAAGCAGAAAATAAACACCTTTACTTAACAAAAATAAAATTGTTGCTTCATATTAAAAAAAAAATCCTGACTTACACGCCTTTAAAAAAAATTTGCTTGCAAAATCGTTCTATTTCTTGGGAGAAATTTTCTTGAAACATTGTTCTTGCTTGAAAGCACCAACATCAAATTCCAGACGATTGGATGGCGTACTTACATTCTTTGCTTCACGAAAACATTTTAATATTTAGGAGACATTTAATCAAGAACATGGTCAGCTGAACAATAGTTGGAACCAACTTTTGTGTAACTGGGTGCTGAACTTGTTTTCAGAATCATTGGTGTACTTGCCGTCTTTGACCAGTGTGATGAAGGTTCCTGTTTCATAGGGCGTGGCCCTGTTGCAAGCATCACTCATGGTGATATTGGTTTGTGTCATTATGCCGTACACGAAGTCATCGATGCTAGACTCTCGGGTGGTTCCGATGTAGTATCTGTACTTTGTGGCAGATATTCTCTGAATGTCGAGGCAGATATAAGAATCTATCAGCTGACCAAAAGCTATTACCGCGGTCGTCGATCTGAAATTGCCAAGGATGCGATGTACTATATAACTAATTATAAGTTTACATCGCCAAAGCATAAATTTTCGTTAGATAGATAAATTCACTTTATTTATGAATAATTATTTCCCTTACATTATCTTTGTAAGGTAGAATATTTTGGGGACGGGGGTTACTGAACTTGTGATTCATTGTACAAATTACTTTAGAAGGTAAATTTTCCCGCTGTTTTCCTCGCAGGTGAAGTCAAGAGAGGAAACTAAGGCGGACATTTGGATGGGATAACCATAGACTGTCGAGTCGGTGAAATTTAGCTCCCCTTTGGAGGAACTGTACCATATCCCACGAAGTTCGTCTGGAAATGTGCACGTTGCACCTACAAAAGACATTGTTCTCTAGTGTCTGATATATAATGATATCAATTTGGAGCATTGGTGTTTAAAAAGTCATTTTTGTTATGCATGATGCAGTGCTTGACTTAAATTTTTTCGAACACGATTAATGTGTTCTTATATTAATATTTGTTCAAATACTTGCTATATGTACAGTGTATTTAGTATTAAGTAATCCAAAGGATTGGTATAAAACCAATCCTTTGGAATACCCAAACTAATTAGATTGTGGATGGCTTAATAGCGGTTTTAAACTTAGAATAATAAAAAATCCGACATGAACGGAACGGTATACTTTCAACAATGAATTTAGTATATAGTGTGTATTTCAAGAAAAGGAAAATACCGGTATTATCCAGTGTCTTACAGAATATGAATACTACAGAAGCTATACAAATTCTGTTTCGAATTCGGTTGACGGTGTTATATAAATAAATGATTTTTTATAACTTATCCTGTGAAAATATTATTTATTTAAATATGGAACACATGAAGAGAACAATCGTTCGTGTTTTATTAGAATTATGAATAATTGTTTGAAACGAAAAACTTACCAGCATTGCGTATCAGTACTGTAATGATTGTAAAAATAACTAAGACACAAATCCTCATCATCTTTTATGACACTGGTATCGATGGCGAATGTATCTCCAACTTGATTTGTCTCTAAACTAACTGACTCCAGTTTCTATCATTTTCCATAAATGCACACTAGCCTGTTGTCAACGGTGCAGATTTGGTGAGAGTTTTGCCACTATTAATCGTCTGTGACCCCGTGTTTATCCCTGATTAAGCAGATTAGAGTCTCCATATTTGAGATCGTTAGTAGTTAGTGACCTTTGACTGAAGTTAAAACTGATTTGTACGGACAGTGTACATGAACACATATGGGGAGGGGTGGGTGTGAACATTTTCAATGTTTGGTTTTTTTTATTAATCAGAGTTACCCCATTGATTTTTGAGAATCTTGGATTATACATAAGGTTGATGATTTATTCTGCTAATTAATGAATTTGACGGAGATTCTGTATTATTCCGCGTCTTTGTGTCACCCAGAGAGTAATTCCCTTGCGGTCAATGACATCAACATTGAAGGGGGAAAATTCAACTGCTCAAATTTTATGTCCAATTCTAAGCGCTTAATCGCACCTTGGTCCACTTTTTGTTCAAAGTTTCTTACCAACTACTTTCAAGAGGTATCTTACCAATAATAAAATCTTGTGGAAGAGGTAACCGAAAGGCAGGGAAAATATCTTGGTCCCCCCCCCTTTCTCAGTACTATAAGTTATCTTACAGACAGACTACTGCGGTGAATCAGATTAGAGATAGTTGTTCGTGTTATTAAGAGAGAATTCTATGGAGCACCAAATTATCATGAACTCTAACAAATGCAGATATCATCAATTCAGTTATATTGCGCGCATCAAATCAATTATTGCTCTCTTCAATTCAGTTGATAAAAACATGTATTCACGCATATTGAAATTATAACATGCAGAACCCATAACAGTTGAGTTATTTTTGTAAAAGTTGATAATATCCAACAATATGCACCAAAAATTTGTATAACCCCCAGGCCTCGATCCAATAAATATTAATGAATTGTAAATTGGTATATTACATACTGCATAGAAGTTAAGAGGTTTTTTGGATCGAGGCCTGGGGGATAAGTGAATTTTTACTTTTTATGTTCTGCATATAACCGGAATTTCCCATTCCATGCACGAAATCCGAATACTTTTCCAAACTATAGGTTTAATACAAATCGTAATATTTAAATATTATATTTTGGGATTGTTCCATTGTCGTTTTAAGAAACCAGTAATTATTCAAAGTTAATAAAATATGATTATTTCAAACAATATTATTGAAATAAAACTGGATCCGCGCCATCGTCGAAATCAGGCTACGTACATCAATCGATTTTGCCCCCAAGATTTCAAATAGATTATATGCTCAATTTATGAACTTGAATATATATGTAACCATGTTAGGGATAGTTACAAAACCCTTGCACTAGTTAACAGTTTTAGTTATTTGATCAAACAATTACGAAGCTATGCCCTCCAATCCACTCCAGATACAATCGAGATCCACCCATCGTCTGCGCCGCGCCTTCACTTCCACACATTTTCTTTATACGTTATCACACTATATATATTTTTATTATCTGAAGACCGTTGAATCTAATAAATATCTGGCTTCACATGTTTCATCTTCGTGCATTCAGTTTTCTTGGCACTGATAAGCATGTTGAAATCTAGATAGAATGTTCTATCGCTAAAATGATAATGTCCTACGGACCCGATTTAACGATAGAATGCGTCCTATATACCTGCAATGTAGCAAAATGAAAATTGAACACAGTGCATGTTTCGGTAAAATTATGTAACACATCACTCATATGCATTTGGAAAGTTATCTTAACGACCCACTTGGGCCGTTCTTATTTGCAAATTAGGTAAGTGTTCGTTTTTGGAAAACAGCATGCAGCAGGGTGTTCCGATGGCAGTTTCCGGTAAAATGGCAGTCAGTTCGAATCGAGAAAAGTGACATTTCAAAGTGTTGAGTTTACAATATTATTATACGATTTTTTTTACAGTGTTAAGGACTTACAAATTACCAATGAGGTTACTTGTATATAAATTTAACTTTAAATGTACGCGTTTATTCTTTGATAAGTTTAAAATCGTTTTGGAGCGATTCCGCAATTTTCTGCTACATTACGGGTATATGGGAGGTATTCTAACTGTGGTGAGGGCCTGTCCCGAGACACAGTTAGATTATTCTAACTAGTTGAAATCGCTGTCGCAGTACATAAAAAGACTTGGAGAGCCGAGGGGTGCCTAACTCGATAGGCTACTTAGGTGAGAAGATATATTGGCCTATCCCGTATTGTTTAATGGTTTCTAAAGTTATAGTACAATATATTTGTATCAGACAAAAATTAGGCGTCCACATAACAATACAAAGGATAGACTGTAGACTACAAGTTCCCTACAAGTCTCTGAGCTATCTACAACATTCGTTCGGTTGTTTACGTGTCAACCGATTTGGACATGTGTCAACCGATTTGGACATACGTCATCGGGTACCGTTATATTTCGACACACAGCTATTCCGGTCCATTGCATATTTCATCCGTCAGAAATCAATATATAGAAATACATACAAATATGAATACGAAAAATATATCTAGCAATATGGATCTTGTTTTGCTTTTAAATAAAATTCATTGACAAACAGAATTACATTTTATCTAATTAGCAAAAATACAAGGCAGTTAATAAAAAGGGATAATAATAATGAATAATTCGAAAATGAAAAAAAAAGGAATGCAAAAAGAATGTTAACGAAAATAGTGTATATTTCATTGTTTCAATTATATTTATCATTGAAAATTCAGTCTCAACAGCAAATATTCAAAACCACAAATCTTATAACAAAATAAAAAAGACAAATGGAAGAAAGAAGAAGATATCATTAATACTGATTAAAATAGAGGTGAACATATGAATGACACTCGTTCCTGAAGTAAAAATTGATTTGATTTGAACATATTTTATTGTCTGGATGTTATTACAAACGGATTGAGCACAAGTTCTTAAAACTTAGAACGCCCTCTCCTATATGACAATTGATTACATATATGATAATGTTCAAGAAATGAAACACAAAGGTATATCAAAGGTAAAAAATGATTAGCTTTCAGAAAGCAATTATATCAATAATTATATCTGTAGATATATAAGTACAATTGATTACTATATACATGTATGTACAATTGATTAATATATGCATGAAGTACGTACAAAGTAATCGCTATGTAAATTCCATCAACTAAAAACGACCAGATCTCTTTATAAATAACTGCACATAGGAAAATAATTCTTCATTTTCTGTGGTACTAATTGCGTTATCTCCCCATAATAATACATGCGTGTCTACTATATGCAAATTTTCCATTCTAAAAATAGCATTAAATGGGTCATTTCTTGGAGCGGTGTATTTTGCACATGAGAAAAAGAAATGGTAAGCATCTTCTACTTTACCACAAGTACACAAAGGACTGTCAATGATATTACATCTAAATAAATCTATATTCAATACACAGTTGTGTCTTAGTCTCGTATGGATTACGTTCCAATAGCGTTCTCCGAAAGAAAAAAAAGGATGGAAGGTGCGATTTTTGGAGGCGTAAATTTTTTTTAAACGAGCTTAATGTCGTAGATTGCCTTGTTCCTAGGGGCAAGGAATTCCATTCACGTACCCCTCTTGATACAAAAGATGATTTATAGATGTTTAATCTGAATTTAGGAATCCCATAATTTTGCGATTGTCTTGTAACGTAATTTGATTCATGTGAACGAATATTTGGTAAAATTTCTTTCAGATACTCGGGTACCATATTGTGATAAATTTTGTACATAGTTATTCTTAATTTTGTCAATCTTCTAACAATAAGTGGTTCCCACCCAGTTTCGAAATATAGAGATTCCCTTGATGCCAATGATATTAGTCCAGTAACCAATCTTGCTGTTGCTAACTGTAGTTTTTCAAGTTTTTCAGAATTTTGATTTGAACACCCACCCCATACTTCAGATGCATATTCTAGAGGAGGTCTAATGAAGTAGTATATAAAATAGCTAAAGTTTTCGAACTGACCTTGATCTGTAATTTTTTTAAGTAGTCCAAGTTTTTGATAAGCATTGGCTAATAGCGAATCAATGTAAGCTGACCATGTGCGATCATGTGAGAAAGTGATACCTAGGTGTTTATGTGTTGATACAAAATCTAAATTGCAATTTTGAAAATGTAGACAAGGTAAACATGTATTTTTCTTTGTACAAAACAAGACGGCTTTTGTTTTCGAAGGATTAAAATTTAACAGCCATTGTTTAGACCAAGTAAAAGTTGATGTATTTATTTTTTTAAAATATTATCCTACATAATTAAGTAAAATATTACTAAGCATTATAGAAGGAAGAACTGAACACATTATTAAACCACGCTGTCTTACTTAATTTAGTTTGAGTGTTTGTAACATGGAGGAAGTGTCTGATAACGGAAAAAGGTTTCCCTCATGCATTTTATGTAAGATATGAACTAAACCTAATGACAGGAAGAAATGTGAAAGTGTTAAAATAAGCAAATTTTATGGTGGATGCCAAACTACAGATGTGTTAATTCACCCCTTGATTGATAAAATTCTTGTTTCTATTTATGTGAAAATAACATCCGCTTAATTTTGTTTGCACACTTACCATATATATGCAAGGAGGGGGTTTGGTTCTATTATATGTAGCAGTATCAGAATAAGATTTTTTAATTAATGAATTCGTTTCATAGATGTTATGGAGTTAATGGCAATAATTAAGGCATTTTGAAATACACATAGGTCTAGATATTATTGTAATAAATGATCCGGATAGGAAACTAATGAAATTAAATCAATGGAACATATTCTACCTGATGATGAGTTCACGTGAACATTTTCTTAGCCTAATGTAAAATAAATTATCTCCATATGGTTAAACTAAATGTTTATGTGTTATTCTGTATATGTACGGCTACTTTTGTAACAGCCCCCCCCCCCCCCCCCCCCACACACACACACACACACCACACACACACACATCATAAACGTAACTTCCTATATAGCAAAACACAAAATGAACGTGTGAAACATAGGATTAAAATGTTTACTCACTGTCCAAAGTTGTACATGTAGCAACGTGCGTCTGAAATAACGCCGCTGTCCGAAGCCTGGCTGTTACTGTTTTCGGCGTGTTTACATGTACATGCGGGATAATAATAACACCCCCAAGCAAATAATAAAAATAAGAATCCGCAAATTTATAAAAGATTGTTAAAAGAAGTGATCAATATGCAACATAAACAACATGTAATATTGAAACGCACATACATAGGTCAATAGATCTTATTCGTAAGTCAACGGTTGCATCCACCATGTTTTCGTGTACATTTTAAGATCCCCCCCCCCCACCCGAAAACTATCGGTATATGCAATAAATGGTTATACAGTTCAAATATTGGGATTGGGTTTATCTTCATGTCATACTTAAATAACAAGGTAAGTAAAGAGGTACTGAATTAATATTACTTTAAAACTGTTGAATGGTTGCATATAAATAAAAATTAAAAAATATAAAGAGAGGAAAGGAGACAAACAGAGAGAGGAGAAAGAGATGTACGAGTATACTATATATAGGTGTGTTTTAATATAGAATTAACATAGACAGATTTAAATATTTACAATATTATAATTAAATTGCACTGAATAGTGTTTTTGTTTCACTTTTATACCTAGAGAACTTTCACGTAAATGTACATGAAACGTTGTAAAATTCTAACGTTACGTTGCAAAATTGCGACGTCAATAACAATCTGGCCAAAACAATGGGTACTTTGAACGTCAATAACTAAAAAAAAAATGAAAAGATATCGGAAAAAAGATAACATATTTGAAGAATAGATATTCTTGGCTTCTGTCCCCGAGAATAATATCATGTTCTGACTAAGGGCCATTTTTGGCTATTCGTGGCTCTGGTTCTTTGATATTTTTTTTTTACGTTTGCGAATAAAATCTGGCGATCCTTGATCTGAAATAACTACAGATTGCACATATATGGTAAGTTTAACCTGTTTTCTACTGATTTTACTGGATACGTTGCTATGAATATTTATTTAACCAGCGTTTTACGCCAAGGTAAGAGGTTAACTCAGGTGGAACTTGGGAACCTGATCGGCGGTCTGTACAACGCAAACAATCGATTTTGTTCGCAACTTTATTGTATTTATTTGTCGGATGGCCAATTCATAGATTGTAATGTGAAATTAAGGCGATAAAAGCTGGAAACTTGGAATATTTCAGGATATTTTTCCCTCAGGTAAATAACAGGTAATAACATTCGAGTCATTCAAAATGGCGACCGGCGGTTTTGTAACTAAGCGTCAGGTGTGAATGTTCTTACTTCAACAATTTTAAAATGAAAACAAATGATTTTACATCATGCCCAGCTACATGTAAATCTCTTAAATTTTATGTCTGCCAGTAGACTAATCAAACATCCCACATATTACTTAATAAAGATTATTCTTATTTCCATTTTTCTAGGTCATACAACATGCCTCATCACTGTTGTGTCCCCCAGTGCACAAGTGACAGAAGACAGGAGTCTTGCAAGGGTTTGTTATTTCATGTATTCCCCAAGGATAAGGAACGTTCCAAAAAATGGTTGATTGCAATAAGAAGAGACATTGGTCCAGAATTTAAAATAACCAAGGGAACTCGAGTTTGTTCATTGCATTTTGAAAAGAATGCTTATGCACCAGCAACTCCTTACACAAAATTAAGGAAGTTGAAAAAGGACAGTATTCCCTCTGTATTCAACTGGACGATAGCAAAGAAACCAACCCGTCGAGTTCTATATAGACAACAGTTAACGATTCCCTCTAGGACACCCTTGAAAGCAGATTCTATACGGATTGAGTCACTAGTGGTACATGCCGAACATTCGTATGCCAATCCAGTACCAGCCACAGAGCCAGAGGTACCGGAGTCCGCAACAGTGCTTGATGATGAAACATCTGAAATCTTGGAAACTTCAGGAAGTACTGATGATAGTTTGGCTGAAATCGATCAGACGCCATTGATGAGAGCAATAATTGATTTGATGCGCATTATTGCTCGCAAAATTACATTTGAAGTTCGTATAAATGATTTAATGATCATTTTAATTCCATTGATGTTATTTTATGTAATCATTTAAAAGTCTGTTGTATAAGGAATTAATGGTGTAGCAGCCAATTTCTACATTTAAATTTTTGCGCCAATTTGTACACGTTATCCGCGTGCTACGTCATAGTTTTTAGGGCACATATATTTTTTGTGTATGCACAAGCGCGCTGCGAAGAATGTGAGTATTATGTTCCTGTTTCACTGGACATTGTACTGAACTGCCGTTTCCTAGAGAAACTACTTATTTGGTAAGACAATGATGAACATTAGCACATTCCATAGATTTATTTGAAAATGTGTATTTGAATTGATAGTGTAATATGTTTTACGGCGTGACCGTGTTTGAGGGCGAAGCAAAAAAGTTTTGACATTAGTATCTATATCCAAAACAGGACAAAAACAACTCGAAGTTAGCACGCGGACGGAGCTGTATCAAAGCATCCTAATTTTGGACATTTGATCCGCCTATATATTGAACGCGGGAAATATAACGCAATTGATGTAAACAGTACATTGTGACGTCATATTCAGCGTCGTTATTTAGCAAAGTTACAAACAAAGTGTTTGAACCACAACAAAAAACATGGCGTTAATCGTGGAGTGATTATATATGATTAAGAAAATAAGATTTACATGCTTTTACGGATTTTATGTGTAACATCTCAGAACGACGTAAACTAGGGTAGACGAGATTCAAAATGGAGGAATACATGTCCACGCGCTAATATTCGAATCGACGCCATTAGTACCAAACTTTTCAAGTTCCATAGGTATGGTTTAATTTTTCATTATTTTCCTATATTTTCGTTTTAAACATGTATATACGTGTTACCTATAGGGAGAGCTCCGCTCTCACGGCCCTTCGGGCCGTGAGAGGGCTTCGCCCTCTATAAAGCATGTTCTCCGAGTAAACACATGTGTATGTAGTTCATGTCCCGAATATTTATGCAAACTGTGTTTACAGAATTACAGTATTGTGCAATATAATTCAATGTTAGTAATATGTATACGGTGTGACCGTTGGGCCGAGCGAAGCATGTACGTAACTCCGTGTCCCGAGTGGTAATCATAATTCCGTTAAGTACGGTAGATTATGATTCTTTTATAAATATATATTTTGAATGAAATTTCCTTGCGCTAAACACCCAGTAACATCTCAATATTAAAGGAGTTTATATGGGGACAACAGTTTCACATGATCCGCCTATTCGTTGAACGCGGCAAATAAAACGCAAGGCGACGTAAACTGTGCATTGTGACGTCACATTTAACCTCGACTTTTTTCTCTTTTTCAAAGCAAACAATTATAAACAACAATAATACATTCCGTATGCAACGAAAAAGGCCGTTAAAACCAAACAAAATTAACCAATAAATTCAAAATGGTTAAAAAGTAACCATAATTTTATCGTATCTTCTTATTTAAAGAAACTCATGAACTCGTTCATCTATTTAGTCGTATTACGGTTTTATATGTATTTATTTGCTAAAACCTGTTACAATGATAATTATACTATTCACTTTGAACAAAATGAGTGTTTAAATTACGAATTGCACGTTAGAGTCTTCTATTATTGGCATTCAAAATAAAACACGAATAACTGTTGAAACAGGTAATGAAAAAATAAATGGCGGCGCCCATATGGATCACGAAAATTTCAGTGAACGTATATAGAGATGATCTCTTTTTCTTTTGCTGATTTTGACTTTTTTCTTTTACATACGTGTTACCTTTAGAGCCTTGCTTCGCGGACGGGCCTTCGGCCCGTCCGAGCTTCGCTCGGTATTAAGATATATATGACATATAGTAAGACCATGTGTAGATTATTTTTGCTCATAAGGTGAAAACTAGTTGCACTCAAACTTTTTGTAACTTCAGGGGCAATAACTCTGTTTTGTTGTGCAATACAGATGCTCTTTATATTTATTGTAATTTATATCAGAGTACTATTTGTTTGGTGCAGTCTGTTATAAACAGCAATTTTCTGTATTGAACTCAGTTTTTGGATAGTTTGAATTATTATTATACATGATCATATGTGTTGTCAGTATCAATTCACTGTTTACAATTATTGTTTTGTTTTATTACAGTATATCGTATGAAGTTGAGGAAGTCACATGATGCCAATCATTGACTTAAGAATAAATTTTCCAGGCATACGCATAGACGATTTGTTTCTATTTATTATGGACGGTGGCCAGTACAAATGGGGCGTCAATTCTTTTAAGAGAGCAGCAATTTATTAATAAGATCAGTTCAGTTGTGGATATGGTGAATTGAAGGTATATCTAATTATGTAGTTGCTCTCTCTCTATTGCGTACATCAATTGAATTAATGATATATATAATTATGTACATATATATATATATATATATAGAGAGAGAGAATTTTCTAGAAAGCATCCGGTGCCCCCCTAACATTTTCAAATTTAAAGTAAATCGTGGTCTCGTTTAAAAAAATGTAAACGATAAAATAAGCAATAATTTCTTCCACTCTCGGAGGAATAAATGACAAAATCTTTTAATTTACTGAATTATTTTTATTGGGAGAATTTACCTTTCTTCCAAAACCCTTAAAATTTGTGTCATTTTATTAATTTCACCTTATCAAAAATAATAAAAATTACCACATAGATATTTCAAGCCTTATAAAATTTGTAAACCCCCATCTGGATCCCCACCAGGGCTTTGCCCTGGACCCACTGGGGGTCTCAAGACAGCCCCCATACCCCCGATTCATAAAGTTGTGCCCCCCTAACCGCAATTCCTGGATTCGCCCCTGGTATGCATTGCACACAAGTCATGTGTATATTGTTTTGACACGGTCATAATTGAGTAAATGACCTTCAAAGTAAATGCATGACTTTACATGGCAGCGGTAATGGGAGACAACTGTGTTGACATTATATTCTGTAATCATCATTACACAGCACCATACCATTGTACCACTCATCTATGTTGCATATATATTTTCAGTTTAGTTATACTAGCCTGTACTATTACTATCCCATTTCGTATAAAATTACTCATACAAGTTGACCTTGAAAAACAATAGGCTTCCTCCTCTAATCATTTGGTAAAATTTGTACCAAGTTTGATTATCCTAGCCTTTTTCTGTTTTTATATGGCCCACAAAGGGGCAGACAGACGGACACATGCAGTGCACTGTACCACAAAATAACCCGTCTATGAAAGTATATAAATTTATTGCATCAAAGTGTTGAGTTTACTGAATTGATTAAAATTGTCAACAATCCAGTTTAAAAAATATTTTAGTTCCTTAAATCTCTTGTGCAGCGTAAAGCACATCCTTAGGATGTTTAGAGATAAGACTCAAGCAAACAAAATACACATTAGATATCATCTATTGAAACATGGACAGGTATTCATTTCAGAACAATTTGATAAACTCAGTGTTAACATCTCTATTTGTCTTCCTTTAAACTGGCAAAGTATTCTTCGTATTCTGGCATGTTCCTCTTCCTGTGGCCTGCTGCAGTGTCATTGAAACAATATTCCTGGTACTTGTAGTATGCATAGAAAGCTGAAAAAAAAATATTAGCAGCATTTTCATTATTAGCAGCAGATTTCATTAATAAATAAATAGAAAATGTGTTTCCCCAAAAAACCTACTGACTACCTTAATGAATCTTTTATTTGATTTTCATGCATGAATTTATATGATGAGATATAATAAACATCTGTATCATACAGTAAAATGTCCACAATTTTGTTTTAGTTAATCAATGTGAGGATTTATCACTATACATGAAATATAGATAAGATTTACTTAGGATTCATCACTATACATGAAATATGAATAAAATTTACTTTCAATTGGTTTTAACCATAGGCATACTGTACCTAACTTGTAGGTAAAACCGTACATCATTGATCAAACGAACAAAAGTCAACTAAGTATCATTAATACAATGTCTTTTTTTTCATTCATGAAAAGCATGAAATTTGATTTTGAACCACTTACGGATAAGAAGATGGAATTTACGTCCAAATCTTGCAGCTGCATTTGGGATTCCATTCTTGATCATTCCTCCAAAGGCTCTCTGTTCAAATGGAGACAGGTTGTACTCGACATAACCTGCCCCAGAGGTTCTCAAGTTATGGAAATGAACACCCATCTGAAATAAGATGCACAGTACAACATATTTAAAAAGAGAAAGTACCTTTTATAACTGTTGTACAAGTACTTGCTTCTAAAATGACAGAATTCACTAAGCAGCCCAGTTATGATGAAGCCCGGTCTCACAACAAATGTGTGCAACCAATGGAAATTTGAGTGTCAATATAAAAGGAAACTATAATGAATACAATGCGACAATCAAAATAAACAAGAGCTAGTGAAGGTTCGATTTTAATCAGACTGGGCTGAAAACTGCCAAGATATTTTGTGATTAAAGCAGTGCAATAAACATATTATCAAAATGCTCATACGACTAAGGAACAGAATTTATGTATGATTTATTATTATGCTTAAATAAGTCAAAAGTTTTAAACATTTTTTTGTGATTTTAGACATAACTACATGTAGGTACACAAGTATCAAATCTTGACAATTGGCAAATGCTAGTCTAATCATTTATTTGTTTCTTATGATACATTATTCAAATTATTAGTCCCAAAGAAAACGTGCATGTATCCTTTAAATGTATATTCCAACATTGAACAGTCCAAGATTCAGAAAACCACAAGAAAATCAATTAATAGATGGTCTCCTACTTCAAGAGACCCAATAATGATAATGAAAGGACAAGAATACATTGAAAGGTTGTCAGAATGGGCAGACAAGTGGCAACTCAAGTTCAACACAAGCAAATGTAGCGTGATGCACCTTGGGCGGAATAACTGAACCATTCTCACAGCATGAAAGACAATGACGGACAGCAGAGAGGATGGGAAACAACAGAGAGGGAAAAAGATCTTGCTGTATTGGTTGACAAACTGTCGTCTCATCAACATGGCAACAACGCTATAGGGAAAGCCAACAGAGTATTGGGGGTCATCAAAAGGACGTTCGCTAAATTCACCAGCACAGTCATCAAAAAATTGTACACATTAATGGTTCGTCCAACAATTGAGTACGGCAATGCACCTTAGATACAGCAATTTGCAGGTGATATCTGCAAGTTAGAAAAGGTATAGAGACGAGCAACAAAGCTATGCAACGACATCAAGAATCTTCCCTATGAGGAAAGCCTGCAACATCTTAAGCTACCATCCCTATACTACAGAAGAAATCTGGGCGATATGATTCAAGTGTACACGATCTTGACTGGCAAAGATCGTGTCGACAGAGAGAAGCTGCTGCCAATGTCCAATACAAACAGAACCAGAGGGCAAAGTATGAAGTTGTTAAAAAGACACAGTCACCTGAATGTTAGAAAGTACTAATTCACAAGAAGAGTCATCAACGATTGGAACAGTCTACCTGACTAGGTCATGGGTGCGAAGGACTTGAATTAACCAAACTTGACAAGTGCTGGAATTATGACCATACCCATGCATACAAGAAGATATGAGCAGGAATTACAGGCCTAGCCTTTATACTGTAAAAGAGGTATCGAAGTATAAAACGTCTCCAGATCCAACATCTTCTACCACAGGTATCTGAATTTTAATCAGTATCTAGATATAAATAGGGGAAAAACTATAACTATATATAAATACACCAGGGTGTAATATATATATTTCTTTCTATCTATTGATTAAAATTCAGATACCCGAGTTTCTAAGTCAGGAGACTAGACCCAAAGTTCTCAAATTCAAATAAATGGTAAGACCCACTATAAAACTTTGTGAAAAGTATACTCTTCCTCTTGGAAATTTTACGACCACATAAGTCAAAATATTTCAGAACAATACCAAATTTTGGTATTTACGTAAACAGTTAAAACAGAGAAAATTCAAACTATCTAAGTTTTCTCGATTACTGTCCAAAACAAAGACTTTATCAAACAAAATATTAATCATATAGTTAATGTGATAT